>NC_089681.1:131813968-132116999 GCF_031753505.1 Anomalospiza imberbis
GGCAGGAGCCTTACATTCACTGCATGGAAGAATGCACCTCCACTCCAAGCATCAAAAAGTACTCAAACTCACTGCATTAAAAAATGGTATTTTAGTAATTTTGCTGCTAGACAGGTTTCTTCATGAGTATAGGGAAACCCCAGGCTAACTCAGATAAAAACTAGCTGGTATAGAGAAGATTTTTGTAAGTCAATCTGCGAGCTTCAAAAATGACTACATAAATATAACACCACCAAATATGACAACCATTTTCTCAGAGGAAATTCTCAAATTTAAGGGAATACAACCACATTACCTCACTCAGATAATGAAATGAAATGTAATTAAGACGTGCAAATGAATGAGGTACCCAGAATCTGATTTTTGATTTTGTATCTCCTTCCCATTCCAAAGCTGTTTTCTAGATATTTCTTCACCTTTCAGCTGCTTTTGTAATCACATTTCATTGCTGTGAAAATGCTTAAGCTGAAGTTGCAAAGTACAGCAATGATGTAGGCTGCAAAGTACTTAGGATTAGGAGACTGCTTGGAAGAGGAAGCAACACAATCATCAAGTGAGGTCAAGCAGGTACAACCCAACAGAGCTTAGTAAACCAGTCTATTAATAACAAACCAAGGGGATAAGCAGCAGTCACTCAATTTAGCTGCACCAGTATTACAGGGTTAGCAGGGGTAAAATACACAAATATGTATTTACAACTCTGAATTATTTCAATTTTTTGTCCTTCAGAAACAGCTCAAATTAGCAATCAGATTCAGTCTCCACAATCATACTGAATTAAAATTCAGTAACAGGCTCTGTATTATGGTATCAGTTTTAGGTGCAGCTAGGTACATTTCAATTTACACTTCAACACTGCTAATTTACAAGTGGCATATAAAGCATTAAGATATGTTCTACACACAAAAGAATTGACAATTAATTGTTAATAGTAATATTTTTCCAAATATTGCTAGTGAAGCAGAATGAATAGAATATTTACATGATTTAGCAGAAGGAAATTCCAATTTATATATCAAATTGATATCCTTTGCTTTCATACCTATGTTTGGAACATATTAGACAGCAATATACTCATACTACCACATTTCTACCAAGAACAAGACCGTACAGATACTAGCTATTGATCTGGCTGATAAATCTACACAGTAACCATTGTGGGTATAGGTAACCATGGTTCACTGTCAAAACCACGCCTGCTCTTTGCAGTTTAGTAGCCAGCACAGCAGTACTTTTTTGATATTTCAGTACTACAAGTGACCAGGTGAGGACAGAGGCCAACTTCACCTTCTCAAGGGCTTTGTCCAGAGAACTTTCAGGAGAAACCATTTCCATTTCTCTTTTACAGCTGGAACAGCCCAAGTGGTCAATATGCTCCTGGAGAATCAGACAGGCGGAAGTAGGTCAACCCAAGCTTTTCCTGGTTTAACAGTCCACAAAGCAGAAGGCAAATCAAGACTGAAGAAGAAATGCAGGACCCAGCAAAAGATAAAGCTGCGTGAATTTATCTACATACATTTATTTTTAAATTGTTTTCAGGACTACAGCAGATGAAAATAGCTACAGTATCTCCACAGTAGCTCTGCTCTCTGTGGTCTTCACCTTCCCCTGCACTACCAAACCCAGATGGAACATACCAAGACTGTTCCTGTGTCATCCCATGGGTTAGGGGGAGAGGGGGAAGAAAACTCATTTATTTTTAGGACTGGCAACTTTAACTTACTGCTTAGGTGAACAGGAACTATAATCAACTACAAAATCCTTCTGTCTTCTGGCACATAATCTCCCTAAGGATGCTTACTAAGTATCATCTTGCCTCTTCCTCACTGAAGCTCTTTTTAATGTAGATACCAATGGGAAAATCCCAAGGAAAGTTAACAACTAGAACACACACTTCTTAAGAGGGCTTTCAGTTTTCCCATAATTTTCTCTATAATTTCAGAGGTACTGAACTCACAAGACTTGATTACAAACCCACTGAGTCCAGCTCTATGAGGCACTGTGCAGTGGTGGCACTGGGGATGGCCACATGCAGTGGCTTCACCTCAACATACACTCCTAACCCCAGTACTACTACCAAGATTTGTGAAGAAATTTTCAGAAGCAGCCCATATAGTTTTTTCTCCAGTTCTTATGTCACAGGAACCTAAACACAGAGCTTCAATTTTTTTAATGTATTTTACATGTAGGTCTTTGTTAAGGAGCAATGATCTTATCCTGAAAAATATAAGAGAAACAAGGAAGTTATTGTCAGGCCTGTGATAATCTTGAAATATTTTGATTCAGCTGCAACTGAACAAATCATTCCAGACAAATACAGTTGGGTTCCAGAATCCTATAAGTATTTAAAGATGAGACAACCATAAAGAACAACACTAAGTCTTAAAAATTGTATATAAAATACTGAATTTATTAGTTTCATGAGCTACAAAAATCACATCAAAATTTCAGATCATATATACAGTAAATCTTTTCAGAATGGACCACTTACATTTAAAGATGAAGACATTTTACACATAGAACTTGGTCTCTGCACCTAATTGAAACAGCTTTGACACAGTTTCACACAGTACTGAGAAAATGGTTTTAAGATAAAAAATAGAATAAAGTAAAATAAAATAATCTTATCCTTTCTCATTGAAGTATTTGCATATGCTGCACTTTTTCATTCTGCAAACTAAAAAGAACTTTTAAATAAAGCAAATAAGTCCTGTAAACTGCTATTTAAATTAAACACCTATAAAGTTTAAATCCATTATGAATGTAAGTTATTAAAAATATATCAAAACTTTTCAGCAAAATGTCTGGACAAATATCTTGGCAAGCTCTGGTTTTTGTCCAGGTTCCATCAGCTTTCTCCTAAAAGATGGAAGTATTTTCTGTCACCAGTCCATATGCATCAGTTTCAGGTTCTAAATTATTCAAGTAGAATGGAGATCAATTTTGCCACCACGTGCACATTGAGACTGTTTCCCAGAAGACGATAGCATTGCTTTACTGTTATCTTCTCAGGAAAACCTAAAACAAAAACATATAGTGCAATATCACTAGTCTGGGTTTGTTCCTACTTTTTAGACTAATTTTTTTTCAGTGAACATTTCTTAGTGCAGTTATCACAGATTGCAGCAGGATTCATCCTCCCTCCAGCCCCCACCAAAATTCACAATCAATTCACTGGATTTGTATCAGTTCTTCTATTATCAATACTGCCATCTCTAAAGTTTCACAAGAAGCTTCAAAACATTCCTCTGTTGTGTAACTACCTGCTGTTGTGTAACTACTACTGCTGATCTACCTTCCCTTCAGAGAGCTCAAAACATCCAGCAGTCTCAGGGAGGGGCAGCAGCACTAAATCCCTGCACAACTGCTACTCTAGATAACATCTACAGAACACAACCACAGCAGAAAGAAAATGTGACAATTCTGCAGATGGACTAAACTGTACTCCATAAGCTTTATATTGTACTTCCCACATGATCTCCTCTAAGAGCTCAGTCAAATCACAAGTCTCTCAGTGCAATATACCACCCATACAGATTAAATGATGAGCGAGGCTTATTCAGTGAGTGATCAAGCAGTTGAACAACTTTCCATATAATTCAATGCTGACCCCATTAAACACACTCAGAAATACAGACAGCAGCAGCAATGTCCTTCCCATAGTAAGTGCATGGCCTGGCAGAATGAAGGGAGAGCCAGTAAAAATGACACCAGCCCAGGTATTGTGAAAGGGCTGTGCTGTGTACTGACTTCCAAGCTCCTGAGAGTGAAGCAGTTTTGAGCAGCCAGTTCGTCTGCTCTGTCCTTGTTTGCACTCTTACCTTACTCCAACTGTGAGGTAAAGTACATTTGCTTCAACCTGAGTGAAAGATGAACAGCAGTGGTGACTTAACTGCTAGGGTCATATAGTAAACTGCTGAAACTTGACCACATTCAATTATTTCATCATTCCCTAAGAAGGAGCACCTAACTTTGACTCAGAGGTCATCACCACCCCAATTAGACACCAATTAGCTCAGATGCACAAGCAAACTGTGAGTGCAAGTAGTGATATGTATGCTCTGAAATTTTCACAGCTCTTCAGAAAAAAATCTGTCACAGAGAGAGCTCAGGAGAGAATGTGGTTGGACAGTTATTGAGCCAAAGGAGGCTCTGAGGAGGAGGTGGTGTCTGGGAGGAGTTGTTCCATCCTTCTCTGCCAGTTACTAATGCCTCGAATGTGGACTGCTTTGGTAAACACATCTTCTGCCAGCTCCATCCACTCTGCCCAGCTCCCTGGCACTCACACTTAGGCAACTGTTCTTCTGTCTTTGGAACAATCACTTGCATTCCCACACACACTTCCTTAGATGGAGTTTTCACGTTCCATCAATGAATAAGGTACAGAATAAAGGCATTTTAAAAGCATACATGAAAATAAATATGTATTTATGCACACACACAAATGCACTTACAGCCCAAGAAGCCTATCTGAATCTTGAAAATGTCAGAACTTCTCCTTCCTACCTTTTGGCAACCAAAAGCCAAGAATTTATTTTCAGAACTCATGGTTTCCTTTAACCCAAGCCTCCTCCCTCTGACTGTTAACATTGTCTTGCACTTTCTATCTTCTTGGCTCCAGAGTGGCCTACATCAGAAGGTCAGATTCAACAATGTCCAGTTTGCTGGCACTTGCTGCACAGCTCTCACTGTAGCATTTATGTCACACACAGTACCTGAGGACACTGAGGTCTTAAAAGCACGTACTTCCCCACCATGCTGGCTTTTGTTTCCTAAAAGCTTGCATGCTTTGTTAATAAGAAAAATGGAAACACATCCTGACATCACTCTCATGAAAGCAGGTCACAGGTGCAAGAACGCTCTGTTCACTTTTAATGATATTGCTGTGGGACCCACCAGAGTGACTAAGATAAATGACTGCAGTATTTCATTGAACTATAGTGCAATTACTATCTATACATTTTGATGTTAAAAGCAAAAATAAATCTGGTCATGTTAAGAATGAACAATGACTTTAACTCTGGACCTCACATATTAGAAAAGGCCATCAACTTCTTAAAATGCAGAACCATTTAGACAATCACATTTCTTCTGATGATACTGTAGCTGCACTAGTAACAGCATCTGTGTCTGTTCACATAGTATTCAGCTTATCGTTTCCTCATGCTCCAATTTCTTGGACCAATAACATATTTACAGTAGGTACAATTCCAAGCTTCCTAGTTTTGAAAATTTCAGCCTAAATGTTGCTGTCACTACAGAACACAGCAGCAGAGAACGTATAACACATTTTGCTCTGAAAATACCATATTTCACAATAATTACTTGAAGTTTAGCATGGGAGAAATGCTGTCACGGCAACACCCTTTGCTATAGCCATAAATATATCCACTTTCAAAAAAAATCCAGAGCTTGCAAATTCTCAAAGGAAACTGAGATTATAGTACCTAAATTCACTAAAGATTTCTATCAGCCTAGAGTCAAATAACACTTTTTAAAGCAAAAGTGGGAGAAGTTTTAAACACAAAGAAATGTCAGACTTGTGACTCAGTGCAGGGGGAAATGCATGTTCTGCCTCTGACTCAGGAGTATATGCCAGAGGAAACCACTGAATGAGAGAGAGGCTTTATGTGTCATCAAAGCTAGAAAAGCAGTACAGAGAGGGAAGGGAACTGCAAGAACTGTAAGACAGTTATAATACTAACTGCCACAATTATGGCAAAAGGGTTCTCTCCTCTGAAAGGTGGAATCCCAAACAACAAAAGACAGGTCTGCTAAATGAACACATTGTACATGGCAATGATTTGGATTATCCTCAAATTCAGAAGCCTGATTAGTCTTCAGAATTCAGTTCTGGTTTGCAAAATACGGAACCTCACAGGTGTCTCTGCAGATGAGCTCTGAACAGAAAGCACCGTATCACTCCAAGCACTATGAAATTATAAAAGTCAGGTTTCGCAAACTGATCACCCCAAAGAAATGGGAGTCTTCCCAACATAAATCTCTCCATTGTCTCAGTTCTCCCTTTGTAAAATACAAGCCACATTAACCCTATTGCACCTCTCAGTAATGTTGCAGAGACTGATTTAACAGTGGAAAAACTCCAACTGTATTTAAAAAAAGAGAAAATGGGCAATTTTGTGCTCAAAAGAGACCCTGAGCAGCATGATAAGCCTATACAAGCCCAATCCAGCTCTGTTAAGTTCAAGTGTCTTGACATCAGTCTACATGAATATGAAACAGAGCTGTGCTAAGAGGCTGTCTGCAAATAGAACAGATGCATTAAAGAAGAGAGGCTATGAAAAAACATTGCATGTTGGTATGTAACAACACAGCACACACTTGCAAACACTCATAAACATGTAAGCTTAGTGCTGGCAGCTCTAGTTTCACTGAGCAACCTTGATAATGTTCTCCAAATGTAGCAATTTTGAATACAACAAATAATAAATGAAAAAAAAAAAAAAAAAACTAAAACTGTGAAAGAAAGAAATACATAGAAACAAGTCACATTTCTCAGAACTCTAAGTCACTGAGGAAGTCAAAGCAAAATGTAACAAATTACTCAAGGTCAGTGCTGTCTTATTTGAGCAATCTGGTCTAGTGGAAGGGGGAAATAGATGATCGTTAAGGTCTCTTCAAACACAAACCCTGCCATGATTCCATGGATTCTTCTGCTGCTGAGTGACAATAAATTGATCTGATGTGATGTCAACAGGACAGTTTCTTAGCAGATAGTAACAGCTACACTTTCCTGCTTGCCCTTTTTTACAAGGAGCATTCTGAAGAATTAACTTCAGGTTTAATTCTTGTTGATATGTATCCAGTGTACTGATACTGCTGAGTCTTGTTCCTTGACTCCTTCCTCAAAAAAAACAACCACTTAGAAAATGAAGTAACTGACCAAGGGCTGCCTTCTCTAGAAAATAGAGATGGCTTAATAGACTGGTTACTCCTCAACAAAGAAATATCTGTACCATCTGAAATTCCCTGTCAGCAGCTGTAAATGTGTGGAAGGGAGAAAGCAAGCAGCTGAAACACTGAGAACCACAAACAGACTTCCTAAGCTAGCAGGATATGTTAATTTACCACAATACTGAGTAATACTGACTGCTGAATAAATAGTTTCAGCCTTAAACAAAGGTATTCCTTCATTGTGCTTCATTAACAGAGCACTTTGCATGCCAAAACCTTTTTCTTAGCTTATGAAGATAAACCTCATGACAGAAGCTGGCTCTTACAAAACATGAAAAAAATGAGTGGAAATTTAGAGAAATTCAAAGTTAGCCAAACAACAAGAATGAATCAATCATAAGAACAGAGTGGTCTGAAAAAAAATGCAAAATAAAAAGATTGGATTAGTCCCAGTAAAAAACAAATGCATTGGCATTTCTGAAGAATAATGTATAAGTGTGTATTCTGCAGCACATACCAAATTCCAGAGGGAATCCATGAAGATTGGCTATTTCTCTTGGGGTAAAGTACCTCAGTTTTAGTGTTGATAATTTTATAAGCTTCTCTTCTTCTGGTAATTCGTCAAGGTGTTTAAACACTGATTCAAGCTATGAAGAATAATAAAACCAAGAAATATGACTGATGCAGGTCAGATATGCAAAATTTACAGTCACATCTTAATAGAATATTTCCTTAATTATCAAAGTGACAAAGACATTAGCATGTTTTGCTTGAAAATGTCATTTGCATTCTGTTCTTGCAGCCAACATCTCAACAAATGGACTTGCAAGAAAGAAATCAATGTTGCCACGAGGACGTTCATAATTTCTTCCTCCAATTCCAAGCTATACCAATACTTAATGGGCAATCAAAGAATAAACATTTGTTAATGACAAAGGACAGTGACTCAAAATAACTCAGTAACAGACCATTCATACAAATTAAGCTGTGGGGATGCAGCTGTTTATTATTAATTCTCTTCACTCTGAGATTATCCTGAATTCCAGAGCATTCCTCTTATACTTAGAAATGCCCTATAATATTAGAGAACAGCACAGACATGCAGGAGGAAAGGCTTGTGTACAACACAGGCTTTGTGAAAAGTATCTTTGAATGCTGATTAACCAGTACGTTTATTACCTTCCCCAATGCCTAAATACCACTTGGTCATGAGTTTAGTATCAATAGTAGAACTTTTCAAAATACTCTTTGCATATAAACAATAATTTTGAAATTCAAACACGTTAAATATCTGACAATATTTCCTGAATTATATGCATACAAAAAACAGCTCTTGATTCACGGTACTTTAGGTTCTCCATAGAACTAGTAATTCTTAAGGTTTTCACATACCCTTGTGAAACCTCTGTATGACATGACAGATAATAAAATAATAGCAACTCATATTCTCCTCACAGAGAGACACAGATATAATTTTGGTTTAAACAAACTGCTGTCTAGGAACACAAAGTAAACCAATTGGAAACTCAGTTGCCATAAAATGTACATTTAAAATTTTTTTTCTTATAACATTCAGAATAACAAAGGAAAAGACAGAAAAAAACCCAAGTCTCAAGTTTTAAAACAAGTAATTTTAATATGTTACATCACACACTTACCTGTACATCTACTGCTGTTTGCAGAACTGAGCCGGTCCCTTCTACATAGTGTCCATACCTTAACAACAACAATAACAAACTTATATTAGTATTTTCACAGGATTTCATGGCATTGACAACTGCAAAGGTGCAGGGAGGTTACTTAGGTTCCTTTGCCTTGATGAACAAACAGCCTCCTGGAAAGATAAAGCAGAAAGCCTTGTTATAAACTCTGCTAACCCGTGGAGTGCAATACCCTCTGAATGTGCTCTCTGGGGATGAATCTGCCCTCAGTGCTCAAGGGCTTATCCAAACTAGTGTCTTATACATGACAACTACACAAAGCCAAGGAATTCAAGCATAGGACCACCAAAAAAAAAAAAAAACCCATCTACATTGCCTAAACCAATTTTACATTACGGCAAAACATGTTAAGGGTCAAATTAGTGCTTCTTATTAAAAGGAGGACCACTAGTGTGAGCCTCCAGCTTTCATGTCAAAGCATTAGGAACAAAGTGGTTCAGTCAGGTTTAACTTCTGGTTGCTTGTGGATTTTCTACTGAAGGAAGGGTGATGGCCAGGCACCTATGCAGAGCAGAAGAAAGCAAGAAGAAGAAAAACAATTAAATCCAAGTAAACAGTAAGTAAACTTGCATTCTGAAACCTATGAGAGCTGTTTCTGCATGCTTTGTGGTTGATTGCTTAACAACATGTTTACTCTGTAGTCTCTTCAAGGCTATCATTTAAATATAATCATGGGCTTTCAGAAACATGCTCTGTTGGTCTGACTACAGCAGTTTGAACATTCTGAACAGAAAGACAGTGAGTCAAGACAACAGATGGCTTTGCCCTTCAGAAGAACTTCAGAAGATCCCATGCATTAGAGGTATGTGGTCTGCATCAATTGTTAACAGACGCTCTTCTCCAGTTTTATCTGTACAACTGTAAAGGCAATTATAAAGGTCTTTTGTTCCACTTGGGACCCATTCCTAAAGCATGGCACAAGTTATGTTTCAAGCCTCTGTAATTCCACAGTGAATAAAAGAACACTCTCCCTTCAGCACAGACACAATGACCCAGCACGGTTCAATCTTGAGTATTTCATTCTCAGCTGAAAAAGCTACAATTAGTTCTGCCAATAACAGCCAGAGCAGTACTCACTTTAAAAGAAAGTGATTACAAACCTTCCTCAGGATTAGAACACCTAAACACTGTTACAGATTAAATACATGTGGAATCTGTTTTGTAAATACATCATCTTTAATTGGTTAGTTGCATTCTGCAAATTCCCTTACACAAAGTTCAACGATATAACGCACACAGCACTGAGGAATCCTCATCCTCTTATATAGCATCTGGTATATTTCAGTTTAATATAACTGAGCCAAAATGAATAAATGGAGTAAAATTCAGAGTGATATTGAAGTGTTTTATTGGGAAAAATAAATATTCCTGTCTAAATAACTGGCACTAGAGTACAGAACTCCTCCCCCCACCTCCAAAAAAAAAATCCAATTGGTGTCTGCATGCATTGAAGGCCATGTGTGTGTGTGTGTGTGTGTGTGTGTGTGTGTGTGTGTGTGTGTTGGTTTTTTAATACAAATGTGGGCATATGGCTAATGTAATGATAGCTGGATTGTTATTTATTATTATTGAAGGTGCTGACTACAGAAAAGTTAACATTCCTACCTTAGACCTGGAACATAATTAAATTTTGTCACAGTAAAAAAATGACGTATTGATTTTCTGACAAAATTCATTACAAGATCATTACAAGTTACAATGAAAGAAGTTGGCTTAAGAAAGTACGGTCTTCAATTTTCATCTGATTCAAGGTTCCCTGCCTCTTTTATTTCTGTAAGCTTTAAAAAAAATCTTTTCATTTCATACATGTATTTTTTCTGGGTATATTGTGTCACACATTATGACTGACAAAAAGTAATTTCCACAAAGCAAGAAAGCTCTTCTGTAATTGATATTTGCACTATTTTGAAAGGTATGACTTCTCTTGTCAGTAGCATATCAAAAATTTAAAGTATGTCCAGAATGACTACATCTGGAGAAGTTAGATACAATTTTTTTCCTCTGTCCTTTAAAATAGTCAATTTCCTTTCAAAACTTCAGCCACCACAAATATACTCCAAAGAGAAACCACGGTGTTGGTAATCTCACGGAACTCAGCAATCATTCACTAAGTGCCCAGGAAGTCAGGGTCAGAAGGGCACACAGAATTACCTGCTTGATCTCTCATGCACTACAGGCCATTACATTTTGATGTATACTCCACCAAAGCTTTTCAAAAGACACACTGATATAGCAAAAATCACTGATGAACTATCTGTGTTTAAAGTCCCTGAATTAGAGAGGACTAGAGAAGGCATACCCAGATTATTTCCATCACATAAACCTTGCTAGAAATACCTGAAAACCAAAGAGAAAAGAGAGAAATTTTTCTCCCACTCTCAAAGCTGATGGTCAGTGCAACTTACAAGAAAGACACCAGACAGGCACAGCAGCAGAGGGATACTCTATACTACCCGGAGTGCTGTTCCACCCCATTCACAGGTCTTTTTCCGAGATCTCATGCTTCAGAGAAATATAAAAACAGAACTTCTGGAACAGATACAGAAGGGACTTATTTTTGCCCTCAGAAAGTGACTTTAAAGACATGTAATTATAAACTGTCTCTTAATGCAGAGATGTAAATGAGATGATTACATTGAGAAATGTGCTGGCAACCTTCTTCTCCAAAGGCTCTTGAAAAACAGAACAAAGATGGTAGATCAGACAAAGCTACCACCACAATTACCTCCATTTCAGCAGAGGGATAAGAGTCACCTTCCCCACCAAGTATAGAGACTTGATTTTAAATACTCAGGAGCCTCCTTCAGTGTGATTTTGATAAACATGACCACAAATTACTATGACATATTCCAGTGAAACCACAAGTGGCCAATTACTCTCAATTACACTTAAGGCATACATAAGACACATCAGACACTATTCTGGCTAAGGGTTTTTTTGACTATTCTAGTTAAGAAAGATATTCCACAAGATGCTGACTTCTCCTCAATTCAAAAGAGTGAGGGCAGAAAAGGCATATACATATATATCAATGAGAGCTGAGGCAAGGTCTTTCTCATTGCACAAATTTTAAACTTTGAAATTCTTTTTCTCCTTCTTTATGTATAAAAGTTAAAAAAACCTGCAGGAATTCTGTCAATCTGGCAGTCTCATTTCTCCTAATTAAAAAAAAAAAGTTACAATTAGCTTTAACTCATCATCCAAGACATTTTATTGAAACACTCAGCAAACTCAAAAAACCAATCCAATTAGAAACATTTATCAGCATTAAAAATTCCCACAAATTTGCAGGCTCCAACTGGAATGTTTCAATACAAATGCATTCAGTGGAAAAGCTCTTGACCAGTTGTCCATGGAGTTTCAGAACACCAACGTCTAGAAGTCAAAATTAAAATTGCAAGGTACTAATCAGAAAACTACTAGACAGAAAAGCACTGAAGTTCTGCTCCACCAAATATGATTTGTAATGCAGCAATCTAACTGGTTTCAGGATGATCCACAGCTATTCTGATCTACATAGCTGAAAAATCCAAGGAATCAATAAAATGTACAGTGGAGACAGATTTAATGAGGAATGGATCTGTCATGCACGACACTTTGTAACTTCATTGAGCAATATAAAGAAATTCATTAATGAATCAGCACTATACCAGTCTACTGGAACCATATTTCCGCAGGGGTAATTAAGCTTCTGGGAAGGTCAATAACAAATGGCAACTTGTCTTTTGTGAATGCCTTTTCAGAGTGGGCACATGATGTTCTGCCAGACAGATTCTCACTCAGGCATTCCACTGGACCAGCAAGCACACTATAAGGAGATTTCTTTCAAAGGCCAAGGATTTTTTCATGAAACACCTCTCTATGATTTTACAGGACACAAGAGAGAAAATACACTTAAATTTTCAGGACATGATTTAGCAAGACATTTTCTTGGCAACTTACCCTTTTGTAAAGCACGTGGACCTCCGGCAGGTGGGTTTAACAATGTCTAACAAGAGAGCATAGCGCAGTAAGGACTTTGGTGGTAAGAAATACTGACTCATTTCTTCATTTTCCTCTTCCAAGAAGTCTTTTAGCATTTGAATAGAGGAATCATTATCCTGATTATGTTTCCTTTCCATTTCTTCTACTGTTTCAAGCTTAAATAGAAAGGCCCCTTTTGGTAAACTCTTCTTGCTGCTGCAATCTGGACCAATGTTTGGA
Organism: Anomalospiza imberbis; assembly: GCF_031753505.1. Classification (NCBI taxonomy): domain Eukaryota; kingdom Metazoa; phylum Chordata; class Aves; order Passeriformes; family Viduidae; genus Anomalospiza; species Anomalospiza imberbis. The sequence continues at coordinate 131,826,808 of NC_089681.1, forward strand.
TCCACATTCTTCTCCTCAGAGAGCAAAGAAGAACTGGTTTCACCCACTTTGTCAGCGACTTCTTCCTTGAGTAAATCTTCTGGATCCTGATCTGGGAATCTTGTCAATATCTAAGAGGAAATTATGACAAAAATAAAATTAAAGAACTGTATTTAATAAACAGCTTGACAGTCAACCATACAGAGAGTAAGAATTCCTTCTGAGATGCTCACAATAACCTTAAGATGTTATTTTTATGAAGATTTCAAAAGCAGTAGTATCGAGATTAGCTGACCGATTGGCAATGATGTCAGAAACAGCCTCAAATAATTGCCTTTGCAGAAAGACCTTTCCAAGTGTGTAAAAAATATAGCAGTATGACCTATTTTCTAGCCCACTATCAGTCTGGAAAACACATCTCCCAACTGTTTAAAGCCATCTAAGCCACAGATTTGCACATCAGTCCTTACAAAGCTCAATATCCAGGCTGAAAAAGGAGAAAGAATTTAACTTTTCTGTTGGACTCAATAATTTTTCTCCATTTGTCAACACAAAGCACTAAACTGAAAATTTAACCCTCAATCTTCATGAAATGAAGCAAATTAAAGTAACATGAATAGACTCACTTGACTAGGAGCTTGAAAGGAAAATGGTTCTTGGTGAAGTTTTGCAATTAGAAAATACCGCAGCCTGGAATTGGGAATTCCGAGCTGTAATCAAAATTCAGAAGGCTTTAGTCCATGTGACAGTAGAGAAAGTGGTCTATAGCATCATACAAGTTATCTGTTATTACAGGCAGTAACAGAACTATGACACACTAATATATTTTATGACTTCAGAGACATCAGTATTCACAGAATCAGAGATTAATAAAATGGTTTGTGTTGGAAGGGACCTTGAAGGTCCATCTAGTTCCAAGCCCCCTGCTGTGGGCAAGGACACCTTCCACTAGACCAGGCCAGCTCAGAGCTGGCCTTGAACACTTCCAGGGATGGGGCATCCACAGCTTCTCTGCGCAACCTGCTCCAGTGCCTCACCACTCTCATCACAAAGAACTTCCGCCTGATTCTCACCTAAAACTACTCTTTAAGTTTGAATCCATTCCCCCTTGTCCTGTTACTGCAGACTCTTGTCAGTCCCCCTCTTTCTTGTAGTCTCTCAACAGGTACTGGAAGGCTGCAATTAGGTCACCCTGAAGCCTCCTTTTTTCTAGGGTATTCTCTAGTTGATAATACCAACACATTTGTAAATTCCATACCCAAGTACTTCCAAAGATCCAAGTGAGCTATTATTCTCTGCATCTCATGGTTTTGACTTTCTCTGTAAATGAATATGAATGTAAATAAAATTTTATGTGATGCAAATAGAAAAATTTACATGCTTCACAATTTCTTGGGACAGGTACTATCTGTTTTCTGTTAAAAGCAAAAAAGTCTCTCTTTGCCTTTTTAAACAAGAAATTATAAGCCACCTAACAATTAAATAAATCTACCACAATTGGTTTTCAAGCTACATTCTATTAGCGTCTTTCAAATATTTATGGTACTTCACTGATTCCAGTTAGTCTTGCACAATCTGAAATCTCTTTCAAACTTTTTTTCAGTTTCCAGGGTAACATGGAAACAAAGCTCCTCCTCCCACAAGAAACAGTCACATTTTCTGTGCTGGGAAATCCAGAGGCACCGCACTTCTGAAGCAATGAGGCTCCTGCAGGGAAAACCACCTTCCTGGTTACAGTGTAAATTCATGCCTTCTTAAAAATATCAAATGGTAGCAAAGAAATATGGGACTAGGATCTGAACACAAACAACAATACAATAGTGGCATAAGCCAGTATGAGAAATCAGAAGTCATGTCAGTTGGTTTTCTCATTCAAGTGTATCTTCAGCTTCGGTCATGACTCTCTTTTCTAATACAGAAGAGAATTTTCAAATGTTCTTGGACTCAGTGCACTTTGAACTATTAAATAATATTAGAGCAATTTTAGTACTCACACAGGTTGGAGACAAGAGAAATTCCTGATATTTAAATCCACATGTTGCTAGTGTTTGCAAAAGTTCATTTCTGAAAGTAATTAAAAAGCAATTACTAGCTTCACCTACTCTTTAGCCCCTTTTTTAATCCTAAACAAACACATTAAATTCAACATCATATTTACCAAAGAATTCATTGAAATAATTGGACAGCAAATTATTGATATGTTATCCATTACTGAATTTGAGAGACAACATCAAAGTTCAGTGTTAGAAACTATTATACATTCAAAGGCACCTCACTCTTACTACAGTGCAAATGCCTCTTCAAAAAACATCCTATCTCTAGGAAAGCAATTGTAGCGTGTCAACAAGGAAACTAATCAGAGGGCAAGATACTCTCTTTATTGGGAATCATAAAACAGGAGATTAAAATCACTACAAATAGCTCACTACTTCCTTCTGCTCACATACACAGCACCAGTTAAGCCTAACAAAAAGGCTAAATCAAGGGATGACAAATTCAGTGGTTTTGATTATAAAAGTGAGGTTGGACTGTGCTTTATAAACAATGGAAAAAGACTGTAAGGGAAACAATCTTAAAAATACTTTTCTTCTGTATTCCATGCAGACTGCACTAGGCTGGAACTATACAATAGGCAGGAGCTGTGACCTGTACCCAGCATTGCATGTGAGACTTCATCCCAGGTGTCATAAGAGAAAACAAGTGTCCTAACTGGGGTGTTTTCTGAAGCACAGCTTGTCCCAAGCACTGGCCAGCAAGACGCAGACTAGGGAATCCTGGGGGCTACAAAAGAAGACCTTGAACACTGAACCAGCTGAGCATGACTCCAGCTGCCTGCCATATTCATTAAGAGCATGATATACAGGGTGGCAGTTGGTGCCTTAAGGAGTGCACAGAAAGATCCTACTCTGTTCCAGTGAGAACTGAGAAGGAAGATGGCAACTCTCTCCTGCTTTGGTCACAAGAGAGGAGAGTGTTCCTGCCATGATTAGGTAACTGTAGTGACACCTTTCTTTTTCCACATTTCAGATCAAGACTATAAATACAACCTTCTTACTGTATCTCTGGACCATTTGATGGCAGCCCTGAACCAGGGATAATCTGCTATCAACAGTGGCACTCAAGAAAGCCACTAGACTATTCTGTGACCATAACACAAGATACCATGGGATCCTGTCATGAATAAGCCCCTGAAACCTCTGATTGTAACACCTATTACTATTTTTCTTTTAAAACTAATTCTGACCTTTTCTAAAGCAAACATGATCAAATAAAATCTAATCAAATACTCACCAAATAAAACTAAAAATAAAATACTGTTATATTTTATCCACTTAGAGACACAACCAGTTATCTAGCAAGTTCTTTTCACAACCTAAGATTTTAATTCCTGTCCCATCTCAAGCTATATTGTTAAATACAATTCTAGGAAATAAAAATCCCTTCTAAAGAATAAATCCCTTCTCCTTCTAAAGAATATATCTTTTTTGTAAACTAAAACCTGCATATATTCATTGGAGTTTACCTTGCAGAAGAGGATTCAAATCCTTTAACATTTTCTAAAAGTAGGTATTTTGGAAGCTTCTGAAGCCTACAAGGAAAAGAAAAAGCAAATCAGTGTAACAAGATGTAAAGTACATTATATTCATCCACAGATCTGTTTAGCTAGCAGAAAGATCAAAGTATTTCCACATCATGCTAGCTGTTAAAGTTTAGCATCCTTAAAAAACCAACTGAATTAAAAATGTGGACTGCTGGTGAAAACCACAAACTCCACCTATATTTGGATGAACACCTGTACCCCCTTGTACTCCATGGGGGAGTAAATAATGAAAAATATGTTCCAAAACATATTTTGGAAGAATATGTTTTGTATGTATGTAACAAGAAAAATATGTTCCAAAACATATTTTTGGAAATGTTTATCCCTCTTCATTTCCTAAAGCACAATAATATTATTAAACAGATTCAGTGTCTAATAGGAAATATAATTGTTGGGGGAAAACCAATTGCTACTTAGCCATAAAACTGTTGTTTTCAAGTGCTCGTACTGGAAATCAATGTCAAAATGTCACATAAATCTTACTGATAACACATCAGAACCAGTATTCATTTAACTGATTTAAGAAACACAACATATTTAGAGTTCAAACTGCAGATATTCTCAATTTTCTAAACTTGACTTTTTTATTTTGATGGGGGAAAGGAGGTGTCTCAGCTTTAGCAGGATCAGTGCAAAGGTCTGGAAATAGGCACATTCCAAAAACAGCATATGAAATCTCTGGAGAAATGAGCATGCCCAAACTGTGCCAGGGACTGTTCCAGCAGTTTAGAAGCATAGATGATTCAGACTCAAGTCTCTGGGAACATTCTGTAGCACTGATTAATTCTCTAGTAAGGCTAATGTAGACACACCATGTCTGTCACACACTGAGATCTCAGAACAACATACAGAAGTAGGATGTTAATGTCCCCAGACAGCAGCTTCATGCTTATTGAAGTTAGTGACTTTGGACTACCATTGGAATAAATCACAGCAGAATTTGTTTCAGCACATTTTTAATTACCACCAATTAAAGACATCACATGAATTAAAAGAACCAATGTATCTCACAAGAAACTGGAAAATGTACAAGAAACTATGCCAAATTTAAAAATACTAAAAATAATAGGGAAAAAGCAATATTAGGCTGAAAAAAAGCAGCATCAGCCAAATTCCTTGCAGAGGAATGGAGAATATATCTGCTGGTATATCTACCCACACTCTTCATCATTGACTACCATGAAACTTCTTTTTCAGCAATGAATCCAGAGCACAGACTGAAATGCAAGCACTCACAGGGGATTGACAGATCACAAGGCAAGTAATCACTGTACAAAGAGCAAGTGTTAAATACTCGGTAGGTATTAACATTAAAAATGTTTCTGTAAAAGCAACACTTTGACATTTTAGCATTGGATTTCACCGGGTTATGGCTTGGACACAATAAACAGACAGTATCTGGACCATTTGGGTGGGACTTTGCTGGCTGGGTGCTCCAAGGATTTCCCATGTCTTTCCAGATCTTGAAACTGTCCTTTCCATTATCTCTAATATTTGTCATCCCAGGCTACCTCCGAGTCTCATTTCAGCAATATTTCATTATAAAAGACTGAACAAAATCTAAGTACATGCAAGGAAATGAGAAATAATTTTATACTTTTCATAAACTGCATGCATACATAGCAATTTAGAATGTAAAGGGACAATTCCCATACTAAGAATTTCCTTTTTTGGGGCTGAAGTACTCCATACTCAATGTCTCACAAATGTATCATATTCAAAAAACACATAAGCACTATCTTAGTGAAACACAAATCCACTGGATGTGAGAAACTCTACAGAAGCCATCATGTTGACCCTTCTAGTGACTACTTAAGAGTAGGTGCTGCTTTAAGAACCCTCCCCAAGGAGATAAGGGACATTAGCAATGTCTCCTGGGGTGTTGAGATAAAAGTGAGACAGCCAAGCCCAGGTCCTTTGCATCATGATGATAAAAATTTAGGTCCTGGAGTGTCTAAAGCTCTGGTTTTGAGAAGGAAAAGCTTCTGCTGTTTATCCAGCTAAGTCCACAGCAGCTGGGAACCAATAGTTCTGTATTAATGCACTATAATGTCCAAAAGCAGCCAGCCTCTTAACCATGTTTCAGTTTAATGGAAAGGAATCCCCAGGTCAGGATGTCTTTAAGGATATGGAAGATACTAATATTCTGACTAATTATTAACTTACTCAGTATCTGCCAGGCTTCATTTATCATTTTAACAGATCAGTTGGAAACCTGTGTTACATTACTTGTTCCACAAAAGACATCCTTTGCAACTTCTAAACAACCCACATTCTCTCCCTAATTTTGTGTTTCTGACAGAAGCAGGGGAGTAGTAATAACCATTCTTTTTTATCTAGTAATTGTCTAACTTACTGGGCTACAGAATCTGTGTTTTGTTCTGTGTTGTCTGCCACAGATTTCTTATGTATGGCCCTGCCAAGCCACTCAGCCCTTCTGTGTCATTGTTCTCTCTCTGCTCATGACAAAGGCAAAGACACAGTTCCATTTAATGCTGTTGGCCGCATAAGGTTTCTAGAACAAAGATGAAGACTCTTTTCTCCCAGTGCTAACAGCAGTTTGAAAGAAAGCCTTTTGGTACTGGCTTCCTTCTGTGTTGAAAGCATTCATGAAAAAAAAGGAGTAAAAGAGACACCAAACATTCATCTGTCCTTCTCCAATCCTGACAGCAAAATGAACTAATGGAGGAATATATAGGCAACAGCTGTCCTAGTCTCCAGGTGAAGAAAGACTGACACTAATAAAAATAATTATGACTGTTTTATTAGGAACTGGGATCTGACCAGGCAAAAGTGACAGATGAATTCAAGGACACTGTCCAGACAATGCAGTGCTATTCAAATGCTTTAGTATTACTACTCCAAACAAGAGATTGTACTACAAATCAAAAACACACAATCTGCCTCAAGATATCTAGAAACAGCCCCAAAAAGAACAGAGACTTTAAGAAAGAACAGAAGTGGTTGCAAGATGCATTGCATTGTAAAGTCAATAGCATACTTAAACCAATTTTCAAATGGTACCTTATAGTAAAAAAGGCAACCCAGACTTGGAAGAAATGATGATGTCTGGCTCCAGATCAGAAGGCTGAAGGACAACTTTATTAAAATTATACTATATTACATTAATATACTGTTTAAAGAGAGACTATCCTATTCTACATACATACTTCTTACTTAACTATCAACTAACTAACTCGTGACTGCCTGCTGAGAGTCCAAGACACAGCGGGATCCAATTGGTCATTGAACCCAAACAACCTTCACCAGAATCCAATCAAGCAATCACTTCAGGTAAACAATCTCCATACCAAATTCCACATGGGGAAAACAAAGGAGCAGAGATAAAGATTGTTTTCTCTTCTTCTCTCTGTCCAGAGAATGTGAATGCTACAGTATCTCTGCAAAAGATGACTATATGTTGAATCTAAGCTTTTGTAACCCAGTATTTTACAAACTTTTCAAGTGTCCATGAGACCAATAGACAAACTACTATATTACCTACTCCTGTTTCTATGTATAATCAATGCAAATTTGATGTTGAACTGAAAAGAACTCTTTTCATTTATCATCTAGGCACAGTTTAAACAGACATGCAATGAAAAGGAATCCAGACAATCAAAGCATATACAGCAACAATGAAGTGATTACAGCATTAGTAAAATGCAAGTATTTGTAAGTCACATATGATCATGTGAAAACAAACATAGAATACAATCCAACACTAGTAGTATCCCTCTAAAATATTACAGATATCTTGTCTCCCTGAAATATAGAAGGCCCAGTTACAACAAAGTCTAGTTACAAAAGGGGCTTTACAATGGAGGTAGAAGTCCATTTATACCTTGGGAGAATATCAAGGATATAGAGAAAGCTCTTGGTCCGTGGATCAGACACGTCACCTTGCAGGCCAGTTCTAAGAAAGAATAAAGAAACACCGGTGTATTACTCAGAGCACACTGGCATTTGAGTTACATCTTTCTACAGAATGCTGACACTTTGCTTTGAGTTTCATAAGAGGATTCTGCAAAAGCATCACATAGAGACAGGAGGACCTGCTCACAGAGGCAGTCTCCTGAGAGATGCTCTAAGGAATGAATGTCTCCCCCTGGAATCCATCAACTCACAGCAAGGTTAAAATGGAAGCATTCAGTAATGAAATCTACTCCCCAGTCTGCAGAGGCTTTAGCATTCTGGTCTTGTCCAGCAAAGCCTTTGAACATACTTGGCTCTGAATGAACAAAAAACCCCCACTGGGTTTCTGGGAATACCCTGCTATTTTGCACTGAATATATTAAATTATTTCTATGAATTAAAGCCTCATTGTTCACCATTTAGCAGGATTGAGCCCCACATGAATAACTTTGGAATCAATTTTCTAACACTAAACTGGAAAGATTATGTAGGTTACAAAAATTATAATGATTCCAGGCCTGTGTTTCCCTACCTTATACTTGTATTAGCTCATTAAAAAAAAAAGCTTTGTAGAAGAGCTTTAACATGTATCAAAATTAATTAGCCATACACAGATTTTTCTTTTCATCCTATTATAAAGAAAAAAAATCTGAAATGTTTCCTATATACATAATAGGTTTGCACTAATTCATTTTTACAGATCAGCACCACTATACAGGGATTTCTTTTCAATCTTAGAACATTCAATGAGATATACTTTCTTACACAATCATTATTATCACCATCAGACTTTTTTCATTAAGCTACTACTTTGCATGAGTGCAGTTACTAGAATCTTACCCCATTGGTCACTGCTGTCAAATGATATGAATTACAAATTAATCTGACAAATAAAATCTCAGTAAACTCAGTCCCTAATCAGCAAGATATTTCTCCTTATCATGCACAAAATCATTTCAAAGTCATTATCCTTCTGGTCTTGGCTAAAATAGAAATATTCTTCAGAATAATGTCTGTGTGCATGTGTAATTTTCAAAGTACAAATAAAACCAGATTACACTCTTAAGTCTCAGGCAGAACTGAGAAATTCCAATCCTCTTTCTGGAGTTGCCCCAGGAAAATATTAGATTGATATCTAAAAGGAAAGGTAGGACTCCTAAACACTAAATTTCACTATTAGAGAAATAATACAGTTCACAAAATTGGTGCTGTAAGAAGCTTACTTAACTGAAACTGAATTAATATATACATATGCAAGAAATGTGATCAACAATTAAGATGCAAATTGCTGCATTTCTTTCACTTCAGTAAACATCATGGTGAACAGAGCTACAACACATTTTCTTAGGAAGAGAAAGATACACAGATCACCCACACATAGTGTCACTCTTGATAACATTTCTCCTTTGACCATATATAGTCCAATAACTGCACTTTTTCCCCATGTGTGCTGTACCTACCTTGTAAAAGGCTGACAGGGAGGACTCATTAAAATCATATCAAAAGATAATCTGTCAAATTCTTTCAGTGTTATGCCCTGAAAACAGAAAAAAAAATAGAAGAATGATGAGTGTTGTGAATTGTGTGAAATTCTCAAGTCATCTTTCAGATCAAACCCCTATTATTTCCAGCATTCTTCACTTAGCAAAAAACTACCTAATCTATCACTTGACCTAGTAATTTAAAAATATTTTCTACCTTGGCAAACCATAAAATGTAAATATGCATTCACTGCTCTTCATATGAAACAAAACACTAATAAGGTTAGCATTTATACATAATCTTGAGGTTTGTATCTGCTCATTCTTTGAGGTGTGCAGTGGTTCTTTCAGTAGATACTCACCTATTATTTTTCCTGAAAATAAAGTATCATCACTCAGATATGAAGTCTTTGTACATCAAAACCAGTGTTCACATACTCAAAATATGTGTAAAAACACTTGAGAAGAAAAGTAGCTCAAGTGCAAATATGATAATTTTTACAGATCCAAACTATGGGGTTTAGCTCTTAGGAGCCCACTGGCAAGGCACCCTATAAAGTTTATTTCATAGTTTTTCCCCTATAAAAATTAGTCAAAGATATTGTATGGCTGAAATTCTCCTCTACAAAGACAATCCTCCTTAGAAAAGAAAGAACTGGGTCTGTGGTAGGGATTAATTACACAGGTAGAAATTCCTCTAAAGTAAGTTTTCAACAACATTAGAAGATCAAAACATTAAGGGGCCAGGAGGAAAGAAGGACAATGATCAAGTAACTAGGACTTGGACAAAGAAATCACTCCTTACATATTCTGAGGGATACCTATACAGCAAATGTGATGTAGCTACCCTCAGAAAACTAGAGAAAAGCTGCTATTTTTTTCCATTATATTTGAAGAAGGTGTCACTGACTCTAATAATCTGCTCTTGTCTACTATAAAATGATATAGGCAAACATTTATCTTCTTTTTCCATTATAAAACTATAAACCATCATTTAGCCAGTTATTATTGAGTGCTGAATAAGCATTTAACCTTTAGCCACCTACTTAACTCTTACTTAAGTTGGTGTCTTAAAACAGACACAGTATCTTTTGCTGTCATGTTGTGAAACTGTAAAAGAAGATTAAGAAGTATACAGTAATTTCTAACTCAATCCAAGCAAAACTCCATGCCTAGCTTGCCCATCATTTATGAAAACAGAATCCAATTTTACTTAGTTATTTTTCAAATAATTTGGCAAGTGACAGAATTCCTAAAACATTTTATCTATTGAGCCCATTAAAAAAGATTCAAGAGTGTTCAGTCCAATATATTTTGTTGTGCTTCTCTGAGCCCAACTATAACTTCAAAACAAAGGCATGCACCCAAGTAATTTAACTGATTTTTTTTAAGTACATGAAAATATTTTTTTAATATAAGAATATTATTTTTGACATTCCTTCACGGATGGTAAGTGTTCCTCTTGACGTTTATATAACTTTTCCTCATGCAGAAGGCAAGACTTACAAGAAAAGCCTGCAGTATGAAATCCTTTTTACTTCAACAAGCAAACACAGCACAAGCAAAGTTAACGTAAAACTGCTTTATTCCTAACAACATAAATATTTGTGTTTCTCTTGTTACTAATAAAGACAGTGAAAGCAACTCATATCTTACAAATGCCAGACTACAGTAAAAAACACATTAATTACTCACCTCAATAGTCTTTGCCCATAATGGCGTGCTGGGAAAGTTGTGCTTATAAACATCATTGGCAAGAGTGTTCACATCAACAGCAGCTACAACTTCTGCATATGTGCAGCTTTCTAAAATAAAAAAAAAAGTGAAAACTCTAGCTTCTCTTTACTACTCTTAGAAAAATGTATTTGCTCAGCTGTGTTACAGCATCTCTCAAAACCAAAAGGCAAACTACACAATCCAATTCTGCTCTGTTGTCTTTGAAACTCTGTATAAAAAACATTGTTTTTCTAATCATATGGGCAATACTTCCCTTCTTTATATATCCAAAAATGGAAGCTAAAGTAGATAAAAAAGTAGGTAAGTAAAGTAGGTAAAAAAATTCCAAACAGGGTGCACCTCTACAACATTTTCACCTCTGTGCAGGTCTCTGTGGCCAGCAAGTTCCTGGCTACAGGAATCCTAAGTCAACCTGCCAAGCCCCATTGCCACTACCTTATTCTCTGACAACTTACAAGAAATAAGTGTGTTATTTTAGAGGTGTACTAATTCTCATTATGAAAAATAGCACCAATATGTTTGACATATGTCTACTCTTCCAATAAAAATTTAAGCTGCCTGAAAAACATTTGTGCTTACATTTCAGTAAAGCCTTAGGCCTCAAACTCAACTGCTGCCTCCTTTGAGTTAAAGGTCCCAAAATACCAAACTTGGCAGCTTCTCCTCTCTTGGACAGAGGTGTTATTGAAGAGAGGACAGCGTAACAAACTCACAGCTAAAACCCTGAAATAAAAATACACTAAAAATAATGTCAATAAACAACTGTTAATTTATAGAGTAAGAGAGTAATAGGTTCTACAGAAGCTAAAGAGATAAAAAGACCAGTGTTTACTCCATTGCTCATCATGTCACACTATTTGTTATTACTAAACACAATACCTTCACTGAGGCTTTTTATCCAAGAAGACAGGTTGTAGTTACTGTCACAGCTGCAGGCAGAAAGTGACCCTACCTCCTGATACCTGAGATCAATATCAACCACCAGGATATTTACATTATGGTCAGCGTTACAAAGCCTCCGATGAAACACAGGCAACTTTAAAAAAACTTCCGTAAACCAAAAGAAACAAGGCAAATAGCCACATGCCTTTCGAATAATCTATAAATATGCTCAAGTAACACATTAACAAATGACCCTATGAGACACTGTATGAATTACTGCTAGTCAGCTAATTATTTACAGTTTGAGAGGATGAAAGCCCAACTGGGATGACCCCAGTGGATTTAATTTTGAATAATGCAGTTACCATCCATCCACTATCTTTCAGGTTTTCAAGACTGTCTTAGTCAACACTAAGATGAAAGAGAAATCTGGGTATTGAAAAGATTGTAGCAGACATTTTAACAAGGACCAAGCTGGTTCTTCAAGGTTTACTTGATGCAATCAAGGGCAAAAAGATAAGGTTTTTCACAAGATAAATACTTACAGACCATTAAGGGTCAACATACAAATCATTATTTGCCATTACTGTCTTGACCTTTTGACCAGAAGTTGTAACTGAGAACTAAATACAGGAGTATCCACAAGGACAATAGCATGACTACACCTGAGATTACAGAACAGGTAAGTTAACACTGACACCTAGCGTGAAAAGAAAGCTGGATGAATGTCTCAATTTACAAACATATGCAAGAATCAACTCTCTCATCTTCCTAAAACAAAGCTGCAGCATCTAAGTAACAGGAACAAATTTCCAATACTGTTAAAGAGACTGCTTTTCTCACTCCTTCAGTTCTTAAAACACACTGTCCTAACAAGCTAACCCTTACTGTGTTTTCCAGGTACTCCAGAAGAAAAATAAAATTTAAAAAATCAAGACCCTCAAATTATTATCTAAATTAACACACAGTTTAAAAAGGGCAATTGGGAAGGCAAGCTGTGTGCTTTCTCTCACAACTCATGATTCAGACACTCGTTTTTTTACTGCCATCCATTCAATATCTCCCTGCACACATACAAGCAAAAATAGCTACTGAGGACTTCACAGGCCCAAAAGCCTGGAGATACTGGAAGAGAGCACACAGCTAATAGTAATCTATTGAATCTCCTTGCAGTACAATGTTCAGTCTAAACCAGAGATGTAAATGAGCACGGAAAAAGGACAGGAACTTTTCCTGAAGTATTCTACCTGAGATCCTCTCTTCCTAATTCAAAGACCTGATAACTTTTTCAAAGCTTCTCCTCCTTTTCATTTCAAAGCTGCAGCTCACTTGGGAATTCCTGTTACAGAACAAACTCCCTCTAAAAGCTGATTAAGCGTATTTGTGTGGAAATGCCCTGGAAACGCATGAAGGAGCTCGAGCAGACAAGCAGCTCTCACACATCCAACCTAACAAAGAAAAGCTTGTGTAAATTTCAAACAAAGTGAAAATGCAACATTTTTAAAGAACTTCTCCTGAAAGTTAAATAACTTTATGTCAAACTGTGATATTCTGCTTTTCTATAGCAATTACATTTACTACTTGAAAATTACTATAAGGAATGCACCATTTAAAAAAGCCTGAAAGCAGAATGTAAGAAAAACAGAATCAAGACTGTGTTTAACTATCCCCACTGACAAAAGGCACAAAACCAACTCAGAAATGGCTGACTTGGTGGGATGTTAAATCAACTCCCCAAAATACACAGCAGAACTTCAATACATAAACAGACACAGCTCTGGAGATTTTTTTTTATCCCCCTCAAACAAGTACATCCAATTTTCAAAACAAAGATATTTAAGAGAATTACAACAATGCAGAAAACAGTATCATTTTATTCAGACTAAAGAAAAAATAATACACATTTCCTAAGTGAAACTAAGAGGCTGCTTGAATACATGATTTGCAGAATTCCTCAACACCAGTTTTTGAACTGAGACTTTTCATTTCTGAGCAAGATGAGTCCAAATAGTGGACTTCCAAATGGAAGCCACAGACACAATGGGGAAGTTACTGAGAGAGGTGTTACAACTTATTTTTACGCAGAATAGATTGTAGTATTTTCTCTTGGCTGAAAGCAGATGAAATCAAATTTTTATCATCCTATTAGTAATGTACTGATTTCACACTTAAAGCTTAAAACCTCTTGGACCCAGACAACAGAAACTCTTTGACTGTTACTTAAACTGTCTAAAGAGACAGCAATCACACTTTGGGTCCCTGTTCTCTACTTTACTGCATACACAATGCTTACAAGCCCTTTCAGCTATGGAGGTGTCATTCCTGAGGGAAAGGGACACTGCTGTAAGGACTGGAACGTAATGCATCTGAAACAAAGACAGGATGTGTGCATTCGCTTCTGATTTGAAAAAGTAAACCCAAAGAGTGTCACCTTCAAATGCCAGAAATAAAATTTCTGACATTACAATATCTGTCCTTTTCCTCTTTACAATTGATTCCTTTGTCATGTGTTTCTGCAGACTTTAAAATTAACATAGATCTGTTTATATTCACTACTGTACTTTTGCAATAGAGTCATCAATGCCAACAGAATACATGAAATACACTGTGTTATAGCAAGGGTAGTGGCGGATTGTAGCATATTGGAAAACAGGATCCAGAACAATCATCTATTCTGACAGGTATATGGAAACAGATGGAAAAGGGAAGATTAGTCACAAGTTTTGTCAGTCCTATTTCCTTTTAAAACAGAGAGCAAAGATTTAATTTCTGAGTTGTCAGTTCTTGGCTGAAATGATTAGGGTGAACTGTTCACAACTACAGTCAACATGACTATCAGTAAACTCGATACTTGGCTCCTGCAGGATTCTTAGCAACTCCCTTCACTGCTCTATTTGTAAAGGATTCTACCACATTAAGCCATATAAACTTTATAAACTTAAATTATAGCAGAAGAGGTACCATCCCGTTCTACAAAGAGCTGTATTTTGGAGAAGCATTAAATTGATTTTAGGTGTAAAAACTTGCTCAAACCAGCAATTCTTTGTTTTGCATTGTGCTGAATGTCAAAGCCAGTTTTGTCTCCTTTGCCTCTCCTGGTGGGATAGCTTTGCCCAGTGTAAATACACACACCAGTTTACTGTGCTGTGCAATTCACAGAGTCAATCAACTAAAATGAACAAACATGCATGACAGAGCACAAGGGACAAAAGTTGTTACTCTGTAAAATTGAAATATAACAAATGCAGAGGAAAAATATCACCAACTTCATCACTGCAAATTTATGGTATTTTTTTGAATATGTCCTTTAGTGTTTCATGCAAGAGGACTTTTTTCAGGGACCTGGCAGATTACAAATGCTTGTGGCAGAGACATGGAACCCATTTTTCACGGGAAAACTGCCTAAATTAATAAGCCAGTTTAGGTTTGTTTTGGTTGGGATGGTGGAAGAGTGGGCTGTTTGTTTCATGGAAAGTTGCTAAGGAAATGAACATGTAGCCATAGATTTTCTAAAAATAAACCACTATTTTTCACTGCAGAAATTCTGCACTTTATAAAGAACAAATTCACACACACATAAAAAAATTATCATAGATTTAGATGTATTTGACTTAAACATCAATCTTTATAAATCCCAAAAGGCTTGGGGTACAGCAAGAGAAGAAGAAAGAAATGCACTTTCATCCCTTAGCTGCCTCAATCTTTCAAGAGTGTGAATATGAACAGACTCACTGATTTCTGACTTTAACTAAGTTCAGCTTTACCATGTTTTGATGGTATCTTTATGAAAAGATACCACCAAAAGATGGTATCTTTTTGTAGGTCTTTGGTATTAAAATATTATTATAAAGCATTCAAAATCTAAAACCAGAAATTCTACATGTGCTGAATTATCTATACGTAAAGTACCAACACAGAGCTAGGCAATCCTCAAGATTTTTCTTTTTCAGCTTTAGACTGAAACCTAAGTTCAGAAACAACTTTCTCTTCACTGTCAAAAAGAATGTGATTAAACTATGAAACTATGTACTCACAACTTCTGTGTACCCTTTACACAGAAATACTTACAAGAGATTATAAACTTCCATCAATATGTGAAAATTCAATTTTTTTTTTACTGTAGGCAAGGACAATCTCAAAACCAATTGCATACTATTTGGTGCTAAATGCATTCTACATTAATGACAGCTGCCAAAACAACAAACATCTTCATCCTGCAAGCTATCCTACAACTAAGTTTTTGAAAGATGACAGCCAAGAAGGGCATCAAGGTAGAAAAGTCAGTGTCAGATTTCCTAAGAAATACCTATTTGACAATTGAAACTCTGGCAATTTCACAGAAAAGTAGAAAGTTGGACCAGATGAATTAACCATAACTAACTCCATTACATGACAGGAACTAGGCTACAAGAACTGCAGAATCCCTTTTGTAGAGCAAGGCTTTTCTGGGATGCTGCCACTGAAATATTACATGCTCCCTTCGTTTTCTACATTCCTATTATTTTTCTTGGCTTATAGATTCACTAGAAACCATACTAAGATAATATATTATTATACATAATCATCATCTGTTGTGCATCTGGCTTGTGGAAGCACTGGCACAATGGAGGCCTTTCTTTCAAACGTCATATTTATATGGAAAAAAAAAACCCACAATCCTTCTAATATTTCTATACATGATTTAAAAGAAGATGCTAAACAATCTGCCACTTGCTAAATGAAGGAGAGGATGAGAGACCTTTTCAAACAGCATGGTTTCATGTAGAGATACAGGCCAAAAACATATAAGAAACACATTATTAAAGTACTTACAGCGGAACATTCACTTCTTCTCTGTTTTATTTGCATGTAAAAGCAAACACTTTAATGCCCCTTGACTTTACTTTGTTCCTTCGTAAACTGTGTAAGAAAACTGAATCCAGATGTCTAAAAGACTTTAAAAACCAGGAGAAATGATCAAATGCCCAAGTACATTTCTGCTCCCAAATGAACTCCAATTCATCAAAAACAGTTTTATATAATAACCTGTTATTAAATATTTAACTTAGTGCAAATTTTGTAGGACACCTTTTAATCAATTTGCCTGACCATTACTTTTAACAAGACTCTAAACAAGATTTTCATCTAGAAGTGTATGGTTTGGACATTTCCTGAGACAACACAATGCTTATGGGCTGAATTCCCATAGGCTTCCCAGACACATAAGCATCCAAATTGAAAAATATTATACCAACTGTAATGCAAACAGCTTTGTGTCTATTCACCTTGCAAATTTCAATTGGTACCTGACCATTTTGAACTAGTTAGGGTCATTTATACAAATAATAAATTAAATGTCCTTACTTACAGTCCCTTTATCTGCTTTGGCTGATACCACTACAGAAAAAGCTCAGTCGCACTGTTCATACCTATTGCAATTTCTTCAAATGCAAATCCATAAGAACAGAAATTACACCAAAGACTGACACTGAATCAGCTTTGTCAGCAAGTTCAGAAACAGTAAATGTGGAAGTAAATGTACCTTTTCAGGAAATAATAAAAGGGGTTTTGTTAAGTCCTTCAGTCTCCAAACTACAACATTAGGTGACATGATTTCAAGACTTCCTATTTGTAGTAACTATTCACTGGGGCATTCCTAATTCTGTGTATCTTTTGGATAAAAGTTTACAGTCTTCTGATAATCTAATGAGGCATTCCCAACATTCCCACACTTTTAAATATGTTGCAAGTGATGTTGTCAAAGGTGGAAACTCACAGGACATCACATCTAGCATTATAATTTATTAAACATTGCAGCACACTACTGAGATGGCCCAAGACATCCATTATTATGGCAAGAACACAGCTGGATAATTCAGTAAAGAGTGAAGTAACCATGGTGTAGACTAACTTTCAGGAACCAGTCCACTTTCTGTGGAAATATGAAAATTTTCTACAATACAACAAACATGGATAGCTTGCCTTCACTTCAGAAATGTGGTTACCAGAAAAGCAGCATGTTACCGTTATATAGAAGACATAACACACTGTTTTCATTCTACAAACACTCCAAAATGTGCAGTTCCAGACAAAGCTATACTTGCCTCTTAATATTCTAAGAATGTCTCTGGAAATAAGGAAAATACATCCTCAAAACAGGTGGCTAGGAACAATGTAGGAACCTATTTTGACGTGTATTTATATACATACACTAAATACATTAAAATATATTTTATATATTTATGTTCATAGATAAAGCAGACAGATTCAAGCAAAAGTAGGGTAGTAGTAAAAATGCTACACTGACAACTGTGAGTGTGTTTTAAGTATATAAATGATGCTAAACAGATTTCACTCCATAAGCATACCCTTAATATTCCATAGCTCCCTGGAAAAATAGCAAGATAAGGCAAGTTTCCACCTGATGTTTTTATGACAATGCTCTCTGCTAATGCTCCTGAAGACTGAAAGATTTGAAGGATTGTAGTTACAGTTAAAATTATTATTGTAAGTTATACTTATCATAAGTTATATTAACGTGTGTTGAAACATGGACTTCAAAGTAATAAAGTCCAGGGTACTTTACAACGGAAATCAATAGCCCTAATTCAATTTTTAATATGGGGAAGCCAATTAACAGAGAGTCTACAGGATCTGCTGAAGGTCATCTGGGCCATGCTTTAATAATTCAGCAAACTGAGCTCCAGGATTCCTTGTGCCAGATCAAAAACTCACCTGGGAACACGGGCTGGTGTGAACTCTCTATACCAGCTCAAATTCCACATTTAATTTTCATGTTTATAAAATGTTACACCAGCCTCAGGTGGGTCAGGCTCGCTCATGCTGGAACATGGCTCAGCTGTTCACCTAACTATGGCCTATGAAAACCAAGTCCACTGGCATGCCAGGGGGAAGCCCTGGCTCATGTGGTTATCATCCTGGGCATCCCAGTGATCCCCATCCCATCTGCAGCAGGGGAGCCTCTGTATTGCAGAGCACATCATAACAAACACAAAATCACGGCCTCTCCAGAAGCAGCTGCCCGGGCCAAACAAGGAGCAGGGATCCCTAATTTCCGTCCCAACGTGCTCCTGGGCACCTGGTGCCACACGCCGGACTGGGGCAGGGGCTATGGGAGAAGAGGGGCCACCTTCGTCCGCCACATCGACAAGACACAGGCACCCTGCCTTGTCCCCCCTTCCTCAAGGCGGGGCCCCCTCGAGAAGATGGAGCCCCCGAGGGCGGGGTGTCCCGGGCGGGGCAGGCAGCACGGGGCCCCGCGGGACGCGCCGGTACCTCTGAGGGCCTGGTGCATCCCCCCGATGCCGCTGTACAGCTCCAGCACCCGCAGCGCCGCCATGCTCCGCCCGCCGCCCCGCCCGGCGCCTCCCCGAGCGCCGCCCGCCCGTTCCGCCGCTCTTTCGTTCCCCCCGCCCGTCCCGGCCTGCGCCGCCCCGGAGTGGCGGCGGCCTGGGCTTGGTGCTCGCTCGGGCGGGATCGGCCCCGCAGGATGAGGCCATGCCCGGCTCAGCCCGCCCTGCCCCGCCGGAGGTGTCCGTGGGGCGGCTGCTGCGCGCGGCTCCGCCCCCTGCGCCCCCCTGGCAGTGAGGGGCGGCAGAGGGAGCCGCTGCCCGCCACGGCTCCCGTGGGGCTCGGGCCGAAGCAGCGCAGGGAGAGAATGGCTGTGCGGGGTGGCAGGGGGCTTGTCCTCATGAGGGGGACACGTGTGCTGGCCCGCCCGGTGGGCAGCGGGTGCCAGTGGCCCCGGCGGGCCCATGGGCCCGGGCGTTGCGGGAGTTGGGCGTACGGTGATGTTTTCGAAAAGGCCTTCCAAAGCCCGCCCAGGAAAGAAGGAAACGACTGATGAAACTGCTCTCGCTTGCCCCAACGCTTCTTGCTAAATTGAGAAGGAAGATACTGCTCAACGACACTGTTGCCCCTGAAAAGTGTCCGGTCTTTTAAAGAAATATTTCATATATATATGTGTGCGTGTATGTATATATATGTATGTATCCACCAGAGTAAATGCGTCTCAGACTGTTACATGGGTTAACAGTCAAGCAGACACTCACCTACGCCTCAGTTTTCACTTTCAGATTGTAAACTGAAGATTAAACATTAAAAAAAAAAAAAATCACCCAAACCAAACCTGAGCATGTTTCTCCACTGTTTTCTTGATTTAATTATATTGTTGTGGAGCCTTTAAAAAACCTGTCAAAAACAAGGTGGGTTAAAGGAATAGTTATTTTTTCCTTAGAAGCTGCCTCATACAGCATGTCATAATAGCTCCCACCTCTTGACTTACATTGGGGGAAGAATTTTTAGCTGAAACTGGAGGGCAAAAAAGGAGGTAAATCTGCTGCCTTTCAGTGAACTCCTCCAAAATACATGATGTATGACCTGTGAAAAACAGTGAAATTAGAAACAAAATTTCAAAGTAAAAATATCAGTCCTTGCCAGTTTTTTCAAAACAGTGCTGTCATTCACCCGGATCTTCATTATCAGTGTCTGGGGCTGCTGCTTTATTTGTCAGCCATAGAAGGTGACTAAAACAAGAAATTCAAGTCTATATCTAGTCTACATCACTTGAAAGGAAGTGCAGCAGCTGAGACACCAGAGGAGAGCAGCAGGCATTGCAACCAGCTGCATGCAGGTTTCCTGCATTGGTGGTTGATGGAGAACTGAGAAAATGGAATCACATGGTGCAACAAAACTAGAAATGTGCTTGCTGGAGAAAGAGTCATGGGACAAAGATGCTGAAAGCCCTGAAGAAAATTGCTCAAGATGATGAAGATGGGTTACAAAGAACAAAGTTGTTATCAGCTAAAAAGATACACTTTAATAGAACCCCTTCTAAATATAGATGAAAGGTGAAAATAAAGAAAAAAGCAACTTTTAGACTATTGAAATCAGTAAAGCCAATGAATGAATTTGAGTTTCTTGTCTTATTATTCCCATAGCCTACAGATCTCAGCAATGCTAGATACTGTGATGAGTGAGAGCTGTAGTCAGCCAGAAACAGTTGATTTATTTGGAGCTGCCCAGTACTTGCAGTGATTAATATCAGACAGGAAGACAGGGGTGAGACCTGTTTTTCCTTCTTCTTTGACTCCAAGGTATTTTTGCCATTCATACATAAGAAAAGTGGAGTCATATGGAAAAAGCAGCAGAGATGTCTCTGCTGTACTGGTTGGTGGCAGTAGAACATTCCCAGCTCAGGGGAAATCCTCCACCTACTTCCTCTTCCAGTGTAGTAAACTGGAGAATATGATCAACATGCCTCCGCTCCGGCAACAAAAAAATTAATAAACTAGATTGGGATTTTATTGGCTTCCTCTTGTAAAGAATGGGAAGCACCGAAACTTCCCTAGTGTTCATTTTTAAACAACTGGCAGCAGTCACTTTTATAATTCTGTATGGCTGCCCTAACCTGGTTGTCATAATTGACAGCTGCAAAAAGAACCAAAATGAAAACAGGGAATCTGGAAGCAGTCACTTGTAGTGTTCTTCACTTTAAAAATGTAAAGTCAACATAATAATAACAACTATACTTTCTTGATCCAAACTTAGATAATAGCATTTAAGGCATGCTGCTTATTTCAGACAGGAGCAATGGCTCAGAAGTGCTGAGATCCATGGCCACTCATATCATGCTTCTCACAGGAAAACCTGGAATGACGGCAGAGAGTGGGTGAGCCCTGTGAAAGCAATTGTTCATACTTCACTCAGAAAATCTTGCTAACATGTGCTGCCATTGCCATGGGGCGAGCTAAATGTTGCTC
Organism: Anomalospiza imberbis; assembly: GCF_031753505.1. Taxonomy (NCBI): domain Eukaryota; kingdom Metazoa; phylum Chordata; class Aves; order Passeriformes; family Viduidae; genus Anomalospiza; species Anomalospiza imberbis. The sequence continues at coordinate 131,848,164 of NC_089681.1, forward strand.
ACACTTTGTCTTGTGACCCCAAAGCAGCCACATGTCTGCAAAATTTCCCAGTTGGATCTCTCTGACTTACTGAAATTTGGGTATTGTGACAGCTCCATTTTACTCTTCTCCATGCATATAGGATGGATAGGATTCCTGTAAAACTCCATGAACATTACATTTTGTTAACAGAGGAGATTAATAGCAGAGTTGAAGTCCAAAGTCCAACTCTGGACGCTGCATTTTTTAGGACACAAGTATGGGCTGTTTCATGTATCAATTATGGCTCCACAATGTAGTTGGCTTTAAATAACAAATGAAAGGCTTTTCTAAAATGATGTTAATTTATTCTAAATGGGCACATCTACAGAACTATGATAATGCATTGATGAAACAGCTATTTTCTTGACTCTAATATATTTATAGTAAAATCTATTTTAGGCAAACTTATATTTTAATGATATTTTTAAAGTTGTTGACATAAGCATGTGATATAAGCATTTTCACTGAGACAGCTTTGAAAACTCCTGCCTCCTACCAACTAGCATCGTTTCCTCAATGCAGAAGTTTCTGGAGTTTGCCCACATCTCTGATGAGTGGTATGATACAGATAATCATGCTAGGTCTGAAATTGTTGCCTTGGTAATCAACAAACATCCAGTGAAACAGCTACATGTGGTTAGAGGAACATGAAACCACTGCAATATTTTCGCTTCTTAAAATGCTTCAGAATTGTTAAAAACGTTACAATTAGCAATGCTGCACAAGAACATCACAGAAAATGCCCCCTTCCTTAAGACTCTGCATTGTACTTGGCAACTGAAAAGCAAAATTACAAAATATGAATGGACCATGTAATCTTGTCCTCAAAGCGAGAAGAAAAGATTTTCACTGCTCTGTTTCTATAATTCAAAAAATGCACACAAAACTCCATAAGCAGTTACATGTAAGTCTCGTCCCTGCCCTCCCCTTTGCAGCAGAGCAGAGCCAGCAGGGCTCACCCCCAGCTGTGGCAGGAGGCTGCCGGTCTGCAGTGCCTGTCACTAGGTTTTGTCGAGGCCATGAATGTAACCCCTCAGCGTAAGGCTGCGTGATGAAAGGTAGTGGACTTGAAGCTGGGAAATGTTTGTGAGCATTTCCTCTATACTCAAAAAATGGAGAGAGAGCAGAGAAAACCTCCCTCTGCTCGTGCACCGGATGTTTAAAAATGCCTTCACGGTGGTCAGCCAAAACTTTGTAAAAGCAAATATCAATGTTGATGGCTGAACAACAAAAAATGCTTCTTCTCTCCAAAGGTCTGATATAACCTACTAAATACCCAAGTGAGGATCAGGAAGAGTATACAAACATCTCTGCTGTCTGGGAGGGAAGCTCATATTCTGGGACAGAAATCACTGTGGCCAGGAAAGAATGTGAGGCATGTCATACCCTTGCAATGCAACCAGTGAATTGAAAAAAAATCACTGAGAGCATATGGCATCAATTATTGTTTCCATAACCATTGGCCCAGTAGGTTACTCATAAAACTGAAAACCTTTTGCAGTTTATCAAAGCCTATCTTTATCGGATGTTATGTTTCAGAAGGGTATTTATCAGAGTTGATTTCTGCTGAAGTGCTGCTCGGTAAAAGTAGCTGTCAACCACAGAGGCGGTGCTTCCAGGAAGCCAGCTGGGCTGCGCCTGTATGGCTGAGGAAGTCTATGATTTTCATTTATAATGCCACGCATCTGCAAGACTAGAAATGAAAACCACATCAAATCAGGCTTGTCAGCCTCTGTCAATGCATTTTCTAAGAACTCTATACCAGGGAAATTTATGTAGCTGAAATTATTCGGAAGAGTGATCAGACACAAACATTTTTAACCTTTTGCTTTTCAAATATATTAATAGCTCCATTTCAGGATTTTATTTTCAGGTTTTGGGGCTAGGTGTATACTCTGTCAGGAATAAGGAATAAAAAGATATTGCTTCTCTAATTAAATCTTTACTTTTCTGGCTTAAATACATTTAAATCTAAATAAATTTGGCTTGTTGGTTACATTTGGCCTGCAGTGGTTACCCGGGCTGGATGAGAAGCATATATTAACATTATGTTATTGGCTTTCTTGAACTAACACATTACAGTGCTTGCCAAAAATAAATACATAGAAAATTATATAGTCACTGGATTGAACAGAAGCGACTCAGAGCTCTTTAAGGCCCCTGCAAAAGGGGCAAAAGATTGCTGGTGCAATGAATGCGTTTTGACTCAGACCTTTGAAGGGTGACAGCAGGCACGGAGCCAGGCATTTGTTAAAGGGGGATCAGTTCAGTTGTTAAAGGGGGATCAGGATGAGGTAATGGCGTGGGAGATCCCGGCTCGCTTGCAAGGGCAGGAGGAAATGATGTGGTGCCTGCTGCTCTCTCAAAGGGAGGGGAGGGGAGATGAGGGAAAAAAAGAAAGTGCAGACAGTGAGCCTAGATATGCCTCTTAACTTCTTGCTTAAGGCAAGAATTTTCACTTCCAGTATCCCTGTATGATTTGCACAACTTATACTGTGCAAACTGAAAGACTTGTAGTGTATGTCATTGTTGTCACACCTTCTGAACACACGGCCATCTAGTATCACCTACAGCTTTTGTACACTGCAGTTTTGTCTTTTAAGGAGATCAGCCCCTGCCTAAACTGTTGTGGGTTTTTTTGTGGGTTTTTTTTATTTTTGTTTTTTTTTTTTTGTTCAGTCCATGTGTTGAGTTTAATCTCTGACTAGGAGTAGCATTAGGTAGCACAGGAAATGAGATCTGCCATGGTGGTAGGATTTCACCAGAAGGGTATTTTCTTCAGAGGGAAAGAAAACCTTTAATGCAGCCATAGCAGAGCTGTAACTGTGGCCCTGCCGAGTGACCTTCAGATTAGATTAAACCAAAATTGTGTACAGTGAGTACTGTAAAATCTGCCCAAGAAGCGGAGCACTTGGTGCCTAGGCAGCACAGAGATGTCTTCCACCCTGGTTCTATTGCTAGCATTTGCAAATGAGTTACTTTAAAGCTAATATAAAACTATTTGATATCAGTAATGGATTGCAATTGCAAAAATTACTGTACTTAAAATATTCTCTTTCTGGCATTGTAAATGTTTACAGATATCTGTCAAACACACCAATATAACATCTGCCCAAAGGTCTCTTGGAAAACAGTTTATAATAAAAAACAGAGTTGGAGAAGATGTGAGATTTTATAAGGATAAACTGAAATAAAGGATAAATTGAAAAGTTATTGTGAAAAAAATCTAGGAAAAATGTAACCGTGTCATTTTTGGCTGCTTTTGGGGCCCCTTCCTCTTTCCCCTTTGCCTCAACTAAGGACAAAAGCTTTAGATTTTTCTAAAGTTGAAACAAACTTTTTTTAGAAAAAGGACTATGAAATTAATATGTTATTTTTGCCAAAACAGCTAGGAGAGAGAAGCACCAAAAAGCCTAGCCTAAAAGGGCCAAGAAAGCCTAAAATAGTTCTTTCTGAAGAAATCTTCTTGCACAATACAGATGCCAGAACAGACTAGTAGTGTCAAAATTTAGCAGTAGGGAGTTGGGCTTACTTAAAACTCCAGCAAATATCTTTCACATAATTCACCAGAAAAATACAATGGGAGATTGTTGGAATTGTCCATTGGGAACCCTGCGTGTCAGATGAAGTCCCTGAGCTTGATTTTATCACAGTTTTGGTGCCACATCAGATGTAGCACTCATCTCCAACAGTATAGGACACTGTTGTTCAAAACCTAACAATATTAAACGCAAGTAATTAATTAACCTAAACTGTGACTAATTCACATTGTCATTGGCAGTCCAGGCATCATCTATACTATTGTAGTACAAAAGTATTGTGTCCTTCATCTGTGAGATAGCTCTCAAGATTCCTCTTGATAAGACAGAACTTGATGGTTTTCAGAATACAACTGCAGGTCAGTGGCATTACCATATTCAGGGAAAATCATGCCTCTCCCTCTGAAATATCCTGACATCTGACCTGTATGTTCTTTCATCCTGATGTGCTGGACTTATATGGTAGGCCTGGTAAATTCTGTCAGGAGTTTATAAAAATGCCTGATCCATGTCAAATAAACAGCTACAAACACTGGCAAAAGTCTGAGTTAGCAAAACTGAAACATCTACAAAGCTCCTGAATAGCTGTCAGGTCCTTCTTTCTGTCATCCTACGCATGCTTTCTCCCACCTAGTATGTGTATTGGACGATATACAAGACCAAATTCCTAAGGAAAATTTCAGGTAGGCAGTGAATTGTCTTTGTATTGGGAAACAGGACACTGTTGCACCTGAAAAGGTATGGACACCTCTATTCTTCCAGACATTTGCTCTCTTCCTTCTCCAGCCGTATGCATGATCTCTTCTGTATTTAACTAATTTTCCACTCAATTCCTTATGGCCCACAATATATTATGCATCTTAAATCTGGATCATCTTCCCTCCTTAATCCCAACTGGACAGAGTATATTTATGCTTGAAAATTAGGCATAGAGCTGGCATGTAAAAACTTAGTCTTCTCAGCTTTGGGGTGTGTGCAGCACCACCTCTTCCCTTTGAAAGGAGCCAATTAATCCCAGAATGGCTAACACAATGTATGCTCAGTTTATGAGTCTCACTGGAACCAACAATTTGGCACAAGAACTTGGACTGAGGAATCCACTAAAAACTTGGCCTTCAAGGAGCTAGTACTGTTCTGCTTGTCCTGGGCATCTCAAAGGAAGAATGGAACAATTGCTGCACGCAATTAATGATTCCATTGCTGTGTCCTGCCTCTTCCTCAGAAATATCATCATTTCCCGGTATATCATGGCAAGAAAACATTGTGCTATTTATGCTTTGTGTAAGTGATGGAACTGGGGGAGATAAAAGAATGAAATTACTACTCAGATTAAATTGGTTTTTGGCTAAAGGAGCTCTTTAAGCACTTAAAGTTGAAAAAGCTTGGCCAAAAAGAAGTAGTAAATGTTTAACTGACAGGGTTCATTAATGGCATTCAAGAATCACTTCTTTCAGATTTTCCCAAAGAGAAGATGGATGGATGGGTGGATGGGTGGATGGATGGATGGATGGATGGATGACTCATTCTTGAAAAAGTTGGCAACCTCAAAATTTGAAACAGTGAACCAAGACAGGGCTTCCCATTGTAATGTGACAAGTAACTGTTCATCCACATTGTTGACTTCTACCTGGATCAACAGTTTGCTGCAGGAATTGCAACCTAGTGCTGAGCAAGGCTAAAATGGTCAGCAGTGGACAGAAAGAAAAGGACAGAAAGAAGCTACACACACTATGCATTTTGCATAGATTCTCCTGAAAACTTGAGCTGCTTAATTCAAATATTTTATCTGATATTTAAGTTAAATGGTCCTTATAAAGTACCTGTCATGATCCCTGAAAAATTTCTTGGTCTTTGACAATATACAAATTCCATGAAACAAGGATGTGGAGAGATAAAATTTCAAATTATCTATTTTGGGGCACCCAAAATCAAGACTGAGAGACTTTGTGTATTCTGCAAATTGGTTCTGCTTAAAGAGTTTCAGGTTGAGCATTGAGCCTTAAACCATGCCAAACCTCAGTTTGGAAAACCTCATTCTGTATGTCTCAGTCATTGCTAACTGTATTGCTGCCATTCAGCAGTAAGTGCTGTTAAATGAAATGAGACAGGGTGTCATTCTTAATTTTTTTTAAGGGGTGGATTATATAAATTACTATACTTGTGATAGAGCTTAAAAACTTCTCTTCTCATTCCTAGAGGTGTGCGTGTTGTTTGAGACAACCTCAGGACACAGGACTGTAGTGGCTTTGAAAATGAGCACCTGATTTGGTACAGAAATGTCATATTTGGATACAGAAAGCTTCCTATTCTGGCAATTATAAACCATAGTAGAGAGGCACCTAATGCATGGCAATAATAATTCTTTGGAAGTGAAAATTGTGCGATGGGTGGCTTGACTCATCTTCAAATCACTTCCTTAATGATGAAACCCCTGCCAGTTTCATATAGTTCATATACATTAAAATAGAATATTTTAGACAGACTTGGTTAGTTTTGAGTATAAAGCTTAGTCATTTACTTGCAAAAATCAGCAGCTAGTCATATTAATTTGATATGCTTTGCAACACTGGCAATGGCAATAGGCAACATAATTTTAAAAATAAATTTCATAAAAGAATTTGCCAGTATCTTTATCAAGACAAAAATTAGTCAAGGAGGTTACTCACAAGGAGAGAATTCAATGCTGGAACATTTAGATGTTCTGCCGCCTGGTGATATTCAGAAATCCAAATCAGCTTCTCCTTGTCAGAATGCAGAGAGATGGGTTATCAGGGCTCAGAAAAAACATCACTTCCCTGGATGCACTGGCCTTTCTTGGGGGCTCCTCCTTACACTTGGCTCTCAGCTAAAGGGGGGACTTATCCCTGCTGAAGATTAGAGCCAGGATCCCTTTTTTGTTTTTTTTTTTTTTTTGTTTTTTTTTTTTTAACAGGGACCTTTCTGTTTTCAAAAATCATAGCAGTCTTCATGTTTTTAGGCCAGGTTGAAGGTGTTCTTAGACAGTGAAAGCCACAGCAGTCACTCAAGTGATAGGCCACAGCACTTATTCTGGCTGAGCAGTACAGAGTATTCCTCCTGTTCAATTGTCTGTAGGGTGTTAAGGGTCTTTTATTTCCTCATGTTAAAATGTGTCCTTATTGCCCAGAGTTTGTTTAAAGGCCATGGTGCAGGGGATGCGTGAAGGAATGCCTCTACAGCCCCATGCATGCCTGGGCTTAAGGATGCTGTATGGTACTGACACAAAAACTATTGTATTTGCATGGCAGGATGTTTTTTCATGAGTATTTAATATTTATGTGTCTTTCTACACCTCCTGGAAGCAGAAACTTTAGGAAAAGGGCATAAATCTGATTAAGAAAAGCATTCACATCTGTTTAGTCAAGATTTATGTAACTGGACAGCACATTCAATATTTGGACTAAATTGTTCTCATTTCTTACTGTTCAAATTAAATGGTAAATTTAAAAAAAAATAAAAATAAGTGAATGCCAGTCTTTCCAGTGATGTTTTCAGACCAACAGATATTTTTGCTAGGAAACAGTAGAAATTCTGTTATATGGACTTTTTAATTTTTAGTACAACTGATATGCAGTATAAAGCCTTTCAGACACCCATACCTTCTCTCTATGCATATCCACTTTCCCCATTAATGAATGTTACACACAGTAGAGGTGCCTTTTTGCTAAATTTCTAGGACTTGATTCCTTATTTCATTCTTGGCAGTAAACCAATACATAATTATGTGGGGGGAAAAAAAGCCTGCAAAAAAAGGCATAAAAGAAAATTTCAGTGTGAACTGAAACTCTTGTGATAAAAATACCTGTTTGATTTTTCAAGAGTGCCATTGGCTTAGTTCTGATCTAATTCTGTAGAGGTGATGCTTTGGGTTGACCAGGCAGCTGCATGACTGTGCACTGGAATTGCAAGGGAAGGCATTGCAGTAAACAGCACAGAAGACAGGCAGTAGTTTATGAATAATCCCCAACGTGGTGCTGAGTGATGCTCTTAGCTGTCTGTTCCTCATGTCAGAAGTGGTCAAGATCTCCATCAGCTACTGCCTCTGAGAGTCCCATAGCATTTCCCATGAAACTAGACATTACTGTGATTTCATTTCCACTCAAAGTACACTCTCAGTGATGTTTATGGCTACTCTGAGACAGAGTCTCTTCTGAGAAGGACAGTAGAGATCTTTTTGCATTTCAAGGGGACGTGTTTTAATCCCCTTGGGAGTTTGTAATGCAAATGTGCGTTAAATTTATTACAGCTTACAAGAAACTTACAGCTTCTTCCATTTGTACATCTGTGTAAGTGCCAACCAGCAAAAGCACTTAAAGGTTTACTGTAGTCCCAACAGCCAACAATATCTGAACATTTCATAGTAAGACACAGAAATGAGGCAGGTGGCCAAGAGCACATATGCATCAGCGACATAAACATATGGAAATTACACTTGGAACATGAATTGGGTGGGTCATATTTACTAAAACAAATACCTTGGATTTTAGAGGCAAAACATTTTCTGAATGAGGATGATTCTTGCATATGTGTGCCATTGAAGGTTTTGCGAAGTATAAATTGTGCTCTGTTAGGAAAAATAGATGGGTCACCAGTACACCTTTAAAAAACAACAGTCTACCAAAGCTATCAGTATTTCTGAGTACAGCATCTTTAATCCATGTGATTGTTGGTTATGTGCTGTTTTGCTTTTTGCCTACAAGTATGTACTTCTGTGCCAGGGCTCTCAAAGGCTTACAGCTCAAACTTGATGGCTTAAATAGAGCTCTGAGAGGGCTGGGCAGCACAACAGCGTCCAGGCTGGGCTTTGGGAACCCTTAGCTCAGGAATGCTGTGTGACCTCTGCCTCTTATTCAGTGGGTGAATGGAATGAGCTGTAGCCCAGGACTTACACTGCAAGCATTTCAGTAGCTCAACCTTGTCAGCTTCCTTTGCTTGACTAAGCTTCAGTGAACAAAAGAAATTAAAACCTCAAGGACTTACATTTAGATACAAACTGAATTCCCGTACTTCTGGTTGCCAACAGAATGAAAGCAAAGCAGAATTTCCTTCAAAAAACCAAGATCTTTAATAAAATACATAGGTTCACATTGTTCCTTGTAAAGCACATTACCTGAAGCACAATAATTAACTACTGTGAATTGGGGTGTGAAGATTACCTTTTTCTCTACCCACTGTTCATGTTCAGGTTTTTCAGAACTTCCAGTGAAGATATTTCTTCCTGCAGGACAGCAAGCTAAAAAGAATCAAAAGTCAATGGTAGTTTTGCATCCCCTAAGTGCTGAAGCAATACATTACCAATAATGTCTGCAATGAATCACACACTTCCCGTGGCAGAGAGAAAAAAGATGTCCCTTACCTGATGCATCAGTGTAGAATTTCAGAATGTGAGTCGTGCTTTGGCCACTCAAGTTAAAGTTATCTACATGGCAGAGATTTTGTCATCTTCCTTAAGTAATCTCTGCATTCATGCTGAAACCATCTGCTGCTACTCAAAGTTTTTCTCTGTTAACTTTTATGCCATTGTTATTGCCCTGTACTACCTACATTACTCTTTTCCATTGCTGGTAGTCCCATTTTGATAGCAAAATTGCTCTGAAAACACTGGGATTTTTGTCTAGCCTTTTATTTTACACATGTATTTGCAGATCATATTTAATGAAAAATTATCATTTTGCCGGGTGCTCTCCTAAGACTCTGACCATATACCTACCAAAATGAATAGCAAAGTCTGTTGGGTACAACAGTGGAGAAACAAACCTTTGTTAAAATCAAGTCTGCTACTATCCTAGTTATTTCCCAGGAGCAAGATCCTGAATGCAGCAATTTCAATAATGTACTGTCCACACACACAAAAAAATAAAACTAAATTATTCCTGGGATCATTGTTACAAAAACAGCAGAATTAAGCCTTAGGCATGTAACTGCTTACCCAGCTAGAAGGAAAACATATTTAACCTGTAAAGTTCATGTCTTAATCATAGGAGCTAAGATTGCTATCATGGGAGGCAGCTAAAGAAAACACATACATTATTTTTCTGGTTGTTTATTTTGAACACTTGGCAGCCCTTTCTAACAATTAGCATAATTTTTCCCTGATCTTACTGTTTCAGAAAGCTCAAAAGGAAAGGAAAGTTATTAGAAAGATATCTAGATAAATATACATCATACTTATAGAGGGGTTTTAATAGGTTATTCGGAGTATTTTGCCAGGCCTGTGCCAACCCCTCTTGCAGGCACCACGCTCACTCTGGAGGGGGACAACAAGATGAGAGGGGGAAACCCAGCGCCCATTTCCGCGACGCCGAAGATGCCGCCGCTGTCACCGCGTCCTCCCCGGGCGCGCCGTGCCGGGGTTCCCCGCATCCCCTGTGTGGGACACCGCCCTGCCACGTCCCGCAGCCCCGGCGGAAACCTGCCAGCCTCCAGGGACTCAGCCACAGCACAAGCTGCCGCCCACGCTCCGCTCCGCGCCCCGCCGGCCGAGCCGCCCCGCTCGCCGCCTTTGTGTCCGCGGCCGCCGCCCCTTCCCCGCGGGCGGGGCGGAGCGGGGCGGGCCCGGCGGGGCGGGTTCGCGGCGCCCATAAGAAGGGGCCCTGGCCGCAGCCACCGCCCTTCTTCGCCGCACACCCTGGTTGCTCCGCTCCGCTCCCGGATTACAAAGCCCGCACCGCCGTCGCTATGAGCATCAGCACGAAAAACTCCTCGTACCGGCGCATGTTCGGCGGGGGCAGCCGCCCCAGCACCGGCACCCGGTACATCACGTCCAGCAGCCGGTACTCGCTGGGCAGCGCCCTGCGGCCCAGCAGCGCCCGGTACGTGTCCGCCTCGCCCGGCGGCGTGTACGCCAGCAAGACGACGTCGGTGCGGCTGCGGAGCAGCATGCCGCCCATGCGGCTCCACGACTCCGTGGACTTCTCCCTGGCCGACGCCATCAACACGGAGTTCAAGGCGAACCGCACCAACGAGAAGGTTGAGCTGCAGGAGCTTAATGACCGCTTCGCCAACTACATCGACAAGGTGCGCTTTCTGGAGCAGCAGAACAAGATCTTGCTGGCCGAGCTGGAGCAGCTCAAGGGCAAGGGCACGTCCCGCCTGGGCGACCTCTACGAGGAGGAGATGCGGGAGCTGCGGCGACAGGTGGACCAGCTCACCAACGACAAGGCACGAGTGGAAGTGGAGCGGGACAACCTCGCCGACGACATCATGCGGCTGCGGGAGAAGTGAGTGTGCCTGGGGAAGGCGGGTTCGGGCTGCCGCCGCCTCCCGCTGCCTCCCCGCTGCTCTGTCCCTTGGCGCGGAGGCAGCCCCTGAGCATCCCGAGCGGCACCGGGCGGGCGGGAGGCTGGCCGGGGGGATTTAGGGGACCCCCGCTCCCTCTTCACCGCCGTCTTGCCCCTTCTAGGTTGCAAGAGGAGATGCTTCAGAGGGAGGAGGCAGAGAATACCCTGCAGTCCTTCAGACAGGTTAGCGGTCGTGGAGGAGGGAGGGGCCTGAGGCGGTGGTGGCTGTGCTTGGGGCGGAGGGTGGGAGTGCCGGAGTTTGGTTTCCTTGCACAAAGAGGTTCCGTCAGTTCTCACGCAAGCCCTCCGTGTTTTCTTTAGGGGGATGCTGCACTCTGAGGGGAGGGGAGGTAAACTATTGTTCTGCTTTATCCAAGTCTAGCCCGTTTTACAAAAAACATCCCAACGTGGAATCACTTTCCGATCCAATAAAAGTGAAAGGGGGCCATCTGCTCGCTTGGCTGAAGGGTATTAATGGTTTCTATGGGATTCACCGTGGAATGCAGATACAGGCATTATGGCAAGTGTGGTGGCAGCAGATTGAAATAATAGATCCCTTTGTGTTGGAGGGGAGGGTGCAGTGGGCTGCATTCTTACTAAATGTGTAATGGTGCGGGAATATTTCTCGGGAAATGTGTCTGTTATGGGCCAATTTTTGTAGAAAACAGAACTCCTTTTTGATGAATCACTGGTCAGTGCATTACTGGGCAACAGTTTCAAATTTAAGGTTTTTCATGTGGGTGTTGTCTGCTGACAAGAAGTAGACAATATGTTCCTTGGGGCGAGGTCACAGGATTGAGCTTGCCTCCTCTGGGTGTCCATTAAGAACGTGGAATTTAATCCTCTGTAAAACAAAGATGCTAACCTAGGAAACAAGTTGTGTTAGAGTTTAGTCTTTGTAGGATGCTGTGATGTTATCCAGTTAAAGTTAATCTACGTGACAACCAGAAAAAACTGTGCAAACAGTGTTCTAAAATTATTAAGCTCAAGTTTTCACTTGTGCAAAACCAGCTTTCAACTTAGATTAAGCCTTGTTTGGACTAAGATATTTAGGAATGTGCCTTCTCAAAACAAGGTCTCTTCCCTAAAACTCCTGGTGTAAAACAGCATTGCTAGCATTCTTTCAGACTGGAAGTGACTGCCCTTATCACCAGGCAGCTGGGTACAGGCTGACTTTGTCCCAGAGCTCTTCATAGGCATTAACAGAAGTCACTGTTCAGGAAATCAGTACTTGATTGTTAGTGTTTCCCTGGGAAATGCTTTTGACTGCAGTATATTTACAGTCCTTGAAGGAGAGCAGGTGTGTTCAAGAGATAGCGTGGAGAAACTGAAACACCTACTCCCATTCAGAGCTTGGGAATTCAGTCTCCACTGGCATTCTGGGGACAGAAGTTTTAAACAACAGTCTGAGATACTGCCTTAATTTAAGTTTCTGGGGTTTTTAGGGTTTTTTTTCAATGCTAAGACAATTTAATGTAGTGTGAAGTTCTATGAAGGAGCATTGAACTTAAGTTTTAGAGAGCCTCATCTACTCTGGTTTATTGCTGAATTTAGTTGAAGGATCAATTGACTTAAGGTTGGCTTTTACATGATTTTTCATATTTAATTGGTGCACTTTAGGCATGTCTGTATTTCAATCCAGTTGAATTTTATGAAGGCTCTGGGCTTTAACGTGAGCTTGGCTTGGTGTGAATACCCCACACTCATTATCCAGCTCTTCCCTGCCTTTGGAAAGGGGTCACTCAGGAGCTCAGCCTCCAGCAGATGTGTGCGTGAAGGACAGTCAGAACTGGATCCATTTAACCTCATAAGCTGTAGCTTTTGCATAAGAAATGCAAATCATTGTCTATGGAAACTCTACACTAAATGCACTCATGACATAACTGGTGCATGCTGGTGTGCTTGATTTGAACATCAGTCATACCTAATTTTTTCCCTACTGGTAAGGATGGAGTTAACATGTAGGTTTTGAAACCTAAATCTGTTTCAGTGCACGTTTTGTTCTTCTGAAAGTGAAATTAAATTCACAAAACACTGAAGCTGAAATATCCTGCTGAACTTTGTATTTTAAAACAATGCACAGCTTTCTATTATATTTTTCCACTGGAAAGTTGTATAGTTGGATAGATTTGGATCACTTCAGCAGGTGTTTTGCTGTTCTGATGTATCATCAAAGATACTTCTTACTTGATGGAGCTTTACTTTTTACTTGATGGAGCAGTTGTGTACTTCAGTATTTTGTGCTGCGGGATGTGCTGCATAAAGTATTTGTGAAAGTTCAGTGAGGACTTTCCTCTGGGGCCGGACAAGCATCATAGTGAGAAAGTTACTGCAGCTTTGCCAGCTAGTGTAGCAGCAAGGAATAGATCCTGAACCTGTGACAAGCCTAACAGGTCAGGTCCTGGCTAACATGAGGTTTGTCTAAAGTAAACATGGATGCTCAACCCTGCAAAGTGTGTGGCTTGCATTGAAGAATCTCCTAGGATAAAATCAGCGTGTACTCCAACTGTGTGTATCTATGACTTGTACTTGTTTGTTCAGACTACAAGTAGCCAATTCATTTACATGGTTCTCCACACATCTGGGAACTACTGAAACACTGAATCTTAGTGATAGGAAATACATAAATGATAGCATATGGTAAAGTACATACCACATATTGTGTCTTCAGTTTAAATTGCTTTCAATTTACTATAGGGTCCCAAAATCCTGTAGCTATTCAGTTGTTATTTAAAAAAAAAGTGGCCTTCAGGGTGAAGATTTCTGCAAAATCCTCTAGAAAATCTTTGGATGTCTGGCCAGTTATGTAAACATGTTGGGTCATAGCCATGTAATTTTCTGCCAGAATGATCATGAGGGGTTTTGGGGGGAGGAGAACAAATTAATTAGGAAATTCTTTCCCTGAACTGAAAAACAGAGCTGATATGAACTGTGAGTGTAAAACTGGAATTGATAGAAAAGTTATGGAATGATGCGTGAAAGAGGTATTTTGCTGGATAAAGTAAACAGAATAATTCTTCTGGAGCAAGGACCTTACCCCCAGAGTAGGAGTGATCCAAGGAAAGGCTTCCTAGGAGTCTAAAGAAAACACTCCTTATTTGAAAGATGACATAATAAAGAGAGCTGCTGATTAGGAATGCTTATGCTTTGGGCAATCCAAAATAGCTTTAGAGTAAGCTGTGAGAACCTGATATGTTAATACCCTGTGAGCGCAAGCATGTGGCTGTGTATGTAACTAGTGTGAAAGGAACAATCTTCCACTTTGCAAACTAAATGCCTTACACATTCAAAATGTAAGAAGTTGCCAATCAATGTTTAGTTTTATGTTTTTGAACTAATTCAAGTTGTTCCCTTATAACATTCATGACGTGTCTTCTGTTATGCTCTAAATGAATTTTTGCTGTTGATTAAGACTATCTCTGTCCAGCAAAAGGTGGAGCCTTTGCCAGCAACTGCGAGGGTGTAGGCAATGATGAGTAGCTCAGTTTGCGTTTATGCTCACACCTTCTTTTTCTCAAGGGAGATATGTTGACCTGCGTTGTGAATACTGCAGTTCTTATACATACCTCACCAGCTTTACAAGTATACTTCAGAAGTGTGGTCTGTGGGCCTAAGGGACTCTGTGCTTGTTCACCAAGGAGTCCATAAGTTAAGCCCAATGATAGGCCTGACAGCACATGTGTTGCACTTTTAACCCCACTGAAAAGAGTGGAAGTTTGCAAAGTGCAACTCTTTGTCAGTGTAGTCAAGCTAGAAGCACTTATTGCAGACTTCTAACTCAAGTACTTGAAGGATTTACACCTGCTATGATCTGTGTGCTCTTGATCATGCTTAGCAGCAAGTCGGCAAAGATATAATTAACATATGTGGTATGGTTTTCAAATTCACAATAAAGCTGCATATCTAAGGTTTAAGGCTAAGGTAGGAGGTGGCAAAAAGGTTTTTTACAGCTTTTGATTTCCTATTGTCTTGCCAAAAAGCTCAGATGTAGCATCAGTCTGTATGCTGCTGAACTTGCTGTAAGAGACTTCTCTATATCAGTTTTGTAAGCTTATGAATTGTTCTTCTCTTTGGTCAGGATGTTGACAATGCCTCTCTGGCACGTCTTGATCTTGAGCGCAAAGTTGAGTCCCTGCAAGAGGAGATTGTGTTCTTGAAGAAACTTCATGATGAGGTAAGCTGAGAGATGGGGTCTGTGTTTAGATACAGACTGTCTAGCAAGGAAGCTCTTTGCTGGTTCTGTCCCAGAGTCCCCACCTGTGTATGATCTGAGTGCTTTTGTGCAATAATGTTGAGTGTCTGCTTGTCTCTAAGGAAATCCGAGAATTGCAGGCCCAGCTCCAGGAACAGCACATCCAAATTGATATGGATGTTTCTAAGCCTGATCTTACTGCTGCCCTGCGTGATGTTCGCCAACAGTATGAAAGTGTTGCTGCTAAGAATCTTCAGGAAGCTGAAGAGTGGTACAAGTCCAAAGTAAGTAAAATGCATCAAGCATTGGAACAAATTCTGTTTAATTAGTTTAAATTAAACTTTGCTGCAGCACCTCTGTCTCTCTAATGGACATGAACATAACCATGACACAGAGTCTTACTTTAAATCTTAGCCTGGGAAGGGTACAACTGAAAACATTTCATGCCATAACTGCAGCAGCAAAGTAATGGCTGCACACTTGGGAGTCTTTCCTGTGCTTGTACGTGAAAGCAGATGTTGGATGAAGTACTGGAGAAATTAGTGAAAAAATGGTGAAAAGATGGGAAATGTACAGGGCAGGAAAACAAGTATGAAAGTTAGCTATGAATTCTAATATAATATATAGAAATAGAGAGGCACTTAAAGAGTAATACTAATATTTAAGCATTTCAGGTGCTAACCCTTGTAATACCTTCAGTTGTCCTCAACTGCTGTGTCCACAGAAGGTCTGCTTCACCGTTTCTGTTGAAGTATTATGCTAACCAGACTGGGGTTTTCCAGTTTGCAGATCTCTCTGAAGCTGCTAACAGGAACAACGATGCCCTGCGCCAGGCCAAGCAGGAAGCCAATGAGTACCGCAGACAGATCCAGTCTCTCACCTGCGAAGTCGATGCTCTTAAGGGAAGCGTAAGTAGAAGACAGCAGTTGTTATTCTTCATTGCAGCTTTAAGCACTGCACTGCAGTTTAATTGTTCATTTGGATGTGAATGCAGGTAATCTGCCATGTAATTCAGCAGTATATTAATACTTTTTGAAAAGGATGCCGTGGGCTCAATTTGTGTGCATGCACAACAGTCCACTACCTAGATTGATACACTGAATCAGTCTTACTTAAGCTGTATACATTAAGTATATATAAGGAGCAGTGAAAGGTGCGAATTTTGCTGTTGCTAAAACATGACTGCTTTAAAGACAGGCTTGAAATGGATGTAACAGTGTTTAGCACACCTGCAAATCTCCTCTACCAAGGACTGCCTGAATGCTGACTTGGAACTGCATATGTTGGGCTTACTGTAAAGGATGGCTTTGCCACCTGGTACAACAAATATGTGGCACACCTCAGATCATGCTGCAGAATATCTCTCCTTGAATTTGCAAAGGGAAGTTAAGGAGATGACAAATTTGGGACATATCTGGGCATTTTCAGAAAGGATGCTAATGTAACACAACTTTCCTTCTTTAAAATGTTGAGGGTCTCGAGGGTGGGGAAGAGCCAGTGAACTGCAGCAGTGCTTGATTTCACTGTTCTCTTCCAGAATGAGTCCCTGGAGCGCCAAATGCGTGAAATGGAGGAGAATTTTGCTGTTGAAGCTGCTAACTACCAAGACACTATTGGACGTCTGCAGGATGAGATTCAGAACATGAAGGAAGAAATGGCTCGCCATCTTCGCGAGTACCAGGACCTGCTGAATGTAAAGATGGCTCTTGATATTGAAATTGCCACCTACAGAAAACTGCTGGAGGGTGAAGAGAGCAGGTAATCACATGTAAACATTTTTCTAAAGCCAGAAATTACTAGAAGATACTTCATACCCATATCTGATTTTATCAATTTCTTTTTTCCTTCAGGATTAACATGCCTATTCCAACCTTTGCTGCTTTGAACCTGAGAGGTAAGCTGTTTCTGCTATTTTAGTTTAGGCAGTTGCTCTGTCATTAGCATGAGGACTCTGGATAATTCCTTTTATGCTGGTTTTCGAACTTGTATAAGTGCAGTTGTTGTGAATACTCTTCTTGGATGCAACTACTTAACCTTGGATGGTAGCAGCTCTTATGTTCCTGGACACATTTTTGAATATTGGTACATAGCAAATAATTAGTTTGGATACCTGCTGAAAGTGCTTTAAGGGGCACAGATAAAAATATAGAAGACCTGGCTTATTCAGAGCAGGAGACTTCTTTGTATACTAAATTGGGATTCTGAAAGTAGACACTAAAATTTGATACACCTCATTTCTTTGAGGAGGCACTTCATCTAGACTATTGGTAATAATAATCTTCTTCTGCAGAAACCAACATTGAGTCTCAGCCAATGGTTGACACTCACTCAAAGAGAACACTTCTAATTAAGACCGTCGAAACTAGAGATGGACAGGTTGGTGGTAACTTTAATTTTATTTCTATCACAGCTGGTAACCTTTAAATTCTTAAGTTTGCCTACTGCTTACTGCAGCTTGTATATGGTAGTAAGTATTGAGTAGAACAGCAACTGGCATTCCAAGCTGTGTGAACATACAGGTATAGCAAATGGGTTTCTCTGGAAAAGAAAACCAAAATTCATCTGATAGTAAAACTTTAAGTTGGTGACTGTTACCTGTGTATTGATTATTTAAGTTCAGCTGAGTTAGCAAATTCTCGATAGATTTCCTTAGGAAAACACGTGACAGTAAACAGAGATACTTTACTCACTTAGGATAAGATGCTGTTGTTGGTGTAAGTAAATAAAATTTGAATGGTTTTTGTATGCTATTTACAAACTAGAATTTCTTGTGAGAGCTGATGCCCACTTGTTTACATTTTGGAAGTGGATGTTCCAATTCTAGCTCTTAAAAAACCCACAAAAATCTTCCTACTAAAACTTAATGCAAGTGTTTCTGTTTTTCATTAGGTTATTAATGAAACTTCCCAGCATCATGATGACTTGGAGTAAAGCTGAAGTGAAGATGCATACTTACTAAAGGAGAAATTCTTACCAGCAAGATTGAAAAAGTCCATGTCTTAAAGGAAGAAACAGCTTTCAAGTGCCTTTCTGCAGTTTTTCCATGAGCGCAAGATGATTATGCTAGGAAATAGGTCTTAGATCTTGCAAACTGACTCTCCCTGAAGGATTAGAGTTTACAATGGAGTCTAGTTTACAAATAGCAATATCTTGTGCTGCAATACTGTTTTTAAGTATCTGAATTCAATAAAACTGCTTTTTCCAGCACAGTATGAGCAACCTGTCGCTACTTCAATAAATCTTTGGAAAATGGCTCTTGATGTGTTCTAATTTGTTAAACTTCATGACTTTCTGGAAAGCCATAACAATATAATGCTGGAATTATTATACGGTTGACATCTTTAGTACTGGCTGTGTGGAATGCTGTTTTTTCAGTTTAACTAGATAAACTGTCTTACTTACTTACTGCTTAGGTTTTGGAACCAAATAAAATGGATCATAACTGGCAGATGCATAATGTATTATGATATCACTTGAATAAAATATGATACTTCAAGTTAATAAATATTAATCTTTCTTCCATATACTAGTTAATGTAGTTACTAAATGTCAGAATGCCTGAAGTACCTTAAAACTTGGCTTTAAAAAAATGTAGTACTTATGTAGCAGAGAAATAGTTCATGTGAGCCCTTATCTCAGACAGCACCTTGCAAAGTTACCAGCTGACTTGGTGCATTAACTTATTTTTCCAAGAAAAACTAGTTCCCAAAGGCTTGTTGGTATTACAGAAGCTACATGAAGGCTTTGGCTGGAGTGGGGGTTTGGAGAGACTAACTTGCCCTTTTGCTGACAATTCCAGTATTTAAACCCCCTTTAAAACAGGAGAGTCACCATGCTTGGTGTTCTCTGCTGAACATCAGTGTAAATGCAGCAGAATGGGAACATGGAAGTTCCACTCTGCCTTGCCACAGTCTTCCAGGAGGCAGTAGTGGAAGTTGATGTCCTCTCTGAACACTTAAGTTTTCTTCTGCAGAGCAACATACTTTTCAATTTTAAAGACAATAAAGACCCACAGCAGAGCCCCATGAAAGTAGCCACTGTGTTCTGCATTACTTCTGCAAAGTCTTCTTCCTGTAAGCTTTTACTGAGGTACAGATTTTTTGGAATGAGGAACTGCAAACTGAAGTTTTCCGTTAATATAATAGCATTCAGGGTAAGGGTAAAACTTCCATGTTGTACAGATATGCTAGCATTTGGGAATTGATATCTAAGAAAAACTTACTATTACCTCCATCTGATAGGGATGAAAACAATTTACTCCTTTTCCATCCTTACCTTTGCTCCAGTGTGTGGCTAACTGGATGCAGTGTAGGTATTGGAGGGGAAGTGGGGGCAGTAGGAGGCTGCTTTTCTCAGCCCAGCTGCTGGCAGCACCAGGTTAGGCGTCCTGCAGCCAGGATACTAAAGAGGGAGGTGGACACTGCTTGGGGTGTGCTGAAACCCTCTGTGGCTCCAACACACAGGTGCTTTTGTGCCCAAGAGAAAAGTGCTGCAGCTGGTCCAGCGTTTGTTCTGGTGACTCCCTTCATGTGAAAAGGGACAGAAGCGACTGAGGAGAGTGCCTGGACCCAAGCCTCAGCCACAGCTTTTGCCTCAGCAAAGCAGAACAGATTCAACCTGGTCCACCATATGGTAGGTAGGATAGTCTCACTAGAAACTGAGAGTGAACCCAGCCTTTTTCATGTTGCAGAGATTACAAACACCAGGTTTTCTACTACCTTTCAACATCCAGACTGCTTAAAAAAAGCACAAATGAGCTTTCATGGGAAGTATTTTCTGTGATAATAACAGCTCTGGGCATGTGTAATACCTAATTTTGAGCACTTTGTAGGCATGAGTGTCAACAACTTTTCAGGACAAGTGGAATAAGGGGCTGATGTCCTGCCTGTTGCAGACTACTTCAGTCTTTCTCTGGATCTAGTTTTTGAAAAAGTTGAGCCAATGCTAAATATAATTTCTTGTCCCTAAAGCAATGTCAGAGCCCTGGCTGGTGGCATCTGGCAGTCTGTGGGTAGGGGATGGTGGGCATCCTTGGTGGCTGTGGGCAGACACTCACAGCACAGTGTGCTTTTTGAAATACCCATTGATGTCTGGAGTTGTGATAGTCTTTCAGATATTGCTTCCACTCTGCCACCAGCTACCTGGCTCAGTGTTTTCTCTTGTCTTTGATTATTTCACTCAGTAGATGAAAGAAGTGCCTGTATCAAGCACTGACTGCAGCAAAGGAGTTATTCCTGGCTCTTCAGTGTTTAGGGTTACTCAGAACACAGAGAAGCATGTGGCAGAGTTCTCAGTCCTGGGAATAAATAGAAAAATAAATAAACCTGGTTGCTAAGGAGATAAGAAAATTGCAGGAAACCTCAAAAACCTGCAACCCTGCGAGAGCAAGAGCACCCTCCTGGTGGAAATTAGAGTGGACAGTGACTGTGTAAACTTCTCAGTGTTTGATCTAGGGGCACCAGCTTTATGCTCATATATAATTACTGAAAGCTGCTTAGTGCTGAGCCAGCAGCTGACCTCAGAACTGTATTTCACATCCTAATAACTGCAGGCAGCAGCTGCACCAAGTGGGGCAGCCCCCATCGATGGCCAGGCACTTGTCCTGCCCTCCAGTGAGCCCCACAAAGCTGCTCCCATGAGCTTACATAGGGAGGGCCTCCAAATATGTAAGCTGTTCCCACAGTAAATAATAATAATCCTCCAGATGGCCGAGAATCCTCATATTTAGTTTGTTTTGTCTCACATAGCTAGAACCTTGTTTTCCTTTTCTTTTTTTAATAATCTTGCAAAACACGGAAACTGTTAGCAGAGACTCCATAGTCCAAGACCCTGGGAACATGTAGCTAATGAAGTTCTTCTGCCATCCAGCCGGTCTGCTTTAGTACACAGCTGTGACAAGCACGTCTCTCTCTCTCTCAGGATTTTTCATAGAGGTGCACAGAGAGAAAGAAAGAGAAAACAATTTCTATTTCTGCTCCTTGTTTTTCTCTTATGGAATGTGTTTGGAGAATTGTTTACCTGGGGTGATTGCTTGATTGGATTCTGGTGAGGATTGTTTGAGCCTGATGGCCAATCCAATCCACCTATGTCTGGACTCTGGAGAACAGGGTCACGAGTTGTGAGTTAGATATGGTAGTTAGAACAAGTAGATGTGTAGTTTTAGTATCTTCCTTTATATAGTATATTAATGTATTATAGCATAGTTATAATAAAGAAACCATTCAGCCTTCTGAACTGAAGTTGGACATCATCATTTCTTCCCACTGGGTTCGCCTGCATTTTACAATACACAGCAAATCTACTTTTCCCTCCCTCCCTCCCTCCCTTCCTCCCTCCCTTTTTCTTTCTTTTTCTTTCTGTTTATTTTTCTTTTCTCCTCTCCTCATTTCATTGTTGAACACACTTATCTGGCTCACAGAGAGCTCACAGTTCTGCCCCCGCCAAAGGCTCTGGCCTTCTCTCGTCCCCTCCCTGTGGCAGCTCTTTTCAGTCGTTACATCAGTAAATGAATCTGGTGCTTTCACTGATGCCACTCTGTGCTGGGTGGGAGCATCTGCATTTTTTTAAGTGCTGGGCCTTAGGCTGCAGGGTGCTGCCCCACAGACTGACAGGGGTCTGGGCAACGCCACAGAAGCATCTGAGGAACTTTCAGAAAACTGCTGATAGGAAACCACTCATCTCAGCCCATTGGGAAACTTCCCAGCTGGGGTTTGGGCCAAATCCCACCAGTCCAGGCCCGACACCAGTGATTAGAGCACTTCCAGGGCTCACATTCAAAGTTCTATCTATAGGTGCAAGGTCCCACATGTAAGTGGGCACTTTGAGACTGGTCTGTTTTCTCAACAGTCAGTCATTTAAACATATCCTGTAAGTTCTTATCACCTTCAGGTACCCATGGAGCATGGATACATTTGTGGATGACATCCCAGGGCAGTCACCAAGGACCCAATGGTGCATGGAGATCATGTCCTCCTGGAGCACACCTGGTGTTGGGAGGGACCTGCTCCTGGCCAGGACTTGCTTATGCCAGCTGCTGGAAGGGAAGGCATCCAGCGGATATAAATTCCCATGTTTGGAGAGAATGAACAGTTGACTGGCTGGATAGAGAATTCTGCTGGTGCCCTAACAAGTATTGGAGATTTTAATTACAAAATCCTTCCACAGGGGAAGGGAAGTCTGGATATTGCCAAAAATTTTTAAGTAATTTACACAGAATAGACTGTTCTAAGAGACACTTACGTGAGTGCAGTTACCCATGCAGAACTAAGAAGTGCCCAAAATAAAAATACATCTTCAGTCTTCATTTGGTCTCTTCATGCTCATACATAATCCTGTGAAGTTGAGTTTCCAGTCCATGGACCTTGTCTTATTGAGTGCACACATCCAACAGCACTTCAGGTATCACTACTGCTCACTGCTAGAGCATTTCTGATCTCCTGCATTTGTGTTTCCTGAGTTTATCTGCTTCCAAGAGTCTGAATTTCTGATTTCCTCTAGAGTACCCTCTGCTGTTCTTCATGGTCCTTTGCAACATCCCCATAGGAAGTGAGGTATTGTGAGCCCTGTTTGAAACATAGGGCCATGGAGCACAGCAGTCAAGGTCAGAAGTGGAAGCCAATCTCAGGCTGGGAAGGTGTTTAGCACTGTGTACTTTTAAGGCACTTACTGATTCAGGTCCAGGTATTTTTCCAGTCTAGATTGCAGATTAAGTCCCCACACAATGAAGTTCACACATTATGGGGTACCAATGTAAGTAAAGCACAGTTCAAGTGAAATTCTCAGCTTCATCCAGGAAAGCTATAGAACAAACAGGGAAAAATCTATGTCCCCAGAAGTGTAGAGTTACCTTTAGTGTGAGACTCTTTTCCTGTCCGCAGCATATCAGACATTCCATGTTGCCGCCTTCTGCACTGAGGGCAGCAGTGCTCTGGCCAACGCAGCCCCTCCCAACCCAGTCCAAGGCCATTCCCTAGACCCATGAGCTGGCCAGAGGGAAAAGTTGCTTGTGGGCTTTCATCCACAGCAACCAAACTCATTGCTTCTGGAAAGGGCAAGTCCAAAGCAGCCACATCTCTGCACAGTGGTGTGTCACAGTTTCCCTACAAATGCCTCAGCCTGACATTTTGGGCCAGTTTCTTTTCCAGAGATGTATTGCAGCTGTCTCCCTGTGGTGGGTGACGTGAACTGCAAGGCAAGGACAGCCTGCAGGGAGCCTTTCTTCTGGCTGGGGTGAGTGGCACATGGTGGATGGTATGGCTGCAAAGGGAGAGGTGATGCTTTCTCCAAGAACTGCCCTGCAGTTATTCTCTGCTACTGTCAGATGGAAGATGTCTCAGACTTGACAGACAACATATAAATACATTTTCAGGATGGAGAAGTGTGGTGGGTTGAACTCAGCCAGCAGCCAAGCGCCTACAGAAATGCTTGCTTGTCCTTGTTACTTCCAGCAAGATGTGGGATAAAAAAAGGAAAAACCAAAGTAAGAAAATTGGTGAGTGGAGATTAATAGGTGAAGAAAAAAGGGGGGGAAAACTCCAGGAAAAAAAAGAAAGGTAATCATACACTATCCCCCACAGCCAGACAGAGGCCCACCTGGTCTCTGAACAATAACCACCTTGGAAGCCTTCTTCTTCCTTTATTTCAATCTTTATTGCTGACAATTGAGCTGATTGAACATGACATTGTACGGTACGGTGTTCTGGTTTGAAAGCAAAACCAGTGAGAGACTCCAAGTCAGAAATACAATTTATTAGGAAAAGGGAAAAGAAACAAAACACATGCAATAATACAAAAGAAAACCCACTGATAGAGTCAGAATACAACCTGACACCCCTTTGGCCAGCATGTTGGTAGCAGTCCAAATTGGAGTGGCCGCAGTCCTCCTGGAGTGGCAGATGTGGTTCTGTTGGAGCAGTGATCCTGTAGAAGGGTGTAGTCTTCCTCTGAAGGTCCAGTGGAAAGCCCCAGCTGTTCCTCTTGGAAACTTGTGGGAAGGCTGACTGCTCTATCCCAAAACCCCAGAATGTATCTAGGTGGGGATGCTTGGCTCCTCCCCCCGGGGTGGAGCATCTCACAATGGGCCGATGTCATTCTGAGTCAAGCGGTGGGTCCTCGGTCACCGGTTAAACAGAAACGGCTCCTGGAGGGCGTTATCTCCGAGTCATGTGGCCAGTCAGTGATGGGCCCATTAACAGGAGATAAGGAAAACTGCCCAGAAGACAACTGCTACACAGATGGCAATAGAAAACATCTTGCTTCTCAATCTGGGACATACGGAATATCCTGTTGGCCAATTCAGGTAATTTGTCCCAGCTTTGCTCCTTCCCAGTGTCTTTCCTACCCTCAGCCACACTTGTTGATGGGTCAGAGTGAGAAACAGAGAAAGCCTTGATGCCTTGCAAGCACTGTTCAGTCAAAACATGAGTGCACCATCAACACTGTTTTAGCTGCACATCCTAAGCACAGCACTCCCAGGGCTGCTGTGAAGATAGTGAACTCCATCTGGGCCAGACTCAATCAAGAATCTTGCAGAAATTCAGATGGGAGTGTATATCTTTGTACCTGGCAGTGGGGTAGAGGGCATACACAAGATCTGAGAATGACCCAGATCCAAAGTCCATGTTTTCCAAATTAAGGGGAGGGTTTGAAGCCCAGATCTCCCAACTTAAGACACCTTATAGAGTTTATGGGTGTTCAAGAAATGTATGAGCTAGAAGATCTCTGCCCTTTTATACAATCAGCTTTATAATACATAGAAAAGTGAGTAATATGGGGAGTGCTGCCTGAAGCACTCCATGTGCAGACCAGGTTTCCATTCCCATGTCTAGTTGTTGTTTAAATACTGCAAACATAACTTGGCTCCCACCTACTGTAAACGGTTACAATCATATTTTGAAAGGTTATTTTGCAAAGTGGAGGTGTTAATTGCAAACATCCTTTCAGCTGTCCTTCTTTCATGACGCTTGCTGGAGTACATGACAGGTTTGCTGCCCGACTTTTCCTCTCAGCTCTTAGTGCCCTACAGCTGGGTGGCTGTGGAAGTGTGTTTCTGTACCATACAAAATACTTTCTCTGATCCTTTAGGCTAAAAAATACTGGACTGGGATCTAGGAGGGGTCTGGAGTGGGAAATTCTTGCATTGGTAGGGTATGCGTCTATCATGGCCAAATCCTGTTCAGTATTCAGTTACTCTCAAAATGAAAAAGCTTTTTCTTATATGTTAACAGAATTTCTTGGTTTTCATTTCCTGCCCATTGCCTCTAGCCCTTCTCCTGGACACCACTGAGGAGAGCCTGGCTTTGTCTTTGGTATTCCTGCCACCAGGTATTTATGTGATGTATATTGATGTGATCCCCCTGAGCCTCCTGTTCTCTAGGCCAAAGAGTCACAGCTCTCTCAGCCTCCTCTACTCGTATTTCAGGTACTCCAAACTCTTCATTGTCCTCATGGCCCTTGGCTCAGCTTGTTCCCGTACCTCCATCTCTCTCTTGTACAAGGAGAATTGGACATGGCACTGGAGAGGGTCTGACCAGGGCTGTGCAGAAGGGAAGTATCACCTCTTCCAGAAAACTTAGCTTCATTGTATCAAATTACACTGACTAGTCATAAAAAGGATCCATGGAAAGTGGTGGCCTGGCAGATGGTGGGGAAGTAGAGGCCAGAGCTCTGCAACAACATAACAAAAGACATTTTGGGTCAGGCCAGTGATCTGCCTGGCCTCCTACAGAGCTTTCTGGAAAAAAGGGCACAAGAAACAGGGCTCCAATTCCTGGAACAGCCTTTATTTTAAGGCAAAGAGAAATTCAGGGTCTTTTTGAGCCAGTGGCTTTATCCAGACCATTGATGAAGTTGTCTGACTTGAGTAGTTCTATATTTTTAGTTTCTAATAGAGTGTATTTCATAATATGACAGTATACCAGGGAAGAACATTGCCTTTTGATTATTTTATCTTTATTGTCTGATCATTTTGTTGACTTTCCAAGAATTCTTGTGTTATGAAACGTGGTAAATAATCATCCTATGCTCGATCCCCTCCATGTTATCCTTCATTTGACAGATTTCCCTTCCCTGCAAATGTTCGAGGACAGGTTGGATGGGGCTCTGAGCACCTGGTCTAGTGATAGGAGTCCCTACCCACAGCAGGGAGGTTGAAACGAGATGATCTTTAAGGTCCCTTCCAACCCAAAACATACTGTGTGTCTATGATTTTCTACTTGCTCTCCTCCAGCACATTTGCATGTTTCAACATCTATAGTGCTTCTCATCAGGGAGTCATCCTGTAACCATAATAATCTTCATCACTCTACTCCTCATTCTAGTTCTGCTATGATCTATTTAAAACAAGGTGACTAAGAACATGTGATCTTCAAAATATGTGCATTGGAGCAGTACAGAGTGACATAATGAGAACTCCTGTTTTGTGCTCAAAGTAAGTAAAAATATCCTAGCTACTTTTTTGATCACTGCTCAGTACCGGGCTGATGTTTTCAGAATGTTATCCAAAGTGACCCAAAGATCTGTTTCCTAAGGACAAACTGCTATGAGTTATTTTCCCCCCTACTTTGGCATCACTGACATTAAATTTTCATTCCCCGTTTGATCACCCAGTTATCTAGGAACACAATACCCTTCTGCATCTTTAAGCTCAGCATTAACATTGATTGCCCTTTTTTCTTTTGTCAATCTGCTGGACAGCCTTGGCTAGGTCCCTGGGGAATGTATTGAATGGTAAAGTCCAATGTACGAATACCTGTGGCAGACCACTGACAGCTTCCTTCCACAGTTAAGGCTCTCCATTATTTCTGTCATTTCTGCCCTCTAGCTTAAAACTGGGAGAACATGACCTTTGCATCTCTTAGAAATATGAAGTTACATTAAATTTTTTGACAAAATCTTCCATCTGCACCATCCTTACGCATGAAGCTCGTATAATCCTACAGATGTTTCCACCACATCCATGAAGTGCGACTTCTCTGGGAAAAAATGTGTGTGGAATCCTGCCCAGCACAGCTGCTCTCACAGTTCCTCCTGATCTTTCCAAGTAAAAACACTAGCATTATTGCTCTCTAGATTTTAGCATCACCCTGATAGCCTCTTTTTGAGAGTCTGAAGTTATACCAACCATTGTCTATTCCTCTGACACCAGATGCATTGCAGTTCACAAATTAGCAGTTTCATGCTGAGTTGCTGCAGAGCTACTTGATGGTTGCCATTCTGCCTTCTTCTTATCTGTCAATGTATTGATTTCTTTCAAAACTTTTTCAGTTTGAGATTGTTCTTCATCTGTCTCAGGGGGCTCCTTCACCTTTTCCTTAATGAGCTGCATTCATCTAAGTTTTTCCTTATTTGTGTCGAGTAATCCTTCTACTTCTTGACTATCTCACTTGAAGCTGCACTGAATTTCTGGCAGACATGATGGTTTGAATGTGCCTGAAAGTGTTTTTTATTAGCAACTTGCCACTTGAACAGATACTTGATCCATATCATTAGAAACCTACTTTTCAACTGCCAGATTTTCCTGGGTTTCCCATTTGGACATGACTTCTGTCAGAGTCTACTAGTTCCTTTCACTGTCCTTTTAAACTCGGGTGGTGCTTTTTTGTGGGTTTTTTCCTTTTCCTTTTTTTCCTTTTCCTTTTTTCCCTTTTCCTTCTCCTTTTCCTTTTCCTCTTTCTGGAAGGCTTTTCAGCATGATGATGGGCAGTTCTCAGTTTAATATGGTGTCATGGTTTAACCTCAGCTGGTGACTAAGTGTCACACAGTTGCTTGCCCCTGCCCCCTCACCCCTGCTGGGATGAGGAGAAAAATCAGATAAAGTAAAACCCAGGAACTGAGATAAGAGCAGTTTAATAATTTAGATAATGTATAAAGTATTACTACTACTAATAATAATTACAGCAAAAACAAAGATTACAAAAAGAAAAAGAGAGAGGAATAAAACCCAGGAGAAAAAAGTGATGTGCAATACAGTTTCTCACCACCTGCTGACTGATGCCCAGTCCATCCCTGAGCTGAGCTCTGCCCCTCTAGGTCAACTCTCCCCAGTTAATATCCTGAGCATGAGGTTCTGTGGTGTGGAATATCCCTTGGCCAGTTTCATCACTTGTTCTGGCTCTTCTCTGTCCCAGCTATCTCCTCATTTTCAGAGCATGGTACACTAAAAAGTCCTTGGCTCAGTGCAAGCGCTACTCAGCAACCAAAACATCAGTGTGTTGTCAACATTATTCCCATCCTGAATCCAAAACACTGCACTGTACCAGATACTAGGGAGAAAATTATCTCTATTCCCACATGAAATCAGGATATAAAGCGTCTCAAAAAAGATCTTTGTGTCTAATCAGCATTTTCATTTCTCTGGCTTCTAAGGTTTGTTGCGGTTTTTTTATTGTTTTTTGGGTTTTTTTGTGTGTGTGTACATCATGCAGCTGCTATATCCACCACTAACCTCTCCACTTTCCTCACAGGCTGTAAATTTCTTGTCTCTCTCTGTCATTTGCAAGATATGTTTTCAGCTTTTCAGTTCTTTAACCCGTAACTGTCTATCTGCCTTTTCCTCTGTAGGTAATAGAGCTCCTGTGTACCTCACTGAATTTGGAGCAATTGCTTTGAACTTCACAACATCTCTTTCAGACATGAAGAAAAGCTTTCAGATGCAAGTTTGTCATTTTCTCCCAAATTGATTAGATGGACTAATAAAGCATAGGACTTCTATCCACACACCTTGACTTACTGTCATCAGATGAACAAGCACTCTATATGCTCCCCACATGGGCTGACAGGGAATGGCTTAACCACCATGGACTGTCCCACCTCCCCCAGCCAGGGAACAGGGAAGGCTGTGGTGAAATGACAGATGGAGCAGTCCCAGCCCAAGGTATCAGGCACCTCCATGGGGAAGGACGTGCCTGATGCAGAGTGTGTCTACTCTGATCAGGAAGAACAAGTAGAAGAGGCCTTTTACAGCCTCCCATTCTCTGGCTCTGGTCCTCACAGCAGACTGTAACCATACCGTATCTGCTGGAGGAAGAGCACAGCCCTGGAAGTTCCTGGAGATCATTGATGAAAACATCCAGACCCAAGTGATAGAGGAGCCAGTAGGGAGAGGTGCCCTGTTGGACCTCATACTTATAAAGAAGGGAAGGCTCCCTGAGGATGTGAGAGTCAAAGGCTGCCTTGACTGCAGTGACCAAGAGATGGTCAAGTTCAGTATCCTGAGAGGAGACAGCAGGGCAAAGACCAAGATTCCAACCCTGGCCTTTAGGAGAGAAGACTTTGGTTTCTTCTGGGATCCACTTGAAAGAGTCCCCTGAGATAAAAGCCTAAAGGGAAGAGAGGTCCAGGAAAGCTGGTTGATATTCAACAATCACCTTCCTGATGCTTAAGAACAATCCCTCCTAAAAAATAGGAAGTCAAGCAAAAATATCGGGGCCTGTGTGGATTGTTAAGGAGTTCCTGGAAAAACTCAGACCTCAAAATGAAGTATCAAGAAAGTAGAATTAGGGTCAAGTAACCTGTGATAAATGTAGAGACACCTTTTGAGCAAACAGACATTATTAGGAAAGAGTCAAAGCCATTCAGGATTTACTCTGGCAAGGAATGTCAAGAGCAACAAGAAAAGCTTCCATAATACATAAGGGGCAAAAAGAAGACTACTGAAACTGTGCACCTGCTGCAGAAAGGGGCCTGTGTTCTGGTGATGCAGGACATGTACAATGCTTCTTCATCTCAGCTTTTGCTAGAAAGACAAAATTCAGGAATTCCCAGAGACCAGCATGAAAGATTGGAGCGAGAAAGTTATACTTTGGTGGAAGAGAATCAGGTCAGAGAACACTTAAACAAACTGGACATACATAAACCCCTGAGCCCCACTGAGTGCTGAGGGAGGTGGCCAATGTCGTTTTAAGACCACCTTCAGTCTTTCCTTCCCTTGCTTCTGATGGTTCTCATATTTCCATGCAAAACAGCAGTCTTCTCACAACAGATCAGTGTCCCTTATAATCCATATCATCAGCCTCCAGCTGGAGAGTTGCACTTAACTGCTTCAGACTTAGTTGACACTTAAGGTAAGGCATTACAGGGGTAAAATTCTACATGAATAAATTCTGCATTCTGTGGTTTGACTGGAGCCTGCTGGAGCTGTTATGAAGGTAAGAAGAAGATGCAGAGGTGGTAGAAGTGCTGCAGGATGAGAAAAGACAGATTTGTATAAAGGTTATAAAGGTTTGGAAAGCCACTGTTTTATGCATGAGACAAAACAAAGTACTGAACTGGTCTTCTACCTTTGTTCAAGCTCCTTTCCATGCACACAAAGCAATTTCAAATAGAGGATTTGCTTTTCACCTCTCAAATATTATTTCTGTTCATCCAAGAAGCCCTTCCCCAAATACACTGTATATCACTGGGGACCTGCTCTACACTCCAAATGTTTTTTTCATGTAATAAATACTTGACATTTAGAAAAATCGCTTCTAAATTTACACAGTGCAGAGCTCACAGGTTGAGATTACCCTCTAAGCACCCTGAAGTGCCAGGCACATAAATAAATATCTTTGCAAATAGATTCTCATTTATTAGTTCTGCAAGAGTATTTTCACTTCTTGGAGATGGGTGATTACTACAGGACTAAAGAAACACTTCTGGTTTAAAATTAATAGTAAGAAAATGTAGGAGAAAGGCTGATCAAAAAGGTTACATTCTCTCCCTGATGTTTTGATGTTTTCTATCTTTGTAATTTATATTTCATAATAATAGTACTGTATGTCTAAACTGTCCACTTGTGCTTTATGTCATAGCCAACCAAGCACAGGCCTGTGTGAGAAACATCAGCAAGAGATAAATTGCCATTTTCAGGGACAGGAAATACTGTCTGTCTGCAGGTCATGCATGGTCTCCATCATACAGGACATAAATAGACTTCAAGATGTACTATCTACTCCCATAACACTTCTGGGAGATGACCAAGCATTACTGTCCCCATTTCAGAGAGGGAATAATACAGGAGTAAGTGCTTTGCCATAGAAAAAGCCAGGGATCGCTGTCTACTCCCACTACATAAAAACTGAAAAGTTCCCTACAAAGGCATCCTTCCATCTGAACTGCAATGTCTCACCTCCTTTCCAGGTGTGTGGAAAGTGAGAAAAGATCCACGATGGCCATGAATTGCTTGGCATCTGTTCTCACTACCACCTGTGGATAGTGCCTGTGCTGCACAGGCCAGAGTACTGAAGCAATTCATGGTGCCATGAAAAAATACAACATTAACCAGTAAGTAAGATGACCTTTTCACTTACTTTTGATGCCAAAACCCTAAACCTCTTGTTCAAAATGTCTCTCTGCTGTCGGGGTCAGGGCATAACAGCACAGTGATAGATAGGATAAAGGGCCTGTTTCTAACTGTGGAAGGTAGCCCAAATGGTTACCCTGGGACAGGCTGGATAGGCAGGCTTTTCTTCAGTACAGACTGAGCCTTAGCAGCCAAAACCACAAGGGGCCAGGGATCCTTGGCATGTGTTCAAAACCCTGGAGCCCAGGGCCTTCAGCTCAGAGAGTGCCTGTGTTTTCACATGGAGCCTGTGAGTCAGTAGCAGTGATACCCGTGACGATTCCAGACTTTTGTTTTGGTCTAGGTGAGCTAGAACATTGTTTTTTGTCCAAGTTTTCTGACAAATGACAGATGAAGCCATGTGGAACATATTGAGGAAGGGGGTGTGGGGAGTGTCCCTGTTAGCACAAAATCATGGGTTTACTACTGCTTACCTCTTCTCTGAGTGTGGGTATTTGGATTCAATGAATACTGCCCAGACAAGCTTCATGGCATTCTCTTTGTAGCATTGTGTCACAGAGAACGGGCCTCCAGGTTACTGTTGCTTACCTCCAGGTTCTGGCACCTTCAGGAAGATCTCCATGGCTCCCAAAGTTCCTCAGACTCACAGTTACTTTATGCCTTGCTAATGAATTTATCCAAGCGAAGCAGTGAAAATCCCTAAGTGAAAGCTGTTTCACTTGCACTGCTAGATTGACAAACTAAGCTAAAGCCGAAGTACGATCACATTAAAACACTTTTAATGTGTCTATTCAGGGCTGCACAGCAGTTGGAGCACACAAATCCAATACTGATTTCAACAGTGAACATTTGATAAAGAGCTTTTGCATTCTGATTAACTTTTTTGTGACTGTGAAAATTGTTCTAGAGGTCAAAGAAATTAAGTTCACTAGGTTTGTTATTCACAAAGGTTAATCTATACCTATTCTTTTTCAGAGAATCCTTATCAACATGATCTCATTATATGCTATCTAAGGGATGTTATATAGTCTGCTACTTAGCTACTATTTCCCTGCTCATAGGTGTAATGCCACAGGGTGATGATCAGGCCTCAGTCAAGTCATGGCTGTGTAATAAGGAAGGTGGTAGCTCAGTCTGGGGTTGCACCTGCTTTTCACCCACTCCCTCAGGGTGGATCACTGAACTACAGGCCAGCACACTGAATGTGATGGCTCAGCTACTCTACACTCCCTCCATAAACCAGGGAATCTAGGATTTACCACAAGCTAATTTAGACACCTAAAACAAGCCATTGTATTATACTGCACTTCTCTCCATGACCACAAATGGATTCCACAGTGGTAACTTTGAACTGTAGTGATGACACCTGCAGTCAGTTCCATGGAAACCACCTCTGGTGTTAAAATGCATTTACTTCAGTTCACTGCTAGACTGTACAGCACTGAACTCTTCAGCTGAGCCACGTTCCCCTTTCTTTTTCTTTTCTCCTAGTCTGAGGTCACTTTGCAGTGATCTTTCATCTCAGCTGATCTCTTGCTGTCTGACTTTTGAAATTAATATCCTCAGCAAATCATTCAGCTCCTGCAGAGCACATACAACACAATCAGTATAATTACTTCATGTCATACCTGAGTTGTCACTTCACTTTAATGGACTGCAAGTAAGATGAACTTGAAAAATGCTCTAAGTTAATGTTCTCATAGTTTCTGTTTTAGACTCTTTTGAAAGATGTTAAATGTATTCAGAAAAAGAGATTTCATCCCAGAAATTATCATCTGTATTATAGCAAAGCGAATAGGGCCAACAGAGTTCAGAGCTCTATGATCCAGGCACTGTTGAAAAAACATTCAATGCAGATAGGGAAAGTGTAGGACATGATGGGACTGATCTAGTAAATGTAGGTGTTTATTATGTAGAAATTTATATATAAAGTAGAACTCGTGACTATGAAGGAGCCTCCTGTACTTAAGGATCATGGAGCTTGGCATAAAAGTCTCCCTGCCTTGAACTGGAGACTGTGGATGGTGAGATGAGTCTTGGGCTATTTCCTCCTGTTACCTCACTCAGCTTTAGAGCAAGGTGAAGTGCCCATCTGCCTCCCACTCTTGTCCATTCATTGCTTCAACATGTTTGGCTTTCTAAAACACAGTTATTTTACACCAGCATTTGACGGAGTACTGTGAATTCAATGTCAGAGTACTGCAATCTTCCATTTTAGGCCACTCCCTCTGCCACTTAATAATCACACCCCCTCATCCTTCCTTCATAACCTTTCTCTATGATCTATCACACATAAGCCTATCCAGAGTATCTTAAACCTTGTCTCTTACTCACCTACTCCAATGCCTCAGAGAACATCATTGTCTTTTTTTTTTTTTTTTGATCCAGCCTTGAAACCTCTCCTGTAAGTGTAAAAACTTTTTTTTTTTTTTTTTTAAGAGAACAAACTAATTTAAAATCCAGCTAGAGAAGAATCATTTTCCTTCTCTTTTATGCCATAATCCAACTTCAGGACATTTACTGAGGCAGCATGCCACCACCCACCTCAACTCCTTCCTCTGCTACAGGTGACTCAGACCATCATTCCCACCTCCCAGGCAGGAACCTGAGGGTGAGGTTGGTAGCAGCCCAGAGGGAGGAGCTGTGGCCATGCTCTGTGCACACACAGTGGGAGGCTGCAGCCCACTCCTGGTGTCCTGTTTGGGCTCACAAAAGTTTTTGCATATTGTTCAAGAGAAACTATCAGTATTAAAGGGGCAGTTCAAACGGAGGGACCTTTACTGAGTGATTTTACTTTAAAACTCTACACATAATAAAACAGCAATTTTTGTCCTTACAAGGATTAAAAGCTAAACAAAAAGAATCAATGTTCCTGCAGGGCTGGATTTACACAAGCACCACTGTGCTTAAAATTCAGTCAGAATATTTTTGCCTTAACAAGTCTCTCAAATTACCTAATAAAAGTAATTTCAAATATGAAAGTTATTCCATTTCTAATGCTTATATAATTTTCCCAGCACACCAAGCATTTCTTCCTCCAATGACAGCAGCAGTATGTGAGCACCTGGACTAATTCAGCTTTGCTCCCCTGTGCTGTAGAAAACAGACAGCAGCTTAAATTCAGTCCTCATTGGGGTCTCTTTGTTTTTCATTTACATGATAAAATATCTGCAGTGCTATACTTAAGAACTAATGCTTTCATTATGGTATCTCCATTAACCAGATGGTTCCATCTATCAGTCTGCAGTGGCCACGAGACCTTAACATTCCTATTTAGTATTAATTTGCTCTGGTGCAGAGTGAGGATGACGCAGACACTTGATACAGGATGGAAGAGGCAAGCTAAAACTCAGCCATGTATCTCAAAACTCAGGCACATTTAGTTACCAGAACACAGGCATACTGGGATCCTTGAGGAGGAGGCAATCTCTCCTCACTTTTTAAAATGCTGATGTCTTCCTCAGTCCATTTGTGTATTTTTCCAGCTGTTGGCTGGGCTGTGGCTGTGATTCCAGATTCCCTAGCCCACTGCCATGGCTTTTAGCCTGTGGACTTTGGCCATGCTCTTCTTCTGGACTAAGCCAGTGCCCTCATGTAAAATCTTTCCATGACATTTTTACCTAACAGAGGTAAGAGGAAAACCTAACCTGGTCTTGGACCATGTAATTGCTCCTGGGAACATTCCTTCTAAAGCCCTTCTAGCACCAGTGACCTAGTGTTTCCCACAGCAGGAGTGCCATCTTGGTGGCAGGTGCCTTGCCCAAGGAGCATGGTTTGAGCTTGGTGTGATCCAGAGGTACAACTACTGCAGGACAGGCACAAACTCAGTGCACAACCACCTCCCTCCCATTCTCCTCTTGTCCAGCCAGCTGTTCCCAGACTGCTCCCATTCTAAACAGCGGATAACAAGAACGCAATGCTTTGTCTAGGGCTGCACTCAGTTATTCTGTACTTGGGCCAAGCAGTCCGAATCACCTGGCAGTGCTGCTCTTTCAACATTTGGCTGTTCATAAATATTTGAGATGGCTAAGCTCAATCTAAGATACTTTCCTCAGCAGAAATCACACTTCTGATTTAGAACCTGCTCTGATTATGGGGACACATTTGTATCTTCATCACTCATATATGCCATTCCAGCTGCCAGCACAGCAAACAATGGAAACCCTTTGGTTCTGACCATCAGTGAAAGACTCATGCACTAGGGAAGGAGGTAGGCCACAAAGATCCAGATCTTAATCTTCAGGCAGAAGCCACTTGATGGTCCATGAGGCCAAATAAAAGCTTTCAGTTCTAAACCTCTGTTCTGTCTGCAATAAAATTCGGCAATTGCAGTTCAGTCCCTAGAGGGCCCTAAAGGATAATAGTCTTCCTCACAAAACAGCTGCATGTACATATTTGACCTGATTTAACGAGGCAGTCAGCTTCTATTTGGAAAAGTCACAGTAAGTGGCACAGAAGTTCTGTTACTGCCTTCTGCCCAAAAGTGAAAAGTAAATGCTTGGAGGGAAAATTCTTTCTCTGAACTCTATCTGTTTGAAATTCATTAACTACAAGTATCTTTATATATGACCAAAACCTATATTAATAAAAAATTCCCAACATAAGTGACTAAAATATGCATAGTAATCTACTAGATACACAGCTATCAGACATGTAGTCATGGTCAGTATTTTGTATAAAAAAACTTTTGCATCTGTTGTTTAAACATTTTCCATTAATCATTGTTTTTGAAACATTTAGTTATCTTTAGAGATAGTTTTCAAATTTAAGAGATATTTTCAGAAGAAGATGAAAACACAATTGTGTTTTCTTGTTTGGCTCCTTTCCATGTCTGATGTTTCTTCGATAGATAATTTTTGAAAGTATTTCAAGTCATTAGAAGTAACAAAAGAAGATGGTTAACTGTGTTGCCATTCAAGGACTGAAAAGACTGAAATCACGTGAAGGTACCATTTAAGCAACAGATATTTACACATGCACCAGTGCCCCAACCCCCTATACTTGCCTTTAAGCACAGCTTGCTTTTTTCCTTGCACAATTTTAGGGAACTGTCCATATTTCTACCGTCAGTTGCTAATACTGTTCTAGAGCATTCAGACTAATGCATTTTATATGCTGCTGCCCCAGGAGACATATTTTTGGTTGTTTAGTCTCAGGAATTCACAAAAGAAAAAACACACCACAATTATGCCTACTAAGTCTTTATTTCCAAACATAAATTGCAAAAATATTCTATTACAGAACAGGTAACAAGTACAGAATTCTATGTATGCCTTATAACAATGAAACCATGACCTCCTTGACAAAAAAATCATCAGGCACTTAAAACAGGAAAACAAAGTACAGATTAAACCAGCTGCAGTACACCAATACAACTTCATCTTGGTTTTCTGTAATAAAAGCACACACATGGCTGAGGGGCTCCTGCCTCCTCCTAAACCCTGCGCAGAGACATTTCTATATTACGCTGCACACATTCTACTCAGACAATATCAAGTTCACATCTGAAAACATAAATAAGTTCAGCACTGAGAGAATTTGAGGAACCTTTTTGGAACAGCAGTAGCAGAGCCTACACTAGCAGCTTCAGAGAGCTTGGTGCATGTGGAGGAGCACAATTATACCAGCCCCACGGGGGAGTAAGCTCTGCCTTGACAATTGCATTGGAAAGAATGGAGCTGAAATGAATGCAAACAATACACATTTTAAGAGAGAATGAAACCTCTGGGCAAAAGCTATCATGGTAATTTTATGAAACTACATTTTGGGTCATGGACCAATCTCTGAAAAGAAAAGCCACACATTTGCCATCACTGAGGAGCAGCCCTGTGTAGGACCTCTCCATTCACCTGTTTTGTCCTTTGCAGATCTTGAATTGAATCAGAAGCAGAGGTTGCCTCTGAGGCCTGTCTTAAAAAGATAAATCTAAGATGCAAGTGTCCCAATGACTAACAAAAATATTTCTCCAGAAATCAGTTAAATACCTTGACAATTATTTTGGCTTGTATATGACTGTTTTTGAGGTGGCATTATGTAACTTCCCACACACTTTACTCTGGTGGCATTAAAAAAGACTATTTTAAATAATTTTAATTAGGTACTCAAAAGAATATAAAGAATATTACCATAAGGAATACATATGAAGCCACTATATAAATAGTACATATAAAAATGCAGAAATGTCAGCTGTTACACTTTAATGTCACAGGATTTCAAGAATGGGTTTGTGTTGTAAATACTGACAATAAATAGACCAAGGAGGAAGTGTTTTTAGGGAAACATCCCACAGCCGAGCCAAGAGGTGAGAAGCCTAACATGTTGTTGGCCTACAGACTTGCTGTGAAGAATCTCCTCTTGTCAGGGACTAAAGTGAACAGTGAGGAATTTAAAGCCAGCAATATTGACAATAGGCTATCCTGTCACAACCATTTGCATTATTCATTCTGATGGGCTCTTGCCTTGAAACCATGATGGGATCATTAAATACTTCCATCATGCACTCCGAGTTTTCTTCTTCACTGGAGAAAAGAGGGATGAAACAAAGACAAGACACAGAAGTACCAGGTGCAACAACAAGCACTGATGTATTGCTGAAGGTACATCAGGATTTAGCGAAAGACAGACTTGAATGTTCTTTTGATGTCAACACGAGGATGCTGGCTCCAGTCACAGCCAGACTGTTTACATCCTTAAACCAGCATCTGCCGACACCTGCACCCAAGGGCAGTTACTGCCCATGCTCATAGTGATGTGAGCTCACTCACCACACATCACAGTCCTACACTGACTCCTTGTCGATGGCAAGCTCAAGCTGATGTACTCCCATTTTGTTAAGCTCTCGCTGCACTGCTGGAATCTCGACACCGAGAGCACACTGACACTTACTCCTGTAGCTGTAACCCAGTAACCCCGGGTCACTCCTCTGGTGAGCCGTGTTCCCAGAATAGGAAGGTATTCCGAAATGTGCCCTTATGAACGGAGACCACCAAATAACAGCAATAGTCCCTTTGTTCAGTGGCAGGCTGCAGAGTGTTTCTGCTCTACTTGATCATAATGATAATTTTGAGCCAATTAAATACTTTATGAAAATCTGGAACAAATGTTAATAAATATAAATCTGCCATCTTGTTGTATGCTGTGGGTGAAAAGCCTTAAAGATTTCCCCAGAGTACCCTGAGAGATTAGCAGAATTTGAAATTTTTCTGTCCAGAAACTCAGAAAAGGATGGTCCTGCCTAAAATGACAAAATTCAAAATAAAGAGTCAGGCCTTCTAAAATAACTACATGCCCCCTTATCACTGTTATTGGCTAGCAGACCTAGAGATTAAAGAGATCTGCTGCTGAAGTACCACAAGATGAAGGATTAATTGGCTTTGAGTATTTTCAGCTAAGGTAAGTTTAACTAAAAGTCTCACATGTAAGAAGTCTACTGCTTCAGAGCATGCAGCAAGCAGCTATCAGCTGTTTGAGTTAAAGCTGTTGCAGAATAAAGCACTCCACAGAATAGTCCTTGGGTTTGATCTCACAGACTCCTGTATACAGGTGGATGTGTGCTTTGTGAACCTGAGTGTCCCTGGAGGAGCTACTGCCTGGATATTCAGTACCTCCCTCCACAAATTTGTCACAGGAGAGCAAGTGACAGGACAAAAAAAGATCTGTAGGTCACATGGATTTAAACCTAGATTACTGTGTTGGGCTGCAGCTCCACCACAGAATCTGTGCAGGCTCAAGGTGTACATGCTCAATAAACCCAGATGAATTAACTGATCCAGATATTTGCACTGAATAAAATCAACTAATACCTAACAACAGGAATATTTTGTTAGTAATTTAGAGAGCCACAGAAGGTCAGAAGTCACCCAGATAATTTAGTTTCTTTTCCTGAGTCACTCAAGACAGAAAATTTCACCTTATGTCAAGCATGGTGGTATGTCAGTCATCTCACTACTGTACAAAGGAATGAGAATCAAAGTGAGAGTAACTGGTCTCAACCCCCTCAGGCTTCGTCCATCTCTTTTCTCTGCAGATGCTGTTTTAGATGCTGGGATTAGAAGAGGCTGAACACAAAGGAATACTGAATAACAAGCAAGTTTATGCAAGTTTACCATCAGTGAACTGAGAATTTTTTCTGCTTATCATTTCTGAATCTGCTGGGGTCACCAGCTTGTTAAAATGACTGTAATGGGAAAGAGAGAAGTGTAAGCAATAATCAGCAGTGTAGGCACCTGGAGTCCTTAGTGTAGATGCCTTAAGCACCTTCTGGCACCACAGGGAGAGATGGTTTCCAGCCCACTGGAACAGCTGCTGCGCTGCCAATCCCCCTTGCAGGGGCCCATCTCTCCCTTCTGACCAGGGAGACCCTCAGAGATGTTACCTTCTGAACTTGGTCAAGCTTTCAGGGGACCACTGGGTCTGTCCAACAGCTGTCAGATAACAAAAGGCACTTGTTATGTCCTTACAATCCCACCTGCATGGTTTTACCCCTCCTTTGCTTTGACTGTTAAGTTCCTCTGTCTCTTGGCATGAACTGATTTTCTCATTCTGTTGCCATGGTAGGGTTTCACCATCTCAGAGTGCCAAAAGAGCTCGGTGTGGGACAGGTTGAGGCCAGACACGGCATGCAGGGATGGGGGCAGCACAAGTATGGGGACTGGACCTTGCAGCCATTCCAGCTTAAGTCACCATGGAGCTACAGACCAACTTTAGCACCTGCAGTTAGGACATGTGAATATCACACCAAGCCACCTTCCTTCAGGTGTAAACCCAGTCATTTACAGCATATTTTACTATGCTGCAAGCATAGCAGTGTTTGACTCACAGTCACACAAACTCCCTAAGACACTAAACAGGGCTGCATAGCACTCCACAGGGTAAAGACAAATAACCAACTCAAGGCAGCATTGAATCCAGAAGGAGAATGCAACATTAGAGATTCAGAAGAGAAAAAGGAATAAAAGCAGCCAGGCAGGCTTTAATCAAATGATGCTGTGATGCAGTCGTGCAAGGACACTGTCAGCTTCTGCAAAGGTACAGTGGAAATATTAGCACAGTGTTTCTATCTTTAGAAAACTATTTAATCTCAACATTCATTCTACAGCATGTGACAGCACTGGAGGTCCACAAACCCTAAAAACGAATATTCCTGATGTGAAATAAGAGGGAATTGAAAGGTCCTTACTAACCTTTGGTCAAGGATCCTTAATCCAAACTGATGTTGGCTCAGTCTTGCAAGTGTCATAAACATTCCCAGCCAGGTACAAAATCCATTTATTATTATTATTAACCTGGCACAGGTGTAAAAATACATGAGAACTAATGTATTCAGCTACCCAAGACAACATCATTTCCCACAGTGAGAGTACTTCAGCAAGTCTTGATCAATCTGATGGTACCTTGTGATGCAGAAATGCCACTACTAACTTGCTCAGCCTGCATCCAAATTAATATCACCAAGCCACCCAGTACACAGCACCAGTAGCTATAATAAAGCTGAGTACAATGTCTGCCCTCCTGTAGAGTGAAGTGGATATAATTAACATCTCATACTGACTTCATGTCTGGAGCAAGGCCAGAGGATCTTAATCTAAAGTGTAACAGAGTATATTTTTATTCTATGGAGAGTTAAGAGCATTTGTAGGAAAGGGTAGGAAAGGTCAACAATTCCTTCAAGCATTTCTTATCAGCCCTGTGGTCCACATAAATCGCTGAGAGCCTTGAGAGTGTGGAAGATCAGGTCTTCAAGTCATTGGCAAGTTTAAACTTTGTGGAAACAGTGCTAAAAAGTCAGTGGCTGTCCATACTATAGAAATTTCAATTTGCTCACAATTGTGAGTGCTACATCACATTCCTTCAGTTAAGACCTCTTTTCATCAAGGAAGCCAGAACAGATTTCCTGTTTTTGGCTAAACCTCCCTTAAAATGTATTCTGATGAGCTTTCTGGTAACACTAATACATGTATTTTTGAAATAATGTAGCTGCACAGAAATAGTTCTGACACAGAGTAACTTCCTCTCTTTGTGGTGAGTTATGGTAGACTGTTTACATTTATTCACCGAGACAGTGCCACATGTTACTAACTAACAAATGCTTTTGAAAAAAGTTGCTGCCAATAAATTACTTTTCTCCTCTCCCCATCTTCTACTTCACACAACCAGGTTTTGCCCCTTTACTCAGGCTAAGTAGTTAATTGAAGTTAGTCTTAGCAAAGAATGATCTTGCATTATCTCTACATGCACACAGAGCACTTGCAATTGTTCTGGATACTATGCAAAAACCCGCAAAAGGTGTATGAATTTTCCCCAAAATAAACCATGTATCTGTTACACAGCCAAGATCACCTCACTGCTCTACACTAGACTGGAGTAAGTCACAGTACTTACATGAACACAGGTGTGTCTTTGTCTGTCTGGACAAAATGCAGCAAGGTTGTCCTCAACCTCAGCTGTTTGCATCACCCAAAGGACAACTACATCACTTTGCACAGTTTCTATTAAAAAACACTCCACGTGAGTGATTTATAGCAGAGGAGATGCTCTTTAGGGAGCAAATTTGTCTTTGATTTGTAACTAGGATGTTGCAATAGGCAATCATCCATAACACTCATAACATGGGTGCAGGCTCTTTCAG
Organism: Anomalospiza imberbis; assembly: GCF_031753505.1. Taxonomy (NCBI): domain Eukaryota; kingdom Metazoa; phylum Chordata; class Aves; order Passeriformes; family Viduidae; genus Anomalospiza; species Anomalospiza imberbis. Next base: position 131,890,123 of record NC_089681.1, read on the forward strand.
CAGCCAGCCCTCTGCACGTGAGCAGCAGATACTGTGGACAGAAAATGGCAAAAATCTCACAGCTGGGGAAGAAAAAATGTGGATTGTGGTGCTGGAACTAGAACAGATCAAAGCAAATCAAACCCCTGTGCTCCCCGCTTCCACTTACCAGCTGGTAATGCAGATGGACTCATCAGCTCAATTCTGCTGTCTTTGTTTCCATTAAAGGCTCTACTGACACTCAGAGGTCCACATGTCTGTTAGTGGCATCAGTTATTGCCTCAAAGCACTATGTACTTTTTACCCCTTATTTTCAAAAATGGACTTTATTGCTCATATTTGCAGTCAAAATTTATGGATACTTCTGCTTAGGTAGGAATAATACTGGATTCTGATATCATTATCCAAGAAATGGATCCAGATACTGAATGTGTCTCAATCAACAGGCCTGTAACCATAATGATCGATTCTAATACTTCCAGGAGTGCTTATATGATTGTGAAACTGCTGCAAGGTAAGCATTCAAATATTACAATACTTTAATGCTCTTATGAAGTATAAATTTAAAAAGCTTTTCTGAACTTTATTTTATAAGGTCCAATTCATTTAAGTGGGATTTTTTTTTTCAGATATAATCCTCAAAGAGTGGAATACTGAATGCTCTTTAAATCAGTTGATTTGGGATTTAATGCTGGAGCAGCAAAAGGAATTTTACTAAGCAAAATACCTGATAGTATCTGAGGGTAAAAGAAGGACACTCTGTCTTTGAACTGACCATTCAAAGGACTCTCAAAAGAGTCAGTGGAACTCTTATCAGAATCTGGTTGTTATAATTTTTAAATTTTGTTTGCTTGCTTTCTGTAGTAAGCATATATTAGCATATAAGCAGTAACAGCTAGGGTACAACTTCTTGTCAAAGCTCCTGTAAATGTTAAAATTATTCTTTCCACTGGGCTGATATTTCACTTTCTCTTGCTGCAGGATGTTGCTCCACGTGTATTCTCAGACCATATGGAAAACTTAAAGAACTACACAGGTTATAAATTAGGGGAATTTAGTCAGTTTTCTCATTCATCCTGGTGTAGGAGAGTTTGGGGTTGATGGTTAAGAGGAACATTCTTCTAATAATGCTTAATGCAGTTGCATTATCTGTAGTCACATATGAATACAAGCTCTACTACATGAAAAGAAATTGAATTACAGGCTTGGTACCCATCATCTTTCTAATGGAAATTCCATCTCACGTATGAACCAAGACACAGAACTGGAATAGCAAGAACGTGTGCAAAGTCATGCCCTGCCAGGACCCTGGGGACTGTTGTGTGGAACCAGGTTCACAATCCTCCTTTGGAGCTGAATTGGACCTTAGACAGGAACACAAGCAAGTAGAGTGGTTCATTAGTAATTATAAAGCTCTGGTCCTTCATACACTTGTTCTCAGAATTAATATCACTCATATGAGTGATCCCACTAAATCCACAGCATCATCCATTGCTCACAAAATGAAAGCCCATTAAATCCACAGCACTACTTACTGCCCACAGAATGAAAGCCCATAAACCACTTAACTACCTCTGACCTGAGGGATTTTCTCAACTGTGCACCCTGGGACAAACTAAGAATGACATGGCTCTGAATTAATTACTCCTCTGCAGCTCTTCTCATCACTTCTCTCACGTAGGAAAATGCCAGTATTTACGGGATGAAGTTCTTAACTGACAACGTTCACTGCCAACTCATGCAGCCACCACACAGAGACTATTGCCTATGCTATGTGATACCAACAAAACGAGAGATCTTCTGTCAAAATATTTTAATTATCCTCTAGAAGCAAAACATGATGAATGTCACATATTGCCACCATCCTGAGATTGTGCTTTGCTACCATTAAACCAGCAGTAAGGAGTTTTTCAAATAATTGTTACTTTGTATTTTAAAAAATGACCATTCCAATTTTTTTAAATGTAGCAGTCACTCTGTGAAAAAATCAATCCCTTTTCTCCCCAAGTGTAAAATATTTCTCTATTGTAGCATTACTGTAGAACTGTATTATATGCAGTTTAATGCTCACAAAATCACATCAGATCAAATCCAACACCGAACTGCTGAGATAAATTGTCTCCTTAGGATCATCACCCTGAAATTAAAACAATAAAGTATGTTATTGGTATTTCTTGTTTAGTGGAAAAAACTGCTTTTTATACTAGAAATAAGACAATAGTTTAGTCTTTGTATGCATTGCACCTTCTGCATCAGTTTTTCATCTGTCTTTCAGGCTGTGAGTCTGTGAGATCTATTATACAGAATCACAGGCTCTCAGAATTCTCCTGGCTAAGCTGGAATGCTCGTGCCTGGTCTAACTCAAGCATCTGCTCTTTCTAAAGGAGGACTCCTTAATTTGGATACCCCCACAACCGCTTACACTTATCGCAGCTGCTCCACACTCTTCAGGCTTCCTAAAGTAACTAAGGCAGGTCTAGCAAGCATCTTCATGGGGACACATCCATTGCTAATTTGAATATGGATATGCTCTAAATTATATTATCTTACTCATATTTTGAAATCGCCAGAGATTGCAATTATTCTGTTTCCTCAATAGGATAGTTCTCCTGTGGAAAACCAAAACAAAGCCCTTCTAGATATGTAAATACTTACTCATTTGAATTGAAATCTAACATAAATTCTCATTTGATTTAATCTATACTTTTCTATTCTGATAGGTTTTAGTTAAAAGAGAAACAATTTATCTCCACTTGTTTCATTACTGATATTCTTAACATGTAAATTTAATTCACTGAATGCATGAGCAAAGCGTGTGCTTAAAAGCAGTACTGCAGGTGTTCTAAGGCAGAAAACCTTTCTTTCAATATCTACTAATTTCACATTGATAATATTTGCCCAAGTCAAGAACAGTCTGCAATTTGGCTGTTTGACAGGAATCCAGAGATGTCCTTATTTTAAAATGTGCTATCATTTTGCTCAAGGTAATTATAACTGAACTGTGGGTTAGTTCTTATTTCTCTAGCTACACTGGAACACCACAAGCACAAAAGAATTTCAAGAGCATTTAAGCTCATGTAGGCATTCTACAGTTATAAATAGGTTATGTGTAACAGTATTTATCACTTACTTGGATTGCAGCAAATTTCAAGATTAAAAAAATATCACATGCTGACAGACTTTGGAAAATAATTATTATTTTTGATGTTAGTTGCTGAGGAAGTAAGCAGGCATCCCCCTGCTTTACAATATGCTGCTCTGGCAGCTCCACCTTGAGTGGAGGGAGTCACTGCTGCTCTCTGTCCGAAATAGATCACATTTAATCATTTGGCTGGAGTTAAAAAACTCATACCTACTTTTTACTTTCCTGGAAAGATATGCAGCGGAGAGTTCAGCAGTTCTTCCCACCTAACCACCTGCACACCTCTGCTCAAGCCCTCCTCCCTGAGTCCTTCTGCTCAGACAACTGAGCACTATTTTCTTCCCCAGACTCAGAGTCTCAGTTTCATTCTTCCTTTCTGTGGTCTTTATTTGTGTTGACTGACTCCTCCAAGCAGATTCTTAATGTTACTGTTTTGTATGTCAGAGCAACACATACTCATCTGCCCTGCTGTCTTTTCCTAGCAAACAGAAAACCTGATGGATTCTCGGTCAGACAAAATTTGCATTTTAACCAGGCTTCTGGGCAATCAAATTTATGCCAGTCTGATTAATTTATCATCTGAAAATTTTTCTAATCATATTTTTTTTCTATTTTTAAATATGAATTAGGTCATTTCCCCTCCTTGAACCTACATTTACTTGAAGCTAATGACATGCCCTTATCAGGTTAAACCAATGAACAAATAAGACTTCCTTCAGCTGCATAGCAAAAATGATTTGGTAATCTAATACAATATAAAAAATATAATTAATTATATTTCAATATTTTGCTTTTGCTGCATTTTCTGTTTGACCCTCTGTGATAGGTGGGCACTGACTTTAGTCACGACTTGTACATGTCTGTTGAATGTAATCATACAGGTACAGGAGAGGATATTAAGGCAGAATTCCCCACATTGTATAAACAGGGCTCTCACATCTGACAATTCTCTCTAGCCAATCAAAAAAAAATTCCACTGGCAAGGAGGGTGTTTAGGAGCAATATTGCCAAAAGTGATTAATTGGGATGCAGTTATAATCTACCTACAGGTGCTCCCAGCAGAGAAGCTTCCTTCACTTCTCATTTACAGCAGCAAACTTTTGTGTCCCAGTAATGTGTGTGGGAGGTTCTGCCTGAGCCTTCTGTGGGCACTTACTGGTGTAAGGAACCTATAGCTACCCACTAAGAGGAAAGAACACAGAGCATGGAGAAGAACATAAAAGGGAAATTGAAAAGAGAAAGGAGATGGTTGAATTTTTAGAAAAGGTCATCTTCAGTAAAATATACTCATTACAGAATTTCAACTATCTCTAATAGTTGCTAATACTAGCAGAATGGTAGCTCATACTGAAAGCATTTCTTTTGCTTTCTCTTTGTAAATATAAGTGCAAATAGAGCAGCACAACTTATTCTTCTTGTGGTTTTTTTTTTTTCCTTTACAGCTTTTTTGGCAAATTTGGCCACAAGTGGTTTTCAGTCTATCAATCATGGACATCATTTAATTAACACATAAAGATACTTAAAGATTTTTGTGGCTTCTATCTTCTTCTCTCTAGAGTAAATATTTCTAAGGAGCTGGCTTTCATTTTCTTAGCTCATATAGTTACTACAATTAAAATTACATAGTATGTCTCTAATGATTTTTATTATAGGAATAACAAATACAATGGAAACTGCTGGATATAAACAGCTTAGCCACTAAGAAAAAATACATTATGTATTTGTTAACCTTTCCAATATGCTGCAACCTTTTACAAGCAAAAAATGAAAGTGGATATATATACAATTCGATTCCTCCTAGGTAATCTCCTGCCATGGACTAGAAGAATGGATTCACTATATGGATTCTAGGTCTCTTCTCACAGGTTTTATATTATTCTAATATTCTGAAAGCCATTTATTTTTCTATTTCTTAAAAAACCCTTGAAATTGAACAAAATTGTGCCTTCCTGGTACTTACAATCTGCTATTTTAAAACTTAGCATTCTCTGATGATAAAGTAAGTGCGAACATATCTTTGACAACATGTTTTCTAAATATCAAAAAAGGATATTTTCAAATACATTTCAGAAACTAGCCAGAAGAAAAGCACCCTTAGCTTTTAAGCTTGAAATTTCTGGCTTGAACAAGATGATGCTATTTATTTAACTTGAGCAATACAGTCATGAGAATACATCAGTCCAATTAAAGTATATAGTATATAATGGGAGTTCTACTTCACTTAGTATTATATTAACTTGGACCCCCTGGAAAAATAGAGGTCTGTGAAAGGAGACTCTGACAACAGTATTGTGAGCTCAGGAATTTCTGAGTTAGCTTAAAAGATGAAGAAGTATTTATACAAATTTGTCCTACTTTGTCTACAGGGGAAATCAAGACTGAAAACATGCAGAAAAATATTTTCAGAGTCATCTCTAGTGTGTACACAGTAAATTGGCTCAAGGTCAGAGGCCAGACTGTGCTGCATTTCTCTGAGGCAGTACACAGAAGGTAGAGGTTCAAGGGGTTGGGACAGATAGAACAGAGGAAAAGGAATGACACTTCATCCTATATTTGTAACTTTCAGATTCTGAGCTGCCTCTAGATAAAATGCTCAGCAAGATCTGCTGTAGTGTATGGCATCTCCCTCATTGCCATCTGCAAGCTGCTCTGCAGCCCAGGGCTGTGAGCACACACTGCTCAAATCTTTACCTGTTAACAAGAGGCAACAAGGCCATAGATGCATACTTCCCCTTCATGGAACAATCCCCATCCTTACTCTGCTCTCTGTATACACATGGAAAGGCTGGGCCAGGATTAGGTGTCTCCTTCTGAAGATCACAATGTCTGAATGCCCTTAATAAAGTAATTCTTAAAGGAGGCTGGTACCTGGGAACCGATACCAAACCAAAGTTGGCAGAGACACGTATCTGAGACAAGGAGACACTTCTGATTGACTATGATTTATGGGGATAATTTGTACTTAGCTATGCTCCCCTTCTAATAGTCACAATTGGAAAACATTTCTCAACTCTGTAATACATATTTATTCAGAAAGATTCAATCTTTCACTTATGTGGAAATACAACCTTCATTGAGAGTAACGTAGAAATGTCTCTCTAAGGAAGAACAGACTCACACTTTGTAAAGCAAGTTTTCCCTTGGCACACTAGTGAAATAAAGACATTTCATGTGGTAAGAATGGGACCTACCTTTTTAGTCTGATTCACATTTACCGAACTGCAACTTCAAAATGCCTTTGCCATGAAGCTGAAGGATCTGGTTGTATTCTTTGGGCATTGCGTGGAAACCTGGTTTAGGCAGCTGGTTGTCATAATAGTGGTGGCTGATTGGCATCTTCTCTGTGGATTTTGAGAAAGGCCAGAAGCCATAGAGCTTCACATTCTCACACAGCTCAAGAGCAGCACTAGTGATCATAAAACCAGATGACAACCGGTAGGCTTTCACACCTTTAGTTCTCCAGAACTGGGCAAGACTTTTCAGATAAGTGGGGTGAAAAAATATTGCCCTTTGGGTTGCTTTGGACTCTTTCAGAGTGTGGTATACTTTAAAAGAAGTGGCTGTGTTGCTTCTGAAGGAAAATGCCGGCAGTAAAAGAAAAGCATCTCCATAGACTGCAATGTTTTCCAGAAATTCTGTCTTCTTTTCATTTAGTTTGTTGTATCTGCAAAGTACAAAATTTTAGGAATGGAATGTAGTATTGATACAAACATTACAGACCAGAACAGCACAACTGCACTTGCAAAGATGTTATGAACTATGCTGCAGCAGTTCAGTCTGTCTACACTGCAAATTTATATCACCCTATTATATGTTGTCATATAATAGGGTGTATGTACAGCTATAAAAGTCTGACTCTTGTATAATAAGAACACTACATAGGACTGAACTGGCAACACAGGAGATACTGAAGCAGATCAAATTCACTGCTAATGAGACTAGGACATGTTTACAGAATTGATCAATTCAAGAAATTAGAAGAATGCAAAAAAATATTGTGCTCATACTCTCTCTGTTTAAAAATACATGCACTACAAAATATACTGTATGTGTTTGTGAAATGTGTTTCTTACATCAACAGATACACAAAAATCTCTCTTCAAAATCTCTGTGTCTGCCCTGTGTGGAAATCCAAGGATGCATGTGAACAGTCTTGGAGTGTTAAAGATTAGTGTGTGCTCAAGTGCAGAATATACTTTTAAAATAGCTAAAAATATAGGCATCCCCGTTTATGTCCTTCAACCACAAAAGGAACACATGGAGATCTATAAAGACGTAGAACTCTAACTTCACAAATGACAAGGATTTATTCTCAGATGCTTTCAGTCCGCAACAAAGAGCAAAGAGTCTTAGTTCTCACCACTGCATAATTCTGTGCTCCCAAATACTGACTAGTGAAATTCCCAAGTTATCTGAGAAGTGATGCAAGCAAGGGGATCACTAAACTCATGTTCTCCATAGATCTGAATTTTCTGAATCACCTAAATATATGGAGCTTCCACCACTTTAGGGACTCAAAGGACTGAGTCCTCTTTTGTAGGTAGTTGTCTATTTCAGCAGAGTATTTTCACCTTTTAAAGGTCATCAGAGTCCACTTTTTACAAATTACTCCAGCAGAAGCTGGAAAAATTGGTTTAATTTCCCTTCATAACTTGAGTAGGTTCAAACCCTCTTTTCATGCAGCACTTTGAAACAGAGGACAGCAGCCACTGCCATTTCCATTCAAAATATTCATAGAAGAGTTACCTCTTGCACAGCTAAATTAGTGCAAGGAGTGATACACCCTTTCTCAACCTGAAGGGGTTTAAACTTGCAGCTTCTTCTTTCCAGAAAAGTGCCATTACCACCAGACTCTGAAACAAAACGAATGAGAGGGACTCAGGCCCTCCTGTTGACCCTGAACCTATGTGCATGAAAGAGTCACACAGCCAAAACAAGCAAGAAATGACTGAGCCTATGTCTAGGAAAAATGGTTGAAGGGTGAATTTCTGGCCTCTGATACAAGAATTTTCTGTTTTTACTCAGTGTAAAGTACTGAGCCTCCAGGACAGAATTCAAATCTCTATTCTTCCTTAGCTAGAAACCTGGTCAACTCAAAAGTGTCTCAATCTCCTTTCCAGCTCTGCCACTTTAAGAAGTGTAGGCCACTTTAAATAGGACACATAAGAGCTGTGCTTTTCTTTAAGAGAGTTCACCTACATTTTACACCCTGACAAACACAGTTCAAAAGCTGATTAGCCTTAACAATAATAACATCAGATGAAGCCAGTATGCAAACAAAGAATTAGAAATTACAGGGAATAATGTTGGAATAGGTCTTCTGAGAGAATAAACAAACATGGTTCTGCTAAATGGTACCAAGCTGCTTCCTGCTGCTTCTTCAAAAGCATTTACATTTTTCTCTGAATATTTAAATAAATACTTCTTTTAAAATCATAAAGTCCTCTTGTATTCTCACTTAATCCTCCCACAGGCTTATATCCCATTTTCTTCAGTGTAACTCCTATTAACCCTAGTGTGACTTGATTTGGCTAAAAAATGGGTACGACTGTATCAGAACACTTTGATTAAGTCCAGAAAAATTGCGGATCAGGTCAGAAGTCACCAAGGATGCTGAGTCATTGGACAATTTCCCTTCCTCATATCCTTGTGCAGCTGCATTAACATCAATGAGCTAAATCTAGTTTTGGAGAACCAATAATTCATCTTCATTAAAGTCAAATAAGTTTGGGTAAGCATTAACATAGTACTCATTGCAAAAAATTAAGTTCTATCCCTGAATCAATGAAAAATGCCTGTTTGTCATTTCTATGTACTCTGTACTTTTACCTTCTTCCTTTCAAGGAGGAAAAAAAAAAGCTTTGCTTTAGGTTGTCCTTTTGACAATACAGTTATGACAGACAGTAAGATACAGTAAGATTAGCAAGCAGTAAATACCATGGCACAGCAGTCCTTTTCATAGATAAGCTGAAGTTCCAGCCTGCTGAAGATGTCAGATTAGTCAGGCTGGTCTTATTAGATTTTTCTTCTCACCAAGAAGGTGAAAAAAACCCCACCTCTGCTGAGAAAAAGTGTGTGAGCAAGCAGCTTTCATATGGATTGAAAAAATGTATTACAGAGGCTGGGCCATTCAGGAAACAGCCTTCATCAGAACAGCCTCCAAGCACATTACCTAAGAACACGTGCTCACAGTCCTGCTGATAGAGTTAGACACACATTTCCAGGCTTTCCTGATTTATGATTACAATTCCTTTCTAAATGCTTGGGGTCATGAGGGTCATGGGGGAAAAAGAAGAGGCTTGGGCTTACAATCACCAATTTTACTCTGCCATAAATTGCTGACTAGTATCAGCCACGGTATCTTGCTAATCTGGATATTGCAGATTCCTTTATTCTACAAAAAAGGCCAGGTTTAGAAGATTTCCATTTAGAATAGTATATCTTTTACATGGAAACTAAGGCTTAATGAAGTAATCTACATGCACTGCTCTCTATGCTGGTATCCCAGTGGATTTCCATGAAAATCTAAATGATGTCAAACAATTATACACCATTGCACAGAAACAGATTTGCAGCAGTACTCACTTCTGAGCTATGATACTCGGATTAACAGTCACAAGGTTTGTTTTATTGCCAACATCTTTGCTAATGTTTCCTGTGGTTGGAGGGAGGTTACACCTGAAATTGAGAAACACTTGCTTAAACAGATGTGCACCAGAAATGATTTACAGTTTCTATTTGCAAATTCCTCTCTTGTGCAATGACAGTTTCACGTCAGCTCCCAGGGATGTCTAAGCACTTTACAAATATTAAATAAGGCTTACAGCACTTCTACTAACGATATTTAATCTACTGTACAGATGGTTAAAATAGGGCACAGAGAACTCATTTTCATAAATCGTATCAAAACCAGGAGCACAGTCAAAATCTCAGGAGGAGCCAGTCTATGAATGCCCTATGCTGGCTTCTAGGAAATATTGTCCCTCTTGCCTAAACAATGCATTCCTGCTGAAAGTCTTCTACTGTGTCTTCTAACAACAGCATCACTTGCCCTATCCCAGAAACAATGATTTCTGTAAAATATAAATAAATCATTTTCTTAAATTCAGTCACCTAGTAAGTTTAGCATCTTAGTACAGATTTTTATTAAAACAGTTACCTAACTAGAAAAACTTTTTTTTTTTTTTTTAGCTTTTCAAAAGCCCAAATTTTAGGTAAAAGTAAGAAAAGGAAACAAAATCCAGCATGCTGTATGATTGGACATCACTGAGAAAAGAACCTTCCCCTCTGTTGCTCTGTTTCTTTGCATGAACTACAAACTGTGAGTCATATACTGAGAGAGTGGGCAAAATTACTGTCCAAGTGTGCCTGTTTTTTTCCCAGTCTATCCAGGGAGATTAAAAACACTACTTAAATAAATGCTTAATTTTTTAAATGAGTAACAGATGAAACAAATTTTGGGGCAATTAAGTAGCTACACGGGTGAGCCAAACTATGGCTAAGCAAATGCTTTGTTAAGCCAGAGATACACATGTGACATTTAATACCAGTCTCCTAAAGGATGTTAAATGGCCAGAAATGTCAGGTTCTCAGATAATCACATTTCACATCACTGCAAAGTGACTTAGCAATCACAGATCATACATTTATCATCCAGCCTGCTCTTTAATTAGAAAGCAGCATTCTGAAAACTACAAAGCAGAAGTATCCTTAAAGAGGCAGAAATAATGAATTGTCAAGATTCTTCCTCATTGCTACAAACAGGCATTGGCACACTTCCAATCCTGCCAAGTTTTTAGAATGTTGAACACACTTAAGGAAAATGAAGCAGCTCTTACCTGAACACAAAGTCAGAACTATCAATTTCGGCTCCACAGCGGGAATTTTTCAGAATGCCTCCATTTCCAACCACAGCACAGTTCTTGAAGGGATAGACTGAAAGAGGAGAGGACTGCAAACAAATAAAAAGATGCAGCCAATTCTTTACAAGTGTTTTGATTGTTTCTTTGTGTCTAATTGGTCTTGCAGGTTAAATCTGTTAAATCCCAGTAAAAGCATTCACCCTTTAGCAGACAGGATTGCCAAACCTGGACAGCCAAGAGCCAAAAATAGGCACCAACAAACAGAGAACTGTTACCTCTGATAACAGAACTTTGACAGAATAACAATGGATTGTTAAAACTGAGTATCTTTTAAATACACTTAACATTAAAACTATCTAGTAGTGGATTGAAACCTTGACAAGTAAAGGAACTAATTTATACTGAAGACAGTTTAAATTTACCCTTTTTCCTTTGCACTGGGGGTTGTCATATAGTCATTTACTTTCTCAGGTAATAGAAGGTAACTTTGTAAATTCTCCTCACTTGTGTCATCACACAATTACATTTGAAGCAGAATAATGAATTTAGGGGAACCTGAAGATGCTGTAAAGGACAATGACGTGCTCTGACTTAACTCTTTGTAAATGTGAGGCCCCACAGAAGAGGTTACTGTTTCTGGCTGTTTACCCTCTCTGCTCCTCTTCTTATTACAGCTTGCTGTCTTGCAGTGGGGAAGCTGAGTGGGGAGCTAAGTGCATCCACTTGAGAACTAGCACAGTTCACAACCTAGAAAATTAATGCAAATTGTTCGCTATTTAGGTTGATGTTAATATAGCTGGCTGCTATCCCAGTCTCAGAAACTTTTCATACATCTTGCTCAACCTCTTCTGCTGTGGGAGCACTGACATTTACCAGAGGCCAAAAGCTGGGATACTTTGACTGCAGAAATTAAACCCAGTTGTAAAAGTGAGTCAAAACTTGCTTATGGGAAGAATTAGCCTTTCTTCTCTCATCAGCTTGCCCAAAGAGAAGCAAGAAGGGACACTGTTATGAACAATTCAAAAAGTGTGTGGAAAGTGGAAAACATCGAATTTGCCTGGCAATATATAACAGAATAACATGTTCAAATATTTTGTTCAATTCTGAAAGGACAGTAGGAGAACACAAAGGCCGGGCAATTCTGGCTACCTTAGCACGTATATGTGCACATAAAGCATACTACTTTTTCATTTCTCCAGTTTAAATTTGGAATTACTATATCCTCTATTGCAATGAAGTCAGTAAAGACTGATTCACAGCAGTGTTAGGAAAAACTAGACTCATGGTAGCTGGGATCTCACAAACCAAGAATGCCAGAGATGGGTAAGAGGGCTCCCATATGCTCTTAGCTTCAAGAAACCAAATACAAACTCTTTGTCTAGTCTCAAGATCTTGTATGTCTACTGTAATCCTGAGGTAAAAAATCTGATTCCTTTTCTCAAGCTGTGTTTCTACCTGCAAACACCCTCCCCCAGTGGGTAACAAAGCTAGTGAAAGGGCTGGAAGGAATGTCCTATGAAGAATGACTGAGGGCTTTGGACTTGTATAGTTTGGAGAAAAGAACAAGTAATCTCATTTCTCTCTGAGGAAGGGAAGGGGAGAGCAAAGTGCTGATCTCTTCTCCATTGTATCCAGTGATAGGACACATCAGAATGGTTCCAAGCTGCACCAGGGGAGGTTTAGGCTGTCCATTAAGAAGCATTTTTTTACCAAGAGGATGGTCACTCGCTGGAACAGGCTTCCTAGAGAGGTTGATGTCCCCAGGTGTCAATGTTTAAGAGGCATTTAGACCATGTCCTTAATAACTTGCTTTAACTTGGTCAGCCCTGAATTGATCAAGCAGTTGGACCATGTGATCATTGTGGGTCCTTTCCAACTGAAATTTCTCTGTTCTACTCAATTATGTTCTATGCTATTCTGTATCAGGTTTACCACCAAAATATCTTTCATAACTTACATGCCCAAGCCTGCACTGGAAATGGCATGGGCATATGAGGAATATAAAATGCTCTTCCAGATTGAAATGCCTTTAAAAATGGGAATGATAAAAACAAGGTAAACATTTTCAGTGTATTTGCTCCTGAATTCAATTGGCTGCCAAGCCAGTGTTCTGTAGCAACTCTACCTCCAATCGATGATCTATGATATCTGTAAATGCCTCTACCACTGCAGAAGAAGGGGAAAAAAACCCCACCACTTTGAAAGGTGAATAAAGAAGTGCATAAAGTGTATACAGGGGCTGATGGGTCTCTTCCAGAGGAATCACAGTATCTCAATTACTAACCCAAAATATATATACTGTGATTATAATAACAAGAAAATGATACAGTTCTTACCACAGGCAGCATCTTAAAAATGTCCTCTGTAATGAGGATAGTCTTTTTACTGTCCACTTCATAACTCATGTTACTTCCCAGTGGGCTGTTGTTTTGAGAAGCAATAAAATTGTGAACTGCATCACAGCAAGAAGCTAATTCTGACCTGCAAAAAACACAAACAAACAAAACCTGCTCAAAGAGAGGCAAATAAGTAGAAAAGCAGAGCTAGAGAACCGGATCAATGAACACCAGGTTGAATTAACTAGCAGCAAAAGGCTGTATTAACCTTCTATGATGTCATTTCCTTTGACTGACTTTGCTAAGCAAGTCCATTTTCACAGCAAATATTCAGAAACTAATCAGAGCAAGAAATGATAACTGTTTTTATCTTTTGGTCTCCTTTTCCCACTGAGAAAAAGTTGTAACCAATCTTCTCAATATTATTAATTGCTAAGATTAATATAGAAACACTGAGAGACTTCAGTCCCCAAAGAATTAAAAATGTGTTTTTCACCAATATCGAACAAGTGATTGTAAAAAACTAGAAGGCTGAAGAAGGAAAAAAAAGGAAATAAAAGAGATAGAGATGGAACGTACTTGAAGTGGTTACTTAGCGAACATCTAGATGGTTGCAAGCCAAATAATTAATAATTAATTTCTGCAACTGTTCATCATAATTTTCCTGTGCACAGTACCACAGGTGTTAAATAAATTACATCACAACTTGCACATAAAGAAGACAGATGTGCTAGGCAGATAGCCTAGCTACTCCCCAAAACACCTAGCAGAAGTACTTAAATAAATAAGAATGGAAGGGATTCACTCAAACCTTTTGTGGGAGTGAAGACTATTACTGATCTTACAATTCCTGTTACCTCCAAACTTATAAAAATATTATGTGTGCAAACATTCTACATTATTAACAGTGAAATGAAATTAAGTTAAAATCTCCATCAGGCCTTTGAAATCAGACCCAAAACACTGTCATTCATTTTGCTATAGGCAACAGCATCCTCTCTGCTGCCATGGGATCTGATTTTCAGGCTGTAAGGCTGAAATATTCATGGACAGACATTATGTATCAATTGCTAGGACACAGTTTTCTCATTAGGTGAGATAATAAGAGAACTACTAACAATTTAGAGAAAATACTTTTATAACAGAATTTCCCAGAATTTTGAAAATACCACACTGAAGGTTAATTGAGAAGAAAAATATTTACCATTAGAACCAAAGGAATAGAAAAGTTGTATTTCATACTGTTTCAATGTGTAAAGTAAAATAAATTGTTGAAACTAGTTAAATATTAGAAAGAAAATTCTGCCTGAAAGTGAGCTGACTTTAATAGGGTAAGACACAGCTAAGAGAAGTTGCTTCATTTCACTTTATCAACAGTGAAAATACAATAACAACAACAAATACTAATTATTATTATAAATGTTATAAAATATTATAAATAATAATAATGTTTCTGATGTAACTCAAGCATAGTCCAGAACACAGAAGAACCTAAAGATTATGTTTCCTGGAAGACAGGGAAAAGAATGAACAGGTCTGGGATAACTCTCAATCTCACTTCTCTTGAAAAATGGTCAAAATGAGGGGGTGAAAAAGAAGGAAGGGAGGGAGGAAGGGAGGAAGATTTCAGTTGTCATATGACTTACTGGTATATATTAACCCATTATGAATACTAATTTTTTAAACTCCTCCAAGGCAAGGTTTCCAGATGTATGAGGAACACTGGGAAAGACTGAGTGCTGGGATGGCACAAATCTGAAACAACCACACTAAGAGAGTAACCAGGAAATGTCACTCCTGAGAGAGGAGCCAGTAGGGTTCAGATTTCCATAAGCTGCATTTGGCTCCACTCCCTAAACATGGTGACTCCCACTGCCCTGCTCAAAACCTTAAGGGGCAGGAAAGATCTGCGGCTAATGAGAACCGCAAGGTCCAAGGTTGTGGATGGAACTGTGACTACGCTCTGTGGTCAGGAGACACCCACATGGTGAAAACAATTCTCTGCATGTATATAGTATCCTACTTTAAATATATGGCAAAGTAAAAAGGGTGCAGTAAGGCAGTAGAGTCAAGTGATAATGTCTGGGAACACTGGATGTTATTGAACCAGTGGTTTTTGACTGGAGCACACTTGCTTTTCTTTCTTGTCAATTTTTGCTATAACCAGCTCATTCTAGTCTTAATAAATGCTGTAGCAATAAGAGGATTCAGATCTCACTGTCAGGTCCTGAGGGCACCACCAAGCTTCACTACTGTCCAGTACCCTGGGGCTGCCCCTATCCTGTCTAGGGTCCAAGACCCTATTTCAATCTTCCAGAGCCATCAGTCGCTGCCCCAGCAACACCACAGCAGGGCCAGTCGTGTCCATCCTGTTCCCAGGGAGGTGCCTATGCCTGGGCTAGGGTTGCCCCATTCCTGGCTAGGAGTGGGATGAGCCCAGCTACCAGTTTCTGCTCTGCTGGCCAGGTTACTGTGTTGGGATCCTGTGGTATTCACATATCCTCTGAACAGAGAGAGACTTAGCTTTCTCAGGACTTTTCCTGAGAGAAGCTGTGAGAGAAAAAGAGGAAAGAATGTTAAAAACTATTCTTATCTCCCTGCTGCTCGTTGTTGAGCACATGTGGAATGTGTTATGGAGACTGTTTACCCAAGGTGATTGCTTGACTGGATTCTGGTGATGGTGTTTTGGATTGATTGACAAACTAGGTCACAGCTGTGTTGGGACTAGGCCAAGTCAGTCACGGGCTTTTAGTTAGTGATATAGTTCTTGTTAGTGTAATATAGTTTTAGTATAATATAGTATAATAAAGTAATTAATTAGCCTTCTGATATCATGGAGTTCTGCACATCATTCTTCCTGCATTGGGGATTGCAGCACCGATAGGATCCCACACCCTGTCTCTCAGGAAGCAGCTGTCCTTCACTGCTCCCTGGCACTCACATGGAAATGAGAACCCTTAATGCTGATTTCCTTGTTTATTTTCTTGAAGCTAAATGAAGCAGGCCTAAACATTATCTGTGTCAACCACTGGACATTCAGAGGAGAAGGAATAATGTCAGAATATTCCTGCCAACTTTAGTAAAACAGCTCTTTTGTGTTTAATGGCTACCAGACCCTGAAAAAGCAAACTGATAACAGATCCCATTAATTAATAGAGATGACATGTTTTTGCTTTTTATTACTCATTCCACAAGAACAAGTGCTTCAATAAAAGCAGAAACAGTGCAGAGGAAAAACAGATAACAGAATTAATAAGAAAGTAATAGTTTAAATTAATATTTGGATTCACTGAGAAAGTGAAACAGAGCCAAGCTAGTAGAAACACAGTAAGAACAAGAGAATACATACTGAGTAATGGCAAATATTCTTAGAGCATCCATGCTAAAAATTTGGTGGTAACAATAGAAACATTTTACTTAGATCAAATCATGACACAGAATCCCACTGTGCTCAAGCATCCCTGTACAGAGCTCCAGTGGGAATGCATGTAACCTGCAGACAGCAATACCCATGGCAGTGTATTCAGCAATCTGCTCACACAGGATTTTGTACAAGCTCTGACACGTGGTAATCTACAACTGACAGCAGACGATGAGGAAGTGGTAGAGACTGGGCAGTCCAAGCAATCTATTACAGCAATTTCATCAGAGTGTTAATGTCATCCATATGAGGTCTGTCAGGAAGTGACGACTCACTGAAGGGCATTTACTTCATGAGATGTATCACATGTATCCTACAAGGGCTTTATGTGAGGAGTTGCAAAGCCAAGACAACATTTTAACTCAAATACCAGGCCACCTGGAGAGAGGGAAACTTAAGATGGTGGGATAAGAAATAAGGGTCAAATCATAACAGCACCAAACAGAAGTAACTTTTTTTTTTTTTTTTTGGGACTAGAAAGTGATACACATTGTCTGTTCTGACAGGACAAAACCCTGAGATACAGAAGCAGCTCTTGGAAGACAGGATGCTGCTATACAGGCTAAGCATCCATCTCATACCTTTCAGAACATGAATGTAGCTTACAGTAAGAAGGTTTAAGTTCAGCTTTTATCAGAGACTGCAGGCTTGCCCTAGAACAAAGGGTGTTTATGATCCAGTCACACGACAAGTCCAGACTGAAGGTGATGCTTGAGTTAAAGTACCAAGTTTTGTAGGGCACTAGTTTTGGAAAATATCTCCTCTGTAGCAGAGGTTATTACTGAGAGTTTCTTATTTGCAGAAGCCTTTTCCTCCAACATTTCTCCTGCAAGGATTTGGAAGCTGAGTGTTATCTAAGAGTTATTTTTAAATCCTGAGGCATAACTCCAAACACAGATATTTCTTATGCCAAGATAAGCAGAAAGGCAGTTGATTGCATTATCTAGAACAGTCACTTGTAATATGTGAGGAATAAAATCAGAACCTGGAAAAAGACTACACCATTTTGACTGGTAATACATAGCTCATAGGACTGAGTAAGTACAGTCATAAGCTTAGCCAATAACCTAAGTGGAGGGGTGTGCTGCCTTTGTCTGGGAAGTTTTGATCACATTAGACAACAGAGTCATACATAGCTGCACTGAAGAATGTTTTTTGTTGCTCAGGGTACATTTTCACTGAATTTTTTCCTTTTTGGCTGAAGGATGTAGGATTGCATTATTTTTCAGCTGGTACAGAATTTTGAACCTATGGCATCCAAATAATTTCTTCAGGTTCATGGCCACTGAGACCTTACAGAAATCCTGGTTTCTTGAAGAAAATTACCAAAATTGTATGGCTTGTGAGACAAGCCAAATGATGTTATTTTCCAACTGCTATGCAGTTTTTCCATGCTGAACTGTTGGCAGTAACAGAGGGCTGTTGCCTTGATTACACATTTCCAAACTTTTCTGCATAACAAACACTTCATATGGATAGTCCACTGTATTTAGTGGAATACACATGCTCTAAATATGCTGATAGAGTTTCTTTGCAGCTCCTGCAATTCTCTGTAGCCAAGATAACAGCAAAATTAGCTACCTTGGTTCTGTGCTAGTATGAATACATGCATTTTAGCTGATCCGGGCCTTCTGTACAGGCTGCATGTGCCTGCTGACAAGTCACAGTGTGCACACATCCTGAAGACAGTGCAAACATCTCAACATCTTCAACAACTCAGTGTGGACCAACCACAAGGGCTAAAACAATCAGTGGTTAGTCAAGGCTTAGCAGACTCTCTCAGGTGGTTCAAAAGCCAGCACTGCCCTTACTCTGAGTGATTTTGGAAGAATCTATAATGAGTGTGAAATTTGTCTTTATGTAAAAATCTTCCGCAGAGTTTAAAAACTTCCCGTTCCACCAAACTTTTTCCATTGAAAATACTTCAGTATGACACCAGTGCCTGTGATTCAGTGGCCTGAGGGCATTTGTCATTGCTGAGAACAGTGTGAAATATTTCACTGTTGTTATGCATTGGACTAAACTGGGGTGGAAGAAGGAGAAAAATGGATGGAGATAGATGCTGCCAAAGTATCAATATATTCAAAACATTGTTAAAATAATAGATGCTCAACTGTCCTTTAAGGCCATGGGGGGAAGGGCGAGGAAAACAATTTTAATTTGCTCTAAAGAAAGCTTAAGTTCAGTATTAGGAAACACAGTAAAAGAGGTTGCCTAGGCAAGGTGCAAAATTTCAACTGGAATACTTTAATAGTGATGAAGACAAACTTTTTCCAGCAGTGGTGTAAATCTATTTGATTTTAAGTCAACATTTATAAACATCTATAAAGTGAATGTTTGTTTGCAAAAACAGTATGATATCAGTCCTGTTATAAAGCACCTGCACATTATTGACACCAGCAATGCTTACACAAATGTATCTCCTTGTGGATTTTCAGTTACCCTAGACACACACACAAAAAAAAAAATCACAAAAAAGAGAACCAAACACAAATTAAAACTAGCAAATATTTAAAGCTGTAACTCCTGTGAGCTAAGTGGACATCACAGCACAGCTTGTAAGGTCATTTGAACAAAGAGCAAAGCATTCAAGTGACAAAAGTCCATGGATTACTATAAACCAGAAAAAGTTTTGTTAAGTTTGTTTTAATAGTTTACCTAGCTTGAATCTTTGTAATCATTAGTTCATGTGAGTAACTGTGCTGTACATGTGAGGACATCAAAGACTTTGAGGTTTCATATTGCAGAGACTGTTGTGAGAGTAGAAGAACCCACAAAAAATTCCACTATGTAACAGCAAAATTTCAAGGGCACAACTACAAACAGGAAGACTACTTTTTATCTATGGCCGTTGCTGCAATATTTTATGAGCAAGCAATTATCTTTTTGTACTGCACTGAGGGGTCTAGACCATGACACAGGTTTGTCCAGGCTCTTGTCAATCCATGTCAATGTGTCAATCAAAGTGCAATGAGGCATATTGTGACATATTCGAAAATTAAGAAAAAAGTGGTTCAATCTGATATCTGAAACAGAACATGTTGAAAGGGAAGGCTACACTGACAGCCCTTGAATTGCCTGAAAATGAAGTAACATCATAAATGTCTAAGACAAAGAAAGCCAAAAGGGTTGAATCTGAAATCAAGGCTGAATATGTAAAAAGTGTAATAAAATTTTCAAACCAAAGACTATTAGACTAAAGACTATTAGACTATAAGACATAAGAGTCTGCCATGAAGACATAATTAGCTCAGACTAATCCAAAATTAGGTTCTACTTATAGGAATCCTCCATCCTTAAGAAAAGTATATAATAGTCTGTAGACCAATTAAAAGGTTCAAGCCTTGCTTCAAACTGTCACTAATTACTATCTCTCCACCCATCTTTTTCTCTCCTGAAATAAAATATGTCTATGAATATATACTCATTATTTTACATATCATCTATTAAATATGTGCGGCCAATGTACTCTCAATCTCTCTGCAGTCTGTGTACTTTCTTGTACACTGGAAGATTCCAGAGATTACAGCAAAAATATTGATCTGTTTAGTGTCAGAAAAGCTATTGATTATGTGGTGGTGTGAGCTTATATAAGCATAAATCGACCTTGCAGTGTGTTTTATTTGTGTTTCAGCTGGGGTTCATTGCAGTACACAGATGTGATAAGCAATATTGTTATATGGGTTAGAGTGTAGTTTGCAACAGAAATAATCTCTTCAAGAAGTGGTATTCTATAATCTGCAGGAATGTTTAATACACATTTTTGAGAAGAGATATTGAAGTGGGAAAAGGGTAATAGAGGTCAAGTGGAATAAAAAGGAAGAGGGAAAATAACAGGACATGGAAAATGGTTGATCTTTTATCTCTTCTTTTTATGAATATATGTTCTTTTTTAAAGTAGTAATGTTCCTTTAAAAAGGAAAAAAAAATTAAAATATTTTGGCTGGGGGCAACATTCTGCCAGCTAGACTGCAGTGTAACACCAGGAATTTTAAAACTGTGTTTTACACCTAGGAATATGATTCTCTCTTCATTATAAGATGCAAGTAAGATTTTTCGGGAATGGTCTTTCCATGGGGAGAGGGCCCACTACTCACAGCTCACTATTTCAGTGTGATACCACTCCTGAAGTGCTGATGCGTTGCTTTGACAAGCTTCAAGCTCAGTCAGCCCAGATATACAATGCTCAGAGGCTTCTCTGAAACACAGCACCTGCTCAGCCTTTCTCCCCTCATTTTGAGGCCTGTAGTAAATATTTTGTAGCTTTCTGCAAAAGCTGGAGTCACGACTATTTTGAAAACCTGCAGATTATTTGATACCATCAGTGTAAAGCCCAAATGAGGCTTTAAATTAAGCTTGAAAGTCTGTAAAGCAGAGAGATGTGGAGGTGTATAAAACAATTACAGCTTGCACTTAACTAGGCTTTGTAATTTGTTGCAGTAATGAAATATTTCTTTAAAGCGGAAAACCTTTGAAGAATACTAATATAATAATTAATATTCTGGTTACCTAGGGAACTTGAGACTCTGCTGAGTGTAGCTAGAAGATCCTTTGCAGACAAAGCTACCCAGTACAGCTTTTTTTCCCTAGACCTTTAAGGATGACCCCTCCAGGCAGCTGTGAGATTATTCCCCCACTTTTCCAAGTCTCTACCAAGTTTCTCCCTGACAGACAAGAAATCCAAGAACTTGTTCTGTCTAAAACAAGTTAGAGCTGACGTAAATATGAAAAGGGAGAAAGAATTCAGGTGGGCTTAGAAACAAAGGCATAATGTGGAGATGTTGGATGACTGAAGAGCCATAAAGAACAAAATAAATTTTTAAAAGGTCAAGAGAAGATTAATTTTATAAAGGAAAAGTCAGAATAAAAAAATAGTTTTCTATGTGTCTCTAGAAGTAAATGTTGGAGAAGACTCCAAAAATCACTGTCAGCAGGATGCTATTTACACCACTCTTTTAACAATGACTGACAAATACTACTGTGGGGCACAATAAATCTTAACTAGATTTCAAGAGCAATGAACCAAGTGCTTTGCACTTGCTCCTCTGAGGGCAGCCTATGTCTGACAATGCTGATGTCACCACTATAGACACTAAAATAAGTGAAATGCCAGGAGATTGGTTCCCTGACAGAATCTGAACAAAAATCAACCACAGAAGAGTGACTGTGGAATGGGAGGTATTAAGGAGAACATCATGGCTTGTACTTGCTTCCTTACTCTTCTTGATTTTGAGAAATGCACGTGTAAACATCACGTAGCCATCAAGAACCAGTGAGCGCTGCCAGAGAGCAACCTAGCCAAGAGCATGTGAGCCAGCACAGCAGAGCAGCTTTAGAGGGAGCCATTTGGGAAAGAGCAGCCCTCGGACAACAAATGGACACATTTTGCACAGCTGCATGACAAAGCTGAGCCAGGTAGTAGAGGGTCAGGCTGGAGTCCTGCACTCTGCTCTCCAACAGTGAGCTGGCAAAAGCCCTGTAGTTTGTGCCAGACATGGCTGTCAGCTGTAACTCTTTTGCCAAATAAAAAGACAAGTATTTCTTTCCTGAACTGCACTTCTAATTTATATTCTTTTATTTGGCCTGGATCTGCTGGGAGAACAGCTTACAATGAGAACGGATGCTTACTTCTTGGCACACAGTGCTGTCTTCTAGGAACACAGGAGTTACTGGCTTAGATCACATATTCCTTCACTCCACTAGCAGCATGGTGGAAGCCAGCAGCAAAAGCTGCAAAGCAAAACACAGGAAAGCTTCTCTGAAAAATTAACTACCCAGGAGAAGCTGCTCTTGAACCTTATTAATTAGAGGTTAGTGTATGTCCTGAAGCCTAGGACATTAAATCCCTAATAAATATGCATGCCTGTTCTTCAGAACTTCAGGATAATAGAGAGATGTCATAAAATTGACGCCGCGCCTGAGAAGCATCTAAGCGTTCACTGCATTTAACAGATGGACAAACAGGAAAAGAAGTCAAGCAGCTTCTCTGCAGTCCTGTGAGCAGGCAGACTATTGGTGGCACTGGCAGGTGAATAATGTGACACAGCTTTAAGTTTCTCCTGCTGAAGATGGCTGGCTGTAGTGCCCAATTTCTGCTGCACAGCCCCTCAGAGATTCATTTCCTCTTCTGCAAATGGGTGTGTTTATCTACCTACTTAATGAGATTTTCAGACTGTAAAATATTTGTATTACACAGCTATTACTGACACTAGGCTAAATCCAAAAAAGGAAGAGATCTACTGCCCAGTGATTATTAATTCATTTATTTCACTACAATTCTAGAACTTTTTCACCCCCATAGCTCCATTAATGCATCATTTCTCAGCTAAAGTGCCCTTCCAAAGCTACTTGGATGCTTAAGTCTGATAAATAAATCTGGAAGTGCTGTAAGCATGGAGATTTAGTCAGAAAATTTTATATAAAATTTGGTTTTCTTTTTAAAGTCTTTTTATTTTAAAGACTCTGTTGACCAACTGCTAAGAGCCTTGAAAATCTCCAGTATGGTAATGGATTAAGGACAACTGTAAAATTTTAATATCCTATTTCCAAAGAAACAACAGAGAAGACTGAGAATGAAAAAAGAAAGACAAGACTTATGCAAAAGCACTCATCTTTTGTAAAATAATCATTCACAATGCCTTACACCAAAGCACCAGTCCTTAGTCATGCCAATGGAAATCTTTGATGACATCAAATCAGATCAAATTTCAGGAACAGAATACATAGTACTGTCATCAGAAT
This sequence comes from Anomalospiza imberbis, assembly GCF_031753505.1. NCBI lineage: Eukaryota > Metazoa > Chordata > Aves > Passeriformes > Viduidae > Anomalospiza > Anomalospiza imberbis. Next base: position 131,913,604 of record NC_089681.1, read on the forward strand.
TGCAGCATGAGTTATGTACATATGAACTAGCTAATACTCCAGCTAGTGTGGATGTTAAAAACCAAGAAAACCATAACAGCACAGCCCTTGAATGTTATTCAGTAACAAGTTTGTCCAGCCTGTGCTGAACCATGGATTTTAAAAGATGGTTTTCTTCTGCTTGGTATATGAGCTAAATTAAAGTTAGTAAGATCACCTCAATGTACATAGAGTCCACACTTTTTTGGTGGCTTAGTGCATCCGACAGTTTTGCCTTTTGAATTTTTCCAGTTTGATCACTGGTTGCAAAACCTACCTTGACTACTTATGACCCACACTCCTTGCTGGAAGCCAAAGACAGCATGAGGAACAGCAAGCATCCTGTACTTGAAGTCCAGTCTTATATGATGCTTTGGATGCTTGATTCCCATAGGCCTAGAAGATGTAGAAGCTGGCGCAGTGCAGGGGAGATTGTATAAGTAATAAATGAAGAAGTCAGGCTGGACAAAGGAGTGGCTACAGTGTCACTGATTCAAACACCCAGTACAGCAGAAACAGTAGCAAATAGCTGGTATGTGGTGGCTGGTCCATTTGGAAGGAAGAGAAGTTTAAAAAAAAATAGATTGGAAAAGAAAAAGCCCAAAAGTAGAAGGATGAGAAGCAGGAGAGAGCAGCTTCATCTCCTGTCAACTCTGCGCAAGACACTTGCCTGTTCTGAGATGGAATGGGCTGCTTTACAGCTCCTTATCAGGCTTGATAGCTCTGTGCACAGCTGAGGCCTAACTGAGTCAATAGAAAGTTTCTTTAACTCTGTGTGTACTCCTACCTCAGCTTTGGAAACACCATTAGTCAGTTGTGATACACAGCAAACACAGCAATTTATGTTGCACAAAACCCCTTTAACCTGTCCCCCCTACCCCAAAACTACTTCTTCCAAAGGGATCATGCTGACCATGTGGATATTAAGCTCTCAATGCTAGTTAACTCCAAAGAGTTGGAAGATAGGCCAGTTTATTTATTTTTAACAATAATGACAGAATCTTTAATTATGATCCATGTAAAAATGTAAATCTAGAGAGCTTTTTTCCCCTGAAGAAAGCAGGGATGGCACAGTGAAGCTGTTTTTTAAAACCAGCATGATTTCCAAATGAGAGTTTAGGCTTTTCAGAGCTCACCAACCCTACTGAGCATGTCCTTCTGTGCCATCCCAAACAAGGACAGATGGAATCATGTGCTGTCATGCTCAGGGGCCATGACAGCCAGTGACAAACCTAATGAGTGCCGTGGGCACTTCTGCAATAGAGGCAATAGTCTTGGGGTAAGGAACACACTGCTTCATTACAGCCTTTTATCAGAGTGCCAATTCAAATGGACAAAATAAAATTATCAGTATTTTTAAACACTGTAGGGTTTATGCCAGGAATATTTAATTAATTCTACTTAAGTTAGTTTACTACTCATTATAGTGAAGATAGATGAAATTACTTACGTAGTTCTTTTATTCTACTCAGTTTGCACAGTTAAATTCCAACAAACAAGAAGAGCCGCAGCATCAAAAAATTAATAGAAATTACTACAAGCAATACAAAATTATCTGTTTAAAAGGGAATATTTAAATTTATGTCTTGTTAGAAAAATCCAGGGTAAACAGTTTTTCTCAATGAGACAATGTAAATTACCTGAATTTTGTAGATTCTTCTGGTTTCCTTACCCAGGTGCAGTTCTGCAGTTTTGTGACTATATGAAGATAATAATCTTCTGAGTATCTAAAAAAGGAAACAACATCAAACACTAGAATACATATGTATGTATATTTAGAAACAGTCTCTAAAAACATTCAAATGATGCATTAATTAATAATAATGTGCATGATGCATATATAATAGATTGCTGTTAAAACTCCATGACCTATTTTATTTTTGTAATTTGTAACAGCACTATCCTCATTTAACTAGCATGACCTATTAAACATCTCTTCTTAGAACTGGTGTCCTAATGAACTTCAGAAAGTTTCAAAAGTACATTTGTTTCAAACTTACATAACTAACCATAAATATTTTGAAGTTATCAGAAATCATCTCAAGTGCAAAATTCCAAAATAATATAAGTAATTCCCTCATACTTGGTGGTTTAAACCTTAAAAGTGTTTTGAAAAGTGGCTCTTGCTGGCCAAGATGAAACATAACATTTCTTATTCCTTTTCTTTCCTTTACTTCATAGAATCCCCAAAGCTCAATCATCTAAAGAAAATCGACGAATATTTATGGATGTAATTTTTTTCTTTAAACTGTCTGTCAAATAAAACAATCTGCTATTTCAAATGATCCAGAACTTTGGTTACATTGCTACATATAACCAAAAAGCTCTCCGCTCGTGAAAATCCATTCAAGAGATTTAAATTTGTTCATAAGTAAAATACTTTGTAACATGCAAGTCAGAAGAATGATGACTTTTTTGCTTTCATGTTCAATTTTACTACTTCTTCCATTTGTGCCTAGATCATAATACAGGTTTTTAAAAAACAATAACTGACTTAAGATAACTGGGGGAATAGGAAGAAAAGATGGTATGGATCTCATGACTAAAATTCTATGGGACTCAGATCTCCATACAAGAACTAACTTGTATTATTTTAACAAAAATAGCTTTGTGTTGACCCAAACTATCATGAATTTATTCAAGCTGTCACTCAGAAGTCTCTATTTTGAACAGTTTTACAAGAGTTGGGATGGCAAGAAACGTCAATTGTTTTTAAGTGGAGCACGAGAATTGATAAAAAGCAATATATAAAAACACTCTTGTGGCTGCAGCAGCAGAGGTCAATTATCTGAAAGCTTCCTTCTCTCTGTTCCACATTTGAAATAAACAGATTGTCTCATTCATAAAAGTACTGCAATTGCTAAAGGTAACACGTTTATCCTACCCCAAGAAAAATCATGTCCAATTTCAACATGGAAAAATAAATTATAATTTTAAGAGGAATGTTACATTAAAACTGATCTCTGGCTCAAGTTTGCACCCGTGACAACATGTACAAGTTTCATCCTCCACACTTAGCAAACTCTTAATGGAGCTAGAAGATTATGACTAAACTGATTCTACTGAGCCTTTCACAACTCAAAGAGAACTCAATAGGCAGAAGCAGGAAAAAACTAGTTTCCTTGCAGCTGTAGCTGATCTGACCTGGTGCAGTTCTATTCTTCCTCCTCCCAGTCCAATTGCCTTGTGTCACTATGGGTACATGCCTGAGTCCACCCCTGTATTTCTTTTGCCAGGTTTTCACTTGTCAAATGCCTTCATAGGCCACTTTTACTACCATGGCAAAAAAATAGTCCAGAAGGAAAAGGATATGCATATACATTTTCTTCTTATTGTGTTAAACCAGATAAGAAAGAGTCCCTCTAAAACCACAGCCAGTATAAGCAAATAGTGATGGAAATAGACAAAAACGGATCAAAGACCTCCTATTTTGGCAGCTGCCTGCTGGTATGTTACCAGCCTTGGAACTGTAGCCATAGAAAATGTAACTACCTTCCTGCTGAAGCTGATCCCTAAATTGAGTCACTGTGTGGTCAGACAAGGGTTAGTAGGAGTGCAGGGCAGGGAGTGTTTGTGGGGTGAAGGTGAAATAAAAACACAATACCAAAATAGCCAATTCTGATGTTGAACAACTCATCTGGCTTTACTTCTTAATATAAACAAGAAATCACTCTTAGATGCTTAGACTTACAAAAAAAATCCAGAAATTAATAGGATAACAGATCACGAAGAGTTACTTACGCTATCGTTATCCAGGAGAAAAAAAAATACAGAAAATGCAAATTCTAGCCTAAAGACATTGATAAGACAAAGATAAGAGTCAGAAATGAAATGAAAAATTACCATCTATTCAGAAAGAAATTGCATGGACTGACAATTTTTTAGTAAGTTACCGGGAAGCATTTGGCAGGGAGAAGGATGAAAGCAAAATCCATAATGCTAGTTCTGAGACCTCATAGGAAACATAGGCACTCACTGTCAGAAACTGTAAGGGCCCTCTCATACTTGTAACAGAAAATGCACTTAGGGTAAAAACACCAATTACAAAGCAAGAACACTGCAGCCTTTCCACAGCTGTCTCTGCTGGATGGAATTGCTCTTGCTGGGAGGTATCCAAGCTCACCAGTTCACATAGAAAAGCACCATTTCCAGGTCTTTACAAAGTCAGAACACCAACTCTGCTTGCCCTATACATCCAGTTTAGCTCTTCTTGTGACTTACAAAGACACTCTGGTCTGTCAGAACTTGTCTTTACCAGCTGGCACAGTGCCACAGGCAGCACAGACATCCCAGCACACTGTCCTGGGGGACAGGTGCTCCCAACTGTGGCAGCTCTGCAAGGCATCTGCTCACACCAGTAAAAGGTTTCTATGAAATGAACTCCAATACAGACATTATTCCTAGAAATAATTTTTTAGAGACTCAACATGAAGCTCTAGGATTTGCTGCAGCTGGGTTTGCAGCCCAGAAAACTTTGTTTACCTCTCAGAAAGCCAATTTTAGCATTTCCTGCTTTAAAGGAGGCTTGGGGACTCACTTCTCTAAATGAATCAGTTCAGGTTATCAGGGAATCATTTCATTACTCTGTTGCAACCCAGACAGTCATCTTCTCCACTCTTCCATTTTAAAGAGCTGGCACATTACAAATATTTCCACTGGCACCCAGGAGCCTACAGCACATACTCACTGATGCTAAAAGGGTTTTATTATTAAGATAAAAAAGGCTTAGGTAAATTGAACTATAAATACTTGGACAACACAATGATTACAGTGCTGAGAAGAGTGAATGAATGAAATATGGGGTATTTTGTCCTGTTTTTGTCTGCCACCTGCACCACAACCATTATAATAATTTTCTGCCCTAGGAAACTCACTTATACTATATGAGCCTGACTGTCAAATAACACCTGGAAGGCTTTTTTTTTTTTCCCAAAGAGTATTTGTCAGGTAAGAAGTTACCTTCTATGTTAACTGCAGTGGCTAAGGTGGAATTACTATTCACAATCAAAGCACTGACAAAATATTAGTATCTTCTAATTTTTGGCAGATATCAAAAGGACAACAGCAAGGACAAAAGTGTAGTGATAGTATGGAGACAACAGGTAAAATGTCAGAACAGACAGATGCAGTCTCACTGGTTATTTGCTAAAACTAAATACCAGCTTGTAAAAAAAGGTATTTGAATTAGAAGGAAGATTGAGCAGCAGGAGTGAAAAAAGGACACATTTGTACTAGGCAGTTTATGTTCAAGATAGAAAAAAATAAGAAAAGCTGTGGCATGAAATGCAAAATAAGGGAGGCTCTGTTTTGCCTCTGAACACTTTAACACTACCAAAAAAAAAAAAACAAAACAGTTTTATAAGCCCTCAGGAGATTGTACACAGGGCTTGCTCTAGAATAAAAATGGAATACTGCTAGCAAAACTCAGTACTTCAGGCTTTGTCACCACCACCAGCACATACTTGCCATAATAATAATAATAACAACTTCCCAGTTACACAGAATTTCTTACTATCAAATCATTTGACAAGCTTTAAATTAGTATTTTTTTCCCCTCTTTCTTCCAATTTAAGAGGCAGGAGTGTCCAGAATGTCCCTGCAAGTCTAGAACTGCAATATAAAGCATTTATATACCACGCCCATGGGTCACACCTTGAAAAAGCAACAAAATCCCTGCAGCTTCTCTCAGTGAAGGTTAATAGCTGCAATATTCATGGCAAAAAGCAATCCCTTGCTCCCTTTTTTCCTAAGCATCTGTTTCTCTTCCTACCTGCCCAATTCATCTTCTACCTTATTAACTGGTACAGCCCCTTTCTCTTTAAACATGGAATAAAGGCCTTGTACTTTGTGAAGTTTCTCCCATAATCTCAGCTCCAAAATGCTCTCAATATGAAGAGCTCATCTCCAAAGACTGTAAACCTTTGCAATGTGTGGGATAAACAACAGCATTTATATTGCTGTAAGTAGATTTTGAAAGCAGTATAGTGACTTTTTTTCCTTCCCTTGGTGTTAATCACTCAAGTTTTCAGTTAACTGCATTCTTTGGTCTCTGCCAGTCTATGTTTCAGCTCTCACTGTCAGTGCATCAGTAACATAGTGGTCTAGCACCTTTCAAAAGAATAAAAACTTCAGTGATAGTGTTGCTGAAAGAGGTGGAATACTGATGGGAGAAGAGGCTGTAAAGAAGGGGAAAAAAAGAATAAATAAATAAAGAAGTAATAATAAGAGCAAAGACAAAATGCTGGAAATATGATGACTTAAAGAGAAGTAAAAGATCTCTAAATGCAATAAAAAAGTGAGGAGGGGGCAGAAAAGACAGAGTAAGTTTTCAAATCGTCATTTAATATTTTTTTTTGGCATTAAGGAAAAAATTGAGTTCTCCAGTACTTTGAATAGGGAAAAGCATACAATTATTTTTAGCTCACCTTTTATCTCATTCCATTTCTCTTCCCAAATGGAGGGGAGTGGGGAGGGAAGCTCCCAGCTTTAAAGACAGCATGGCACCATCCATTTTAAGCTGCAACTCAGTCCTGATGGGAAGCCTTTCTTACTTTCAATGTTTTATTTATTGGCGCATCGATACAGGAAAAGATGTTACATGTCCAAAACAATGGCTGCTTCTCAGCTTTTCACTTTGGAAAGTGACAAGGAATTTGAGCAGGACTGATACCAAAGTTGGATTTTTCTCCATGCCAGAAAAATACAGAACAGCAAGTTGAAACCCAAAATTAATTTGGGGTGTTTTTTTCCAATGTGTCTAAAATTGGACTGTTAGTTTCCTGTGGACTTGTAATCATAATGCAATCATGCAACTAACCAGCAAGTCTTTATACTAGTACATTTCCAAACTTCCTCTAGTCAGCAATGCTGAACAGAATCATTAACTGAAATTGCTCATAAAAGGAGGAGGGTTCACCAGTCAGGGAAAAGACACTCAAAAATGAAATTATACCCCACATTTCTACTCAATATTTTCGTTAATAACTTGGAATGTAATGTTGCTAACTGACAAGAAGAAATCTTGTATTATAAAAATTAAAAAGTTAAAATCCCACCTCGAATAAATCTTATCCACGTAAAAGAAAAAATGCAGCAAACACTGGCTGAACAAATCCAGTTTTCTGTTGCATAGCTCCACATTATTAAACCAAGAATTATGTAAAAAAGGACAATATTTACCCTTCTATTTAAAACAAACAAAGCAGAAAGGACAGCAAACACCTACCTTTTCTTCCTGATAGATGATGACAAAATGTTGTCCTGAATTGCTTTACATTTTGAAGCCTGTTCAAACTGGTAAATTCCATTTTTATTATGAGTTGTTCTGTTAAAAGGGAACAGGAGGAGAAAAAGCAATAAACTTTAAAAGAGAGAACATATTCTACCAATGTTGCCACATTTACTTTGCTATGACAGTAAGATTAATAACTGCTGATTTAGCTGAAAACATTACCAAACAAATCTTATGGACTTCTATTGTGAAGCTCCTGTTATTAAAAGAGAGTTTTCTGTTAGGGACTATAAAATACTTGGTTCTTTAAAATTTCTATTTCATAGTCTGAATTATATTTTCCACTTTACACTGTAATGAGCAAATGTAATTTAAAAATAAAATAAATTGAAAGCCTCTTGAACATTAAGTTTTGAAGATATTTAAAATATTCACTAGCAAAATATTTAGCAGATGTGATTTCCTAAAATTGTTGATGAAATGCAATATTCAGAGTGAATATAATATATACAGGAAAGTTTATCCACAGGTGAAGTGGATCTTTGTACTCTGACCTTAACTTAGGTACTCAAGCATAATACTTCCTTGTTTATTCTTTATTTACACCAAAAGAACAAATATTTGTAAAAGGAACCAAGGCAAGTGCCAGATAGTGATCTTTAATTCCTATCTTATTTTCACCAAACTCCTGTGTGGTCCTCTTGCTCTGTGCAGCCCTTGTAGAAGACTGAGATGTAAATTAGTAAATGACTAAGATACCAAGGTCTTATTCCATTCACCTCAGTTCATCCTCTATCTATGTCCAGTCTCATACAATCACCCTTTTCTAGCACCAACCTTCACTTTGTGGATTGCCATTTATCATAAAGATTTTTCCCCTGGCATTATTTTCCCTGCCCTTACCATGCTCTTCCCTGCCACTTCCCCCTCCTCTTTGCTTCTTTCCACTGCTTCACTACAGACCCCTTGGACATTGCAGCCTATTTGCCCAAACCAGAAGTAGAAACACAGAAGACAGAGATGCCATGTGCTGTTCTTAGAGAACAACTGAAATATCTCTGTACAGAGGCACTCACACACAGAGAGAAAGGCGTTCCTGCTTTTGCTTCTGAGCCACCACTGCTTTTACTGACAAGGATCAAAACTCCATTGTCTTTATCTGCTACAACGTGGAGACCCATTAGCAACAAGATTTCTGACAAGCTGATTTTGAAGACCTTGCTTGGGAAAGATGCCATTTCAAGTCACAGAACCACAGAGTGGATGAGGGTTGGAAGGCATCTCTAGAGCTCATCTAGTCCAAACTCCCTGCTCAGGCAGGGCCACCTAGAGAGGGTGAGCAAGAACTGTGACCAGATGCTTTTGAATATCTCCAAGCACAGAGACTCCACAACCTACCTGAGCAGCCTGTGCCAGCGCTCAGTCACCCTCACAGTGAAAAAAGTGATGCCTGATGATCAGAGGGAACCTCCTGTGTTTCAGCTGGTGCCCACTGCCTCTGTTCTATCACTGGGCACCACTAAGAAGATCTTGGCTCCACCCTCTGCACCCTCCCTTCAGGTACCAATGAGCTCTCTCCTGAGCCTTCTCTTCTTGAATGCTTCAAATGAGAAGACTGACTGAAGAAGAAAGAGAATAAATTCTTGTTTATTTTGCTACTGAACTGACTCTCATGGTCATAGCTGACAGGGAAGGGAAGAATCACCTTTCTTCTTCTTTCCATTGCCCATGAATTTTCTAGAGTTAGTCAGCCCTAACAGCAATTCCCACAGGATGTAGGCTGCCAAGGAGAGAGAACAGCCCTCTTCATTTCTTCCCACCACCAATAAATTCTTCCCAGAATACACTCAGTGCCCCCGAGGAAGTATCCAGTCTGTATGCCCCTTGTTGAGGAAAACAGTAAGACAACACAACACAAACCTCTATCCTTTCAGTTCTGCAGTGACTTCAATAGATAGTAACAGCTGGCACTGCCTACTGAGAGCTCCTTGGCTGCCTTTGCATACAGCTCTTTATCTCATTTTTTCTCAAGGAGTAAAATACAAATAGCAGAAGGCTCTCAGAGCACACAGTTCAGAGCTAAGAACTCTGCAGATCTCACATAGCAAGTGCTAGCAAATATTCTGCCTACAAAATTTATGTACACAGATTTATTGCAGCTTGGTCTGAATGGTTCTGTCTATGCAGAAAAACCAGGTAGGCCCTTTCCAGTTCTCAAACAAATTTAGTTAGCACTACATCATGCTTTCTCTCTCTTGCTTCTTTAACTCAGTAACATCAAATGATTATTCTGCAGCTGCAGCTTAAAATAAGAGAAATGGCTACAGGCAAAAGTTTAGCTGCCTAAACAGCATCTTAAAGAAATAGAAAGGAAAAAAAAAAAGAACTATTGATATAAGCCAAGTACACGTTACTGCTGCAAATAAGCCTTTCATTATAACTAAAACCTAAGATGCTGATGTTGATTTGAGACGTGACTTCAGCCCTTCTGAGCCACAGCTGGCCAGAAGAGACACTGTCTAACAGGTGAAGGTTGCCAAGTGGATGACCAAGGCAGAGCAGGCAGTTAAGTTTGATCAGCTCCCTGCGAGGTGCGTTAGCAGAGTGGCAGAGCACCAACATTCTTTCACAACTCTGTGCAGACAACCATTACAAGTCCTTTCAACTTCCTATTAATTCCTGTCTTGAGATCTCTGGGGCAATGACTAAATATTCTCTCAAATACAAGATTTACTCCACAGACTTCTAGTCCTTTTAAAAATTCATAAGATCAACGCAAGCAAGTTGCCTCATTTTTTAATATGCAATTGTTTTTATGCAATCATTTTCAAGACTTGAAAAATTCAAAAAAGAGGAAGTCAGAAAAAAGAAAGAACAAAATAATTCCCTATTCTGTTTTGTCATTAAAGCCTCACAATCACTTTTACAGCCACATGTTAGATCACCAAAATGCTTCTTCTGCAGCTTTTTATACATAAAATTGAATCAACCTTCTTTATGTGGTGCAAAAGGTACACAATTAAAACAATTTATTTGCAAGAGATGTAAACCACTTATTACACTAAAAGTTAAATTTCTGTTTCACTGTCAGAGTGGCCTCTGCTTCATGAGTGAAATCTTTTTGCATTTAGATAAAGATGGGTGTGCAAGAGGCAGTCCAGACTTCTACTGCATTATTCATGGCAAAGTTGTGCAGACATCAGACTCAGATTAAATTTCTGCTCATTTCAGACAACTGTGCAAGGCAACATTTACCACTAAATGAATTTACCTGACCTAGTGGATGACAGTCTTGTGCACTACTTAGAGCAGCACTACAGCTTCTGCAATGAAATCAATAACGTGCCTAACAACGCAGATATCAGCCATATTCAACTAATTTTGTGAACTATTAAGCTAAATGAGAACTTGAAGTAGAAACATTCTGTTGGCTTGAACTCATAAAACTGATGACACAGGGAAATTTCAGCTGTATTTTCCCTAGGGCTTAGATGTTCTCAAAGCCAATCTCATTGGACTAAATCTGAAAAACAGGGTTTTGTTAATCATATATGAACAGCTTGAGGACCACATACTTCCTATGGTAATTCTAGAAACTCAAGAAGCACACCATCTGTACTTTAATAAATCCGCAGTAGATTAAGACCATGTGCCTTATCTATCAGCACGTTTTTATTCTATATCTTGCTCTCAGGAAGACAGCAGATCCTCAAACTGTAACATTGTTTAAGACAAGATCAGAATCCACCTTTAGACAGAAACTATATGGAAAGTCCTTTTGCTGCTCCTGCAGCATTCAGTCCTGAGACAACAGGGAACCTCATTGCAGGGAATCACCAGACAGAGGGGTGTGTCAAGTAAGACAGCATGCTGGGGGAGCAGAAAGGTACAAGGTACAGGCAGGAAAAGCAAAGGCACGCCCTTTAAAAAAAAAACCAAACTCAACCCCAGTTATCAGAGTAGGAAAATGGGATGGGCATAAGATGGAGGAATGGTAGGGAAGAAAAGAAAAAATGGCAGATGGAAAAACTGGTGCTGTGACTCATACTGTAACACAAAGATTAAAAGGTCACTCCTCTAGATATCCCTCAAAATCAGATAGAAACAAAGAATGTGGGATGAGATACTCAAAATTTCTCAGACCTGAACCATCTGGCAGCAGTGAAAGCAACCAAAATTTCATCTCCCTAGTATATCCACACTGAAAGTATGGGGAAATCCCACTCGTCGGCTATCCATTCCACACCCAGCAGAACCAGTTGTTGCTCTTTTCTATAGCTTCTTGCTCTTGTCTGTCTGAAGCAGCACAAGAGCTCTAGACATGCTCCAGCTCAGCATCTCCAGCTAAAAAGGATAACTTCTGTAGGCAAAATTGCACATTTTTATCAGTCTACCAAAATGGCACTGAATAGCATTATCCAGATTGTGAATATCTTCTGTCTTAATCCTTCCCTTGAAGGGACTAATTTATATTTGAAACTCATCATCTGTTAGTTGAATACTATTTAAAAACCCACAATTCATACTTCCATAGGAAGGGTCCTCTTAAGTGCTGTCTTTGACACTATTTCTAATTAATCAGATGATAAGAATATAGTGATGTTTTAAAGTTCACACCACCTTGATTAATAAGGCAATACACAATTTAAATTCTTGGTGAAATGGACTATAAAAATGACTTCATCAAACCACAGGAGTAAGAATTTGTCTTGAAACATTAATCACAGCAACTGTTAAAGGCACTGATCCTACTACCTTTGTTCAAGTTCCTATAGAGGTATTGCTTATCTAAGGAATGTTAAATCTGGTTTTTACACAAACTGCATCTTTAAATTGTTTGAAAGACCCTCCAGTGCATTCACCAGGGTTATGTATAACATCAGATACTTTTTATTTATAAAATCTATAAACTGCATGACAGGTAACATGACAAGCAACATTCAGAGCCTCATGGTAGCTGAAGTGAAAAGAATAAGGTACTTACACTAAAATCATGTTACAATGGCACACGATAGAATGACAGAGCAGTTTCACTTGGACCAAGTGAACAGAAACCTTTTACCACTGTCAGAACATAAATGTGTCCTGGCAGCAGCTTTCAGCTGAACACCTATTCATTTAGACAGAGCTAATACATGAGGCATGGGTTCAAAAGGTGCTCCTAAAATATGTCTGCATGCACCACTTGGGAATGAAGAAGCAAAATATTAAGAGAGCAGTAAAATTAATAAAGTGGACCCCCACTGCTGTCTAATCTAAACCATAGCAAATTATTTGTGTAATATACTAGGCTACTCCATAATTGTGGTATTAGCCTGCCTCTTCTTCCCCTTCTGACTGCCTGAATGCAATATTTTGTCAGTAGACAGAATGTACAGGTCTGTGTAGCATTGTTAATTAAGTATAGCTGTTTATTTCCTAGGCCTGCATACAGATCTGCTGCTGAGAGAGGAATTGGAGAAATCAACACTATGGAACACTGTATTAATACTAACTTGTTTACCCATAGCTTCTCAATCACTTTCTCCCACTATTCAATTACCTCAGTGGTCTTTACACTGTGCTTGCCTTGGACGTGTAAAGACGAAAAGCAAGCTAGAGAAATAGTAAGAGAATGCCTTAGAACTGGCACACAGACTGACAGAGTAATGGTGGTCAGTTCTTTAGGGTACCTCTGCCTTGTTACTTCTATATAAAGTATACATAAATAGTGTTATTTTGACTTCCCTTGCAGGACCTAGCATTATTTATCTGCTGCATATTCCTGGGTAGTATAACAGGAGCTAGAATTTCTGCCTAAATTTAACCTAGCACACACTGGGCCTCATAACAAGGAAAATACTACCTAGCTTCTCTTACTATTTTCATTTTCCCCTGAGAAGCACTAGCAGTACTGAGCCTTCTGTTCTACTATTAACAAACAAATATGCCTGCACAAACACAGCTGGGGAGAGAGAAAAGGAGAGAGGGAAGACCAAGGGTCTAAAGGTGGGAAAAATGCAAGACTTCTTTTTTCAGTTGTACTGTTGAAAATGCAAGAAGGCTGTACTTAAGAAAATATAAATTGTACTCGCAGTTAGAGCTTAAAAATTGAGAGGACAGTATGAGGCATAGATAGGAGAATTTGCCAGAGAACATACTATTGCAGTAAAAATGATACTGGTTCCACAAACAAATCTGGGGACTAATAGACATCTTACTAACAGTGGCCTTTCTTTTCAGTAAGAAACCCTACTTAGAGGCAGAGTAGGCTGTGAAATAAGCCCAAGACTAGATGTGCAAGTTGCACTGTAGAGGCAGTCATATTGCTCCAATTAGCTAAGGCTTAACAAGAAAAAGGGGTAAGCAGTGTCCTGTAAGAGACAAACCACATCATCAAGTTTTTTTAAGACACAGATCTCCAGAGAACTTTAGGTGCCTGGTCACCATGTATTTAAACATTGCTGCACATAATAGCTGCCTAAATATCTAAGAGAGTCTGATCCAATCCCCTGCTTTTCATCCTTTCATCCTTCAGTTTCATCCTTTTAAAAGAATTGCTCAAAGTAAAAGAACAGATTAGCTTTCAATACTGCAAGGCACAGAATAATAGGGCCTTAGAGATTCTTTGGAAGATGTCTGGTTACAAATATGCCTCCAACAGCAAAGGAAATAATGATAACAAAAAAAGATTAGCTTGTGGCTGTGAAGATTGTCCAGATTACTTTTACTTAGAGGTCAAGGATAGTGCCGAGGTTTTTTTTCTTTTTCCTTTCCTGGAAACATCCATGCACATCATCTTACTCTTATGCAGGAAAGGACATTGCTGCCAATAACACAGCAACGCCATTCAAACGATCAGGGTTGTTTAGGAGAACCACACTTCCCCACAGCACACTGGAATCTAATTCCTATTGACCAGACCATCCATCTCCATCACTGAGGGATTGGTCTGAACCTCCTGAATGAGTCCAGATGCTCTCTGGATCAAACATCTCCAGCATGGCCCTTAGCCAGGCCCAGTCCAGCTGCTGCCTGGATCAAACCCCTCCAGCATGGATCCCTGCCCAGTCTTGCTGCTCTCTGGATGAAGTAACAGCTTCTGGTCAGTCCAGTCCAGCAGCTCTCTCTCCTTTCTAATTAGCCACACATGTACCACAAACTTCTGTCAGGCCAGCTTACTGAGCACAGGCACTCAGGTGAGAAAGGACATCCACTCTTGGATTCAGCTAGCAACACATCTCTCCAAAGACACTACGGTTTCAGAGGCTTGAGTATATTGAAACTTTCTTTGATGAATTATTTACTTGACACACTTTTGCAGTTACTTAGTCATGAAGAAATACAATTTCAGGCTGACAAAAAGTAGCTTCAAATTGGTGCCAAAATCCTCCAAGCAGAATAAGGAAAAATACATATTTAAAATCACACTATCACTTGCCCTATTACAAAGGTTAAAAAAATGACATGGATTTTCAGACCTCTTTGGTGTGTGTTCTTTCTACTTGCATTGCTCCAGTTGTGAGTGTACCAACAGCAGATGGGAAATAGTTAGACTGTTCTCTAAAGTGCTCTCTGCCAGCATTTCGAGTCAATTCAACTCCATGGTATAACACAGAGAGCTGAATAAAAGGAGATGCAGCTCAGAAAGTAGCAAGGAGGAGCATGAGGAGATGGGCCAGGGGGAAACCACAGACATAACCCAAAACAGAGTGGAGAAAAGAATGGAGTAATGGCTACAAAAAAAGCAAAGCAGAACAGTACATACTGCAAAAACCTATATCAAGAGAGTGAAAGAAAGGAAAAAAAGCAAAAAGGGAAAAATGAGAACAGGAACGAGAAGCAGGCTAGAAGCTCGTAACACCACGTAGGAACATTTGCAGAATTCTGTTCCTTTTCTTTCACTCTAACTTTGAAAGATGCTATAAACTTACAGCTTGTGAAAATTTTAAATATTGAGGGAGAGAGCACAAGGCTATCTCATCAGAAACACATAAGAAATGCATTGTTAGGCTACACTGCAATCATTACTACAACTAACATCAGTTGCATTTACTTTGGGAAAGCATGGGCTGTCAAATTCAGCTACATTGAGTGAGATGGTGGCCTCAGTAAGGTTAACTGCACTGTCACCATTGTCTTTAACATAACCAGGACACCATAGTTTCTATGAAAGACCCAATTCTTAAGTTCTTTCTAATTTTTATAATGCGTTTTTGACCATAATATATATTGACATATAATAGTCACGGTAACTGCAAAGGTAATAATGCCATATAAAGTAAAAGAAGAAAGCAAAAATATTTCAAAACCACTTCTTACATAGTATTGATCTCATGTGTGGATTACACCACTATCTTCTGCATTCTTAGTTTTCCTACAGTGTGTGGGGACTCAAGAGCAGGAAAACAATAGTCATTAGTATTGAAGTCTGCATGTAAGGCACAACTTTTCATAGCTGATTTTACAAAGTATCTTCATATTAAACTTTACAGTATAAAATAACAGGCTGTAAAGCAAAAATCTACACCGGTCTAGAAGGTCAAGACACAGGATCAAGTGAATGGGCTCCCAGAAAGTACAATGCCAACCCAAAGCTAAACAGGTTTCATAAGTCTTGCCTTCATCCTATGGATTGTAAATGATAAATCTGTATTTTTAACTAAATACAGATTATAAAAACAGTAACATTGCCCAGCTCCAGCTCCACCTTCCTGGAAAGAAGAATAAAAAGATACCTGGAACGTGTCATTCAGCAGGCACTTTTTGCATCGTACGCTAACGAAATTGCTCTAGGCAATATTTTATTGGGTTCAAAACCAACGGCAGAGTGACAGCCGTCAATAAAAAACCCATGAGCAAATAATTCACAATAGTTAATGCAAAGTGCCATTTGCTCTAATAATCTCTAACGCTCTCTCTGATCAAGCTGCCGAAACAAAAGCAAGAATGAACCGGAGCGAAGGCGAATTTCTCCTTTGATAGACCCGACCTCACGGACCCACCTGCGGGCGTCCAGCCCGTACCTGTTCTCGGTCTGAGGAAGGGGCGTCAGGGGAGACCTGAGGGCTCGCACCACTTTCGGCGTGACAGCCGCTACTCCTGCGTCCTCCTCCCAGCCCCTGGCAAGCGAGACGGGAGAACAAAGTTGTCAGGACCGGGCGGTGATTGCACATCACCCGGCGCGAGCGGCGCCGCTCTCCTGCCCACGACCCGCTCAGAGCCGCCAGCACCCGCCAGACCGAGCCGGGGCACCGCGCCAGGCTCCGCCGCGCCCCGCGGGGCTCGTCCCGCTCCTCCCGCCCTCTCCAGCCGGCTCCGGACCGCGGGCGAGGCCGCCCGGCCGCCCTACCTGGCGCGGAGGGGCTGCTGGCCGCCCAGGCGCAGGAGGCAGCCGCCCAGGCGCAGGAGGCAGCCTCCCAGCAGCAGGCTGCCCAGCGCCGCGGCCAAGGCGATGACAGCCCGCATGGTGCGCTCGGCAGCGGCGCCCGTCGCAGCTACGGCCCCATAGTATTTAAGGGAGGCTGCGGGTAGGGGGAGGCGGCCATGGCAGCCACAGGGTCTCTGCGCTCCGCCCCTCGCCCGCAGCCCTGCGCCGCCGCCATCGGCTCCCCCTCCCGCCGCGGCCGCAGCGCCGGCCCGGCCCGCCGGTGCTGGCGGGGGGCGGCCGGGCTCGTCTGGCGTGAGGGCGGCGGCCGGGCGGCCTTTGCTAACGGCCTGTGCCGGCGGCAGCTCGGGGCGCTTCCCGGAGCGCTTCCCGGAGCGCTTCCCTGTGTCGAGGGCGGCGGAGCGAGGGAGTCGAAACTGCCCCAACTTTAATGGGGGAGAGGGGCGCCGTGCGGGACGGCGGCGGGAGCAGGGTGCGGGGCTTGCCTGGCGAGGGCAGGCAGCCCTGCCCTGTGGCTGGTGTAGTGAAGCCGTTGCTACTTCAATAGTTCTTTCTCTGAATTAAAAAAAAATAATAGTCAGCGTGTCCTGGGTTTTGTTATGGTATGTTATAAAAATATGTATATTATAGAGAAAAATTGCCCCACGTGGAACACTGTGCGGCTCTGGGGCCCCCCAACATAAGAAGGCTGAACCTTCAGAGGAGGGCTGTGAACGCGATCTGAGGGATGGAACACCTCTGCTGTGGAGACAGGCTGGGAGAGCTGCCGTGGTTCAGCTTGGACAAGGCTCTGGGGGGACCTCATTACAGCCTTCTGGTATCTGAAGGAGGCCTACAGAAAAGCTGGAGAGGGACTTTTTAACAAGGGCATGTAGTGATAGGACAACCAGGATGGCTTTAAACTGAAAGAAGACAGGTTTAGATGGAATATTAAGAAGATAGTCTTTACTATGAGCATGGTGAGGCACTGGAACAGATTGCCTAGAGAAGCTGTGGATGCCCCATCCCTGGAAGTGTTTAAGGCCAGCTTGGATCAACCTCACCTAGGGGAAGGTGTCCCTGCTTATGGCAAGGGGTGGTTGGAACTAGGTGATCACTTTCAACCCAAAACATTCTATGAGTCTATGATTTGCAGTGGTTTTGGTAAAGAAATGTTTCTGTAGTAAGCTTGTAACTTTCTACTTGGTGCATTCAGCGTTGCTTTCAGAAGCCAGCCATTAGTATGAGAAACCTAGTAAGGTGACAAGGTGCAAATAACTAGGTCCACTTTATTAAAAGTGGGTAGAAGAGATGCTGTGACTTACAGCAGCCTTTCAATCATGAGCTGACACCTTGTTTTTGCAGATTCTTCCCTATCCTTTGTGTTTTCTGTATCTGTGAGCATTTCCTTAAGCCTTGGAGCTGCTGCTCATTAAACAATGGCTAGAAAGTCTCAAAGTAAGAGCTCTGCTGTAACTGTATTAATGAAGTGACACAGACTTGATATTGTGAGTGGTTAGATATGACAATAAGAAGCAGCACGCCTATAGTGCAGCAGAGGAACAGCACAACACCATCTGTGATTATGATGGGGTATGCAGGGAGACATCTAATGATGTTTTTGGGGCATTCGTTCGCTTGCTGGTGAGCAGGGCTGTGGGTGCTGCTGGGAGAGAGCTAGAAGCAGTTGGCTGGTGTCCCAAGGGGTTGCAGGTGTCTGACTGGCTCATTGCACAGTCCCCCTGGGAGCCCAGCTCTGTTGTCTTCTTGGCTTTGAGGTACTTAATTGTAATAGCGAAACAAAGTGAGTGTGAAGACTTCTGAAGTCCTGAAGAAGTTTGCTGGTTCGAGATTGTTGTGAATCTCGAACCAGCAAGCTTCTGAATTGTTGTGATTGAATGTAAGTGTCTGGAACATGAAGGTGATTCATCACCATTTCCCAAAAGTTTGCTTTGGGCCTATCCAATAAAACCAGTTGACACTATATACAAATAAGTAGGGGGCCAACAGTCAAGCTTTTCAAGGTATGTGTATATTGATCAGCAGATATTAGAAATATCAATCCCCCATCACCTCTGTAAAACATGAAGGCTCCTGCTTATGTTAGTGGATACCATCAGCTGTTTTGTAATACCCATTAAATACCCCATGTAAAACAATAAGTATTTAATCTTAAAAGCCTAGTGGTATTAGTGAATGAAAGAAGACTAAGAATTACAATCCAGAAGAAGATTTGGCTTTTGCCCTCACTGTTATTTCCCTCTGCAATACAGTTTTCCTGTGAGTCCTGAGGTATCACTGTCAGCTAATCCATGGGAAATTTAGTGATGCCAGTGAGGACTTAATATTTCAAGTTAGAGGTGTGCTGCCAATGCTAGTCTATAATACCAGTAAAGATTTTTTTCCCAAGATCAGAAGGTTAATCTTTGTGTCATATTAAAGTTCTTGCAAAGAAAATGGGAAGATTATAAACTGAATGTGTTTAGATTAGACTTGGCACTTGGTTATTGTTGTTTGCTAACAAGTTTACAAACATGTATTGATTGATTGCCACAGTATCTTTAAATGTTACCAGGCTTAATTTCCTGGCACAGCAGCTTAGTAGAAAAGTTAAGTGACCCTACTAAAGGGTGAGATAAGAATCAATGGTGAATCAGAATTCAAATTTAGGAATGTTGGATTCAAAAGACCAAGTTTCTCTTACATGGTCACCAGAAATGATGGTGTCAGGTAATGTAATGTAGAGGGTAAAAATGATAAAGGTACAGGTGCCAAAGATGGCACAGGAAAAGACAGAGACTTGACAGCATACATAGAGTCTGTCCCATGTCATCATCCTCCTCACAGCTGGAAGCTGCTGCATTTTGGCAGCATCCCCCATCCTCTGATTCCCATTAGCTTCTGAAGTCAGCAGGAATTGATAATTGCTGGCTTGCACAGAAGGAAGAGATCACTAATCAGCCAGGTGGTATCATCATGACTTTGTTACTGAGCTCCTACAGCCCTACTTAGCTGCTAATTTGGAAAAACAAAATGTAGCCTTGGTTATCATCCATGAAAGGCTGCTGTCCCCCAGGTCAGCAGGATTGCATCTCGAAAGGAGTCTGGTGGAGGTGCCTGTAGGGCTGTGGGTCACATGGAGCCAGCTTAGCCTTCTTATTTCCAGCAGCTAAATCATATTAAGAAGCAATTAATGTTCATTAAATGCTTTCCTAGTGCTGCCTTCTCATCTAAGCAATGGCTGTCATAGGGATATTAGTTATCGCAAATAGGAGGAGAAATTACTGTTACAATTAAGAAGAGAAAGGTACTAAAGATGTTCAGTGAAACTGGAGTCCCATGTTCTGGGGAAGTATGAGAGGCCCCAGAGTGAGGTGTTGGTGTGAGACAACTATTTTGGTATTTTTAGAGTACTCACAATGCGCTTTTAGCAAAAAAACAAAACAAAACAAAAACCAAAACAAACAAACAAAAAACTTCCAGCAAATTTACAAAGCAGACATATGTGTTTCAAACTGGGAAAAAGTCATTGGTTCATTGCGTTTCACAACTTCATTTATTTCCACCTACGGTTTTGGGCAACATGGTTTTACATAATGATAAACTGCAAGAACTAAGGTGCCGTCTGCCAGACTCCAGGACATCAAATGGCCCCAATCATTCCTCTAAAGGAAAATTGCAAAAAGCACTCCTGTGCCCCCTTAAAATGAAAAAAAAAGTCCAAACCAAATAATCACTTTGTGTGGCTGTTGCTGCTATGCTTTTTATCTTGCCTTAATGTTTTTTTCTCAGTTTTTTTCAGGACAGAATTTTGTGTCCTGTAACTTAAAAATTAGGCTTTATTAAAATAATAATTTAATAACTAAATTCAGCCAGGAAACAGTCTGTTGAGATCTACCTAAACCTAGCTAAATTATTAGATGTTTAAAAGCAGCTACATGTATCATCACTTTGAGATGTTCATCAAATGTGCCAGTGATGACTCATCCAGTCAAGCACCATTCATTCTTTCAAGAAGGTCAAGGTGAAAAAAAAATCAGGGCACATGGAGAAGTCTTCAGGACTCTGAGTGTCTCATAAGATGGCATGCTTACAGAATCACAGGATCTTCTGAGTTGGAAGGGACAGACAAGGATCAGCGAGTTCAACTCTTAAGTGAATGACCTGTAGGGAATTGAACCCACGACCTGGTGTTATTAACTCCTGCTTCTAACCAACAGCAGGACTTGC
Organism: Anomalospiza imberbis; assembly: GCF_031753505.1. Classification (NCBI taxonomy): domain Eukaryota; kingdom Metazoa; phylum Chordata; class Aves; order Passeriformes; family Viduidae; genus Anomalospiza; species Anomalospiza imberbis. Next base: position 131,934,429 of record NC_089681.1, read on the forward strand.
TTCTTGTGCAAAAAATTAATCATTTTTCACTGTTGTAAGCTATGTTTTTATATCCATCAAAGTAAGATATTTTGTGCACTCCATCAGATTCCTTTATTTAGTTTAACTGAGAAACCAGCTTCTCCTTTATAGCAATGATGATCCAGTCCAATGGCAGATAAATTCTTGTTGCCAAAAATGCATCTTGTAGCATAAGCAAACTTGAGGCTGGTAACTACTGAAAATGAGTGCTCTACCGCCAGCCACTGTGTGAGCCTTCATCCAATTAAGAGCACGGCAGGCATGTGCCCATGGCTGTGGTTCAGTCCAGTGTGTATGCTTTTCCAAAGGAAGCTGATGGGCCAGGGGGATCTGAATTACAATGAGGTATGAAGGAGGATTTTAATTCAGAAACTGAAAAACTTGCAAGTTGTTAACCTGAAGGGAGATAGTTCTTTTTCCCATTCTTTTTTCTTCCTAAAGGCTCTCTGCACGACCTCTTAACACGACACTATGCAAAAGGCCATACTGGGTCAGACTAGAACAGCATGTTCTTCAAGCAGTGCCCAGTAGCACAATCCCAGGGAAGAACTGTGCAGTGATCCATCCCTAGGACCCCTTCTCAGCTTCCAGCAATCAATGGCTCAGGGAATTTCTGAACTAGAGCTAGCTGTGTGTTTAGTTCCCTTCCATGGATTTTTCTTCCATAATTGTGTCTAATTGCTTTTTGAAACCATGTAAACTTCTGGCATCAACAGTAGCTTGTGCCAATGATTTCTATCCAAGATGAATCCTTCCATTACAATTAGCCCAGGAACAATTTGCAAGTCTCTGTTGTTATTTGGAAGTCTGATCTCCTTCGCTGAAGGAGATGATGCGCTAAATATTCTTTTGCAAAGAATTTTACTACAGTTGCACAAAACAGCGCTGCTGTTAATACAAATTCACAGCATCCATTGCTAGAATTCAGTGGGAGTTATTACAGAGCATACTGTGAATGCAAATTAAAAATAATGCACAACACTCAACCAAATCCTAATGGACCAATGGCACAATGTCAAATACATCAGGAGCAAAGACTTCTAATGCAATTATTAAAACTCCAAGCAAACAAACAAAGCAAGTAAATTAGCGCTGACAAAAACCGTCGGAGCAACATTTACTCGTCATAGATCAGCATGCAGAGTGACTGTACAGCTCCCATAGGCTTTTAAAATGCCTGCATGGCTGAAGGGGGAATATGCCCCCAGGGATGTCACATAGCAGAAGGGTTCTTATTTGGCACTGTGGTCAATGGTTGAGGTAATTAAGTCAAACTAAACATTTCTTTCCATCACTGAGTGTGATACAGTGTGTCCAGCTGCCCATCTGTAGAAAAATCCTGTTTGGGGTCGCATGTTTGTTGAAGTATGCATATAAAATACACAGTGATTGAAATGAGAGGCCATAGTGGAGTCCAGAATCGTCTTTTATGAATCAAGTAATGAGGTGTGATTTCAGTCAGCATCATTTATGTTTATGAAAAATCAGAACAACAATTCAGGAAAATAAATGTATGATATGAGCAAATAGCAGGGATCACTTGGAAGAAGAAAAAAAAGGGGCCGGTGTATGAAGGCCTAATCTTGGGATGGGAAGATAATCCACTGAGTTTCATCCAGGAGGGTGGCCTGACTGATCAGCTCTAAATGTCTTTTTGGGATCACAGTGCACTGAAAAAGCTAGAACTCCTTTTCTCTTTTTCTTTTTTCTTTTCTTTTTTTCTTTTTTTTTTTTTTTAAGCATTCCTATATTTCCTTTGTTGAAATTCATGGAGTACAATAAATGGAAAAATAAGGAAAAATCCTGTGCCAAAGTACGGGGATTGACTACTTCATTGCTATGGAAGAACACCACAGAAGTGGTACAGAGCACCATGAACTCATGGATTTGAGGGGTTTGGAGGAATAAAGAGAGGACCTCTGTCTTTGAACTGGGAAAAAGCCATTAACCTCATTAAATAGAGTTAAAAATATAACTGCCCAGATTATAGTCTAAACATATTCTTATATAATAGTGATTTTCACAGTATCTTCTGCAGTAAAAATTGTTGAATGCTCCTTAGAAACATAGCAGCTGCAAATCCTAGATTTTCCTTCTTCTATCATCAGGTACTTCTTAGGCTATTTGCAGTGGTGAGGTTAGTGCTGATAAGCCTATGTTACAAAGGGGGTGCCAAAGGGGTGCAGGTGAGGGATGTGGGTGTTAACAGTGGGATCAGCCAGACGGGGCTTTTGACTGGGATAACTTGCTATGAAAAGGAGATCACCTGGAGGAGAAACCATGTCCCCATAAGTCATGGAGCTATGTAGGAGAGTAATTGTGAGGGTGCTAGAGAGTCAGGGTTTGACAAGGTCCCTTAGCTCAGGTGCAGATTTAAGCATATTTTAACCTGGGGCCAGACTTGAGCTTCTGGTGAGGCACCTGCCAGAGTCCTCTAAAAGCTCAGTGTGTCTCTGAAGTGAAACATCAGTGTTTACACAGGGCAGGGGGCATATCCATGCAGTGATGAGGAAAAGCAAGACAGTCACTGAGCCTTCAGCACATTATGGGAAGAGAAATAGTATAGGAAAATAAGGCATACAAAAAAAAATCTACCTCTTAGCAGTAGGGTGGCTTCTTGTTTCAGAATCATCAGTGAAAGCAAGGAGGGGGGGGAAACTCTACACAATTCTTTATTTCTGTTTGCCTAGTAACATCTTGAACCATTTATAAACAGGAACTAAAACCCTTTACCTCCAAACAGAAATAAATCCAGGTTACTTTAAGAGCTAGCAAGATATACAGACATTTGGGAATGCTTGCTGTGAACCAGAGTTGTCTCAGATGTCTTTTTTTCCCCATTCTGAAGTAATTCTCTGTCTGAATGATGCTGGTTGTAGATCAGTGTCCAAAATGGGCCAAAAAATGATGGGATTTGTGCCAACATATGAGAGAGCCAGTGCATGACCACTGCTGTGCTGCTGGGGAGAGGACCGGCAGTGGGGCAGCTAGACTGGGGCTGTCCAGCAGTACAGCCCCTCTCTGGCACAGGGAGAAAGTGAGAAACCTTGGAAGGCCTGTGCCATGGCCGGGAGCGTGGAAGGTGGCAGGCAGAGACCAAGGGAGGGAGATAGGACATTTTCCTTCTCACCGCAGATCATCATCAATTTAGGCTCAGCTCTCTCCCTCTCTCTCTGTCTCTCTCCTCTAAACATGTAGTGCTAGGTATGGGACATCAGTAAATATGCTGATATCCCTTACCTCAGTGACAGGCCTTGCTGATTGTATAGCAGCTCTGGCTCACTTTCACTAGGCTCTGCAAATATACTGCCATTCCTGCAAAATCTGTGTGCTGGGTAAGCCAGAATCTCTCCTATGGTCCTCAGATAGTCACTTATCTGTTTGTCTCCCTCTCAATTACTGTACTTCCAGAGAGAGCACATTTTAGTTTATTATATCCAGTGCCTTTGATGGCCTGACAGAAAATAATTAAGGCCTAGCAGAGGGGAAAACCAAATGTAGCTTAGGAAGAGTGAGTGTCATCTGAACAGAAGGGATCAATAACAACTCTTGTGTAGCATTATTTTCAGAACAGGCATTTAGTACCTAGGTCCCAGGTGAGACTTTCTGCAGCACATGGTTATTTTCTTCTTACCGATAAGAGGATTGACCAACCTCATTTTTAACCTCGAGAGCTTTAACACCCATACTGTTTATTTGGACATCCCATACAGTTAACAAGTCCATCTAACTAGACTAAGTTTATAAATATATGGTTTACATACACCATTTCGGTGTCATCTGTATTGAACAGCCTTGGCATCACCAGTAGATCTGAAGAAATCTAAAAATGTATCAGTGTTTGGGAAGAGGACCCAAAAGGGAGAGCAGGAGCAAGGAAGAGGAGGATGGAGGCTCCAGGACAGTGAAGAGGTGCATGGGGAGCATAGGGGCTCAGTGTGGGGGACAGGATAGTGTGTGAAATTTGTGGAGCCTGAGCACTAAGGGCAGAGGGGAGGGAGGATGAAGGCATTTTCATCTGAGAGGAATGCTGATGCTTAAAGTACCATTATCATGTGCTGGGGAGATGTGCATTTTAAATACCAGCATTTAAAATCCTTCGCCTTTAATGTCGTGTTTGCATATTGCATGAGTATGCATTTGACCGAATAGCTGAGTGTGTGTAAAAGTCAATTCTAAAGCAAGGAATCATCACTTGGAACCTGCAGCTGGAGAAAATTTATTCAGGCTCCCCAGATGCACTCAGGCTCAGCTTGGCTGTCCTTAAGAGCAAACTGAGAATTTAACAAGTAAGCAATATGTGAAATGGTTTTGATAACTATTGGGTATGGCCACGAAAAACTGAATGAGAGCCCTGCTGACAGGTGACCAGAGAGTACCACAGAGAGCAGCAAGCAGATGCAGCAGCACTTCCCTGAACTGCTCCAAACCACATTAATTGGATCTTCTTTGAGAAGAGACAGTGCTTCAGCCTTTGCACCACCTTTTTCTATCTTGTTAATTTAGTCTTCAGAATTGTGTATGGTGGAATAATTTCCCTTCTGGGGGAAAAAATCCCAACAATCTTTTCACCAGGGATGAGATTGAGACCACAAATTCAGTCCACATTGGAGGAGTTGGAACTAGCTCCCTTTCATAACCACAGTGGACCAGATTTTCAGCCCTGAATTGCATGTTTGCATTTCTGAGGCACGTTAGCATCTAGCTGAGGATGATGTGTAGTGGCAGGTATCTGAAAGATCTGCTGCACAGGATATTTGTATGTAGCCTACTGAGCCCTGTAAGACAGGAACCAGTCATGGGGCCCATTTCCTGCCTGGCCCAGTGATGCGTGTCAAGATCTGAAGCAAGATGATCTCTGAAAATTAAAAGGTGCCAAGTCATTCAGAATTGTGACATATTGATTTCTCTGTTCAGACATATAATTCATAAAGCTGCAACACAGTGCCATAACTCAGTGTTTGGTCTTTAATGACCAGCCCAGTTATAAATACTGTCCTACCATTTACTGACTTTTACATTTATGGACCATGTATTTTATCTAGACTTATAAACACAGTGCAGGCCATTTTTAACAAACACAAAAATATTTCAGGCTAAACAAAAGCAAGAACGTATTACTACGTGAGCACACTTCCAATGCACGATGAGCAGGTGTTGCCAGATGTTCTGTAGGAAACTAGGGAAAGAGGTGTGGGCCAGGGAGATGTGAGCAGGGAAGGAGAGTAGCATTGGTGGAGCTCGAGTAGGAACCCATGCCCTGGGTACAAGTTGGCTGAGGTCCTAAGCTGGATGTGACATGAGTGGCAGTACTTTGAGTTGCACACTCGTTTTCCACACACAAAGCATCATCCTGAACACAAACTGCAGCAGCTGTTGGAGGGGACAGCAGGGAAGGGAGCTGTGTTTTCCCCAGGCTCTGGGTGAAGAAGCACCAAAGGAGCTCAGCAGTGGGCACATGAAGCTCAGATCTCTCCTGAGTTTTTTTTCCTGGTTATAGCAAGCAGACATTATTTTCTGCAGACTACATAGCATATGTACTCCCATGTTCAGGTAACATAACAGAAAAAGTGACAGAGCTCCCCCTTTGACTATACTGATCTATTCTGTAATCAAAAGGGTAAAATAGTATAAAATTTGGAAGTTTAGGTTAGATTCCTGAGTCTGTAGGTAGTCACTTTTATTTCAGTAAAGAGAACATTTTTAGGAAATTAAGTTATGAAATACAAACTTAACTCCCCTTTCACAGTTTGTTTTTTAAATAGCCTATACATACTGTGTTTTCTTAGACAGGATGCAAAATGAATAAATTATGTACAAACAAGCTGGTTTTGCCAGTTATAGATACAAAACCTTGTATGGGCTTCTGGTTTTAAAAGGAAGCTGAAATTATACATTTTTCATTTAAAGTATCAACCTCATTAGCTCTATTTATGTAAAAGATCTTTAAAAAACAAAGACACAAAAATTTACTTTTATAGGACACAGATGGCACATCATGGCTGTATTATCAGATACAGTCATATGAAATATATACATCCACATCTGAACCATTCACCCTGGTTCCATTTATACTTAAATTAATGATACTCACTTCAGGAGAGAAATTTATCTCATCCAAAAGTGAACATATTTAACCTGGTATTTATTATCGTGTGCATAAAAAACCCAGAGACGCTGTTTCAGTTACAGGTGAGGTAAAGCCATCTTGTCCTGAGAAATATTTAGGGGAATTAAAAGGATTCCTGTCCTCATCTGAAAACACTGATTTTTTTCATGTATTCAGCCATATTATTTTATGAGGTGATGGCAAGCTTTTAAATGGGTACTACTTAAATAGCCTGGCACACAACTTCTAGTAGAGACACAAGGCTGAATCAAGCCACATTTTGACATGGAGTAAACTTGATAGATATAGGGTTTAATTATACTTGCATGTTTAATTATGTGGGAAAAACAATTTTGAGACTTGGTTGCATGTTCCAATGCAACCAACTTCCTGAAAAGTGGTTGTAGTCAGGCGGGGGTTTCTCTGTTTCTCAGGCAGCAACTGACAGAACCAGAGGACACAGTCTTAAGCTGCACCAAGGGAAATATAGGTCATATATTAGGAAAAAGCTCTTTGTGGAAAGAGTGATAAAGTACTGGCCTGCCTCGGGAGGTGATGGAGTCATCATCCCTGGACGTGTTTAAAAAAGACTGGATGTGGCACTTGGTGCCATGGTTTAGTTCAGGTGTTAGGGCACGGGTTGGACTCAATGATCTTGAAGGTCTCTTCCAACCTAGTGATTCTGTGAGTCTGTGATGTTCTCATGGCCTTATTGACATGAGTTATCCTATCCATGGACATCCTGCTATATTCACACTATCTACTTCAATTTCCCCTGAATTTAGAGCCAAAATTACCCTTTATCCTTTTCATGTAGAAGATGTCTGCCACACTCACCTTATAGCAGGTGGAATTTTTCAAGTACTTACAACAGAAATCAAAGGTGGTTTTGCTGTTAAATTCCCCAGAGAACAGATATAGTTGTAGGAACTATGCAGAGAAATCCTGCATCCACCAAAATAACTCATCCATCATCTGAAGGGCTCTGGTACCCAGACTGGATGGCATTGGTGTGCAGAGCACTACCAGGATTGTGGCTTATGCTGTTCATATTGAGAAAGTCACAAAGTGTGCACTTGCTTTGGGAATTCAACTCAAATTTGTAAGAGACTTTAGAAGAATATTGGATTGATTTTTAATTTGCATTCATGAGAAAAACAATAATTAACAAAAGTCTAGGTTCAAGTCAGTGAATCATAGGGTCATTTAGGCTGGAAGACCTCTAAGATCATAAAGTCCAACTCTTAACCCAGCACTGCCAAGTCCATCACTGAACTATGTCCCTCAGTGGCACACCTACATGCCTCTACAACTCATATTCTGTCAGGCTGAGCACGCTTCTTCAGGAAAAGGAGCTGCCACAGGTTTTAATGTACTGAGCCATAAATGTGCCGGATGAATGGGCCTGGGCACAAAGAACCCTGAGAGCCACAAAACGTGGTGAACAGAGACAGAGCCCAGCCATGCAGGAGGCCTTCCTGGGCAACAGTACACCTGGAATATCTTAGTGAACAAAGAGGACCTAAACTCTTTAAAAAAAAAAGGGTTGGCAATAATGTTAAAAAACTCTAAATTTGAAAAAAATTTTAAAAGAGTCACTCTGCAGTTTCTGGAAAATTACAGTCAAATTAAAACAGAGCAATAAATGTGCTCCTAAACATCTCCTGTGAACATGTTTTAAGAAATTTTCTCTGTTACTTTTAAGTCATTGTATTGAATTACAAAAATGGAAATGTTAAAAGAATTTCCATCATACAAAACCTCTGGCTATTCAATAAAAAGCTATTTTCATTTTGTAAATTCCTCCTGAAGAAGTGACTGTTATGGGAAAGGGGAAGTAGTAGTTAATGTAGATGGTACTGCCTCAGAAGCATAGTGAGTTTGGCTACACAGAGAGCTTGCTTTATGATTATTCAGCTATTACCTTTTCTCAAAAAATATTTACTGAGGAGTCCTGTTCGTTTGAAATAATAGTTTTCATAGGATTTCTTCAATGCACCTGCTATTCTTAATTTGAACCAAACAGACATTCTTTGAGTAGCTGTTTCATACTATAGCCTAGCTTTATGTAAATAACTTTTATATTTATACATTAAATGGGATAAGTAATTTGTCCAGTATATAGCAATGTATTACACTGCCATAGAATTACAAAGCAAACAGTTTGTTCATGAGTTATCTTCATTGTAAACCCTAAATTAGATTAGTTTAGATTAGATTAGGGGTGGTTGCCTTTCCCTAGCCAGGATTAAAATTTTAGCCGCTTTGAAGATCGGGAAAATATTCTCACGACAAAATCTCAAAAAACTGAAATATACCTGTGATTTAATTAGGCATCTTGTGTCATTTAGTGTTTCCCTCACTGCTTAGTCACTGGAGTCATGAGATTCTGAAAAGACAAATTTTCCTTTAAAAACTAATTATTAGTCCCTAAAATTGCTGAGGAGAAAAAAGTAGAAAGAAAGCTCCTCAGTGCTGAAGAAACCAAAAAGAAAAAAAAAAGTATTTTGGAAGAACTGGTGTGTTCCTATGCAAGTTTTTTAAAGCTGTGTTTGATAATACGAGCCATTGGTAAGCAACTAATGTGGAAAAGAGACTGTATAGTTCACAGGGAAAAATTTTTAAACCATTTTGCACCTCTCGGTCTTTAGAAGAAAGTCCCAAACAATTAATGATGAGGCAGAAGAGCTCCAGCCTCTGTTAGAGCACAGTCCAGAGCCTCCTCCACCCCAATGCAGCAGACGGCGAGCGGCACACGGGCCAGATTGCTCCTGTCTGGCACAGCTGGATCTGCTGCCTCCTTCCTGGCAGTCACTGACATTCACAGTGCTAACAACTCGATGGCAACGACCCTCAATCAGCCTCAATATCAATGGCTTTCTGCAGCTCTCACAGCCCTGCTCATGCTATGGGACTCGGTGTCTATGCCAGACTGTCCTGGAGGCAAGGGCAGGGATGTGGGGAAGGGGCCCCAGGGTAGATGTGCACACCTCCCATACCAGGTGGCACCAGGTCTTTGCCTCCAGAGTGCAGCCGGAGCAACCCATGAGACATTTAAGATCGTAACAACCACTGCGTGTGTTTGGACAGCCTCAATGCCTCTCTCCAGCCAAGTCTGAGAGGAAAAAAGCAAAAGGAAAAGGATGCAAACAGTAAGCTTTCCCTCTAGTGCAAACCCTCAGCTCTGTGAAATCTCCAAGTTACTGGTTAGCTCTGGACTGTCTTGTTAAAAAAAACCTAAGGTTTTTTTTTCTTCCAGGAATTTGTCTAAATTCCTCTTGAGCTTCCTTGTTACAGGGAATTGAATTTCGCTATTTGGTTGGGAATTATGGGGAAAAAAAGGAAATAATTATGTTATTGCATTTGCATTGGATAGCTGATAATTTCACAACTTGGTTGTTATGATGTACAAATAGTGGCTAACATTTTCTCATGATCCCCATACCAGATATTGATTTAATTAGCCTTGTCTTAATCCTTCTCACTTTATGAGTTCTTTCCAACTTTTTTACACTTGGAAGCAATTCTCAAAAGGTTTGAAAAAATTTAGGAGCAGAGCTTATGAAAAATCCATGTTTTCCAGATCTGTCCTTAAGACAGATAATTTGGCATTGTCCTTGGTAATTAATTTGCCATTATCACATGCCATAATTCTAACAAGGTCTTTTTTGCACAAATTCAAAATACAGGAACAACGAACTGGCCATCTTTACCTGTGGCTGGATCAAAGCATTGAAAAACATACAAAATCAGAACAACAACATTAGTGGTTTATACAGGGAAAAAAAGTGATACGAGATTGTATCTTTTACCAGCAATAGGAAAAAAAAAAGAAGAAATATTGCTTCAAGGTTTTGTAGAAGCCTAATTTGAAGTAACTATTTATAGATGCTGCATATTATGTTAATTTGGCTTTTCCTGACACACCAAAGCTTCCTTTGAGTAGTAACAGAAGGAAGAAAGCGAGGGGCCCTCACAAATAGAGATATGATAAAAGCTGCTGTCATTATAACAGATCATCAGAAAGAGAGAAGGAAATGCTGAGACACCATTCATCACTTTGAGAAATGCTCACATTTCAGCTCACATTTCACAAACAGCTCCTGGTTAAGTAGGACTAGCTGTACTTTTAATGAAGAGGGATATGTTATCAGAAAAGTGCAATTTTCCTTTTTTACAGGTTGTTTACAAACTCATCCCAGTTTCTGCCAGTGTTATTTGCAAGAATTCATTCAAATACCTCACTCAAAACAGTAAGAATTAATTTCTATTTGAAAATAAATTTCATTTCCCTGAAATGCTGTTGGGTTGGGTTTTTTTCAGAAATAGGATGTGAAATTTTCAGCTTCTAGACTGTATGCAAACAGATCCTTTTAAATGGGTTATTTTCATTGTATTGAGGTCGTTGATCACACTATTTTTTCTACTGCATGACTGTAGGCATGAAAAATAAGATTTTTGACATGGGAAAACAGACCAGAATTAATGAACTATAGACAATGCATATGAATAATAGATAACAACCAGAAATGTGTTGTCCTTTGTATTATTTAAGCTTATTTTTTATTTTTGATAATTTAAAGGAGACAGTGGCACTGTGGCCACCTTCACTGATTGTTTTACCCATAAAAATGCAATTTTTTCAGGAAGAGAAAAAGAAAATCTTTACAAATGAATGTTTGCAAACACAATATGGTTAGGGTATAAATGTCATGTTGGAAATTACATGTCCATCGACGCTGCTTTGTGGCCAAGTTCTTTCCACTCTCCAGCAGACAGACATCAGCAGAATGAAACACTTTGTACGGTGAGAAAGTCCACTCACAATGTAGGCATCTTCTAGAAATGTGGTGTTGGATTTAAAAATATTAGCAAAACACAAGAAATTATTCACTTGGAGATTATTACAGCTCATTTATATCAAGCTGGCTTTCCATTAGCCTGTACTAGTGCGATTAAGCAGACACTCTAAATCCCAGTCACTTGGGCAGTGTTCAAAGAGAAGCTTCTGGCTGGTCGATGGCACAGCAGCGCCAGTTCCATACAGCTGCTCTGGGTGCTGCCTGTGGGGAAGGGGACGAGGCAGGAGGTGGCAGGCCAGCTGCTTGCCCGTGCAAAAAGTCCATCCACCAGCTGCTGGGGGTGGCCTGGGAGCACCCTGGAGGATTTGTCTGGTGTGTTGAGCAGGCATGCAGTGCTGTCCCAGGAAGGGCACAAACCACAGAGGGGCTGACAAGGTTTTAAAAATTAGTTGTCTGCACTCCAAAATCATCAAGCAAATCATATTTTGTATATTGCCCACATAACATGGGCACATAAGTTAAGAACTGAGGCTCAGAAGATCTGGTGCCTGTGCAGGTGCTGCTGGCCACAGGGTTTTTTCCAGCTTGGATAGGGATTTTGCTGTGGTATGCACTACATGGTGTTGACTTAACCTCATCCCAGATATTACTTGAATGAACCCACACCATGAAATAGCATCTTGGGCTAGATGTAATTGTTGGGCTTGAAATCTGTGTCTTGGCAGATGTAAAGATGTATTTAAAACAGTCTCACCATCTCTTATAATTCTCTCTCTTAGCAGTAGTCTGTAGTGAGGCTGGAAACATGTGAAATCAGGGATCTTGTAATTTTTCAGGTCAGGGATAGCAAGTAATCGGTAGCCTAGAAAAATCGCCATCACACTCATCTCCTTTAAGGTAGCAGCTGATACCAAGACTACAGAATCAAAATTAATCCTTCTGGACATATGGTTAAGTTAACATAATTTCTCATCACCCCATTCCTCAGGGATAGAGGCAGACAGCATCCAGACCTCCTGCATCCTATTATTATGGATGTTATTATCATCACTTGCTGAAAAACAATGTAGAACAAAAAAGGAACAATTCCTTCCTGCTAAAGGACCTACCCTTTAATTTTTATTCTAGCATCGTTCAAGGTAGGGGGCAGTGCTATTAAAATGATCTTAATTCTGCTGGGAAAATGAATTAATTTATATTCTTCTACACAACTGTCTTTCCCACACTAAGTCACTGAGCCACTCTGAATTTTCACTTGATGCAACCAGATAGAATTCATTTGGAAAAAGCTGACATTTCCAAACATGCCCAAGTAGGAAATGATTCAGTGGTTCCAAGGAGTAGAGCCAACTGTAAAAGATCATTTGTAATATGATACATCTAGAACCCTAAGCCACCCTTTTGTTTTACGAGCTTCTAATCCCGGTATTTTAATGTGTGGTCTTTCCTTTTCCATAGGAGGATTTTGATCCCATGCTGGTTTCTTTTGCATCTGCTGTGAAGAATTTACAGTGTAGCTGTCCAGGGAACTCATCATAGGGACGACCAGTGGTCCCTGTCCTCTGCAAACCCCACTGGTCCCAGTCAGCCCAGGGCAGGCTGTTTATGTAGGGTGAAGAGTACATCTTAAGAAACTAGTGACTGAGCCTTTGCCATTTTGATGATTAGACTTTGACCTTGGATTCAAAGTATTTGTTTACATTTGTCACAAAAGTGGTCACTGAGGTATGCAAGTTGTGCTGGCTCATTTTCTAAAAGCCTATTTTGCAGCATATTGAGGTATTGTATGTCCTGGGAGAACAATCAAAAGCTTGTTTTACCTAATAAGGAAACTGCTGAGGCATATGAATTACCATTCTGTTTTCCAATACATTTCACACCAATTAATTTTCCAGTTTTATGAAACAAGCTGCAGTTATCTTTGAGTCAGGTTCAGTGAACCAGTACTTGACTTTAAATAGAAAACTACTGATGTCACTGGACAGATGTGCTCAGGCTTTCAAAAGACCAAGGCTCCCATCAACACTGAATGACACCATCCTTTTCAATATCTCACTTGCTTGCTTCTGGCTGTAGCAACACTGACTTCCCTTGTAACTGAAGTATATTTTTATTTGATATGTGCAATATTGTCTTGTAAGAACTTGCAGAAGTTCAAGTTTCATAGAAGAAAAAATGAAGTTCATTTTTACTTTTCTATAGTTTACAGGTTTCTCTGAATCAGGTACTTTGTGGTAGAGAAGCTGAAGATGTGTGTGGCCAGCTGGCTGAAGAAACAGCTGAGCTGTTTGCTCCTCAGATGCCTTTGTGTTGCGATTCTGTCCATGAAAAGCATGCCATAAAATATCAATATTAAATACTTAGTCTTATTTGTAACACTAGTGCTGCTAGGCACCACATCCCTGAGAAACTAATTCATGCTTCTAAGGCAGACAGTCAAGTCTTGCTTATGTTAACCCAGTAGGAACAGAATAAACATAAAGCTCACGTCACTTACCTTTTCATGCTCAACTGCCTGGATCTCTGCAGCATGCAGGAGACCACTGGTGTGCTAGAGGATCAAGCTGATGGCACATTAGGAGGGATGAGGAGAGGTGCCTGTGAAATGGCTGCAGGAAGCTCACCAGTGGACTTGCATAGTTCCCTTCCATTGCTGTTCCCTGCAACATGGCCTAGGAGCACCATAACTCCCTGTGTAATACTTAAGCTTGCCAGCCATGTCAGAGCCTCACACACAGATCCTTTCCAAGGCAGTAACGAAGGGTGTTGAATCCTCACACTGAGACCTCCTGTCTGTGTGTGTAGAAAGGCTCTGGCATCGTATTGACAGCACAGCCAGCAGCCAGGGAAGGATTCCACACATAGGTTTAAACATTCCTAGCATGAAAGGTGCCATTTAAGCGTCAGTCATCATGTTCGCTATTGGCAGAGGACTAGGTGACTCATTTTATCAGCAAGGCTATTCCTAGAAAAAGAAAATGTGAGTGCCTTAGAAAGGCAGAAGGGCTCCAAGTACATGAAATCTTATAGTCTTTATAGGAGTGCCCAAAGTATTGCCATTAAGTACCAATGAAATCCTGAGTGATTAATGATCAGAGGAAATAGAAACAGGTTTGTGTTACTGGCTGTGCAGCATCACCCCAGGTCCCACAGTGGGATCAGAGGTCTGTGGTGCCAGAGACCAGAGACCCAGGCACAGGTGATCAGCGTTTGCTGGAGTTGTGGGTCTGTGGTATTTTACAAACTGTTAACAGCTGCGTGAGAAATACTTCAACATCCTAAACAGAGAACTTTGGAACAAGCACTGCTTTGTTTCCCATGAGTATTAGTTCTCCTCTTAACCAACCTTTTTCCTGCCCATGGGAATGATTTCCACTCAGGTTATTATTATATACTGTTAGAGAAGTGGAGAGGGTATTACACTCAGGGTATGTTTTTAAAGTCAGTCACCCTATCAATCCTCTTTTTGTTTGCTTCGTGGAGCTGTCTCAGGGTACACAAGATGGCTTGCTTTCAGATTAGATTAAACCAGAAGACAGGCTTCTAGGTTGGGTTGTATCTAGTGGGCTCCAAACACTAATGTCATTAACAGCCTTCTCCACCCCCCTCCATATCCCCACCCTGGACAGTGTGGACAGTGGATCCCCAGTGGCAACTGTTTCACCCCACAGACCCACTCCTATTGCAAGCCACTACTCAGCAGTATGAGCATCTAGTCAGATGTTCCAGCTAGGTTCCTGCTGATTTATGCCTTTGCTGATCTGGACAGCAGCATGGGGTCTCTGATGCTTCCAATTAAATTGGAGCATGTCAACTGCCACATCTTCAGCCTTGCAGGTTTTAAATTTCAAAATCTGTAGACTAAATTCACTGATTGTATGTCAGGGTGTCCATGCCCTGTCCATGTCCATGTCCTCCTCACAGAACTCCCTAGCCTCCAGCTCCTAACTTCATGATTCCTCATAAACGTTCCTTATCACTTCTTTACACAGGTGGATGCACCATCTCTGTTCCTCCCCTGAAATATAATTTGTAGTCATGCAATGTAGCAAAGCACAGAGAAGTTAAAATCCATTGAGTTAGCAGGCTTGAGAGAGGGTATTATGGAAGAATGCATTCTAGGTATTGCTTAACAACTATTTTACCTATCTCAGTGTCCTGGTTTCAGCTAGAATAGAGTTAATTTCTTCTCAGTAGTTGTTACAGTGCTGTGTTTTGGATTCAGAATGAGAGAGGTGTTGATAACACACTGATGCATTTTTTTGCAAAGTCATTTCATTCTAAGTGAAGGACTTTCATTTTTCCTTGTCTCAGTGAAGAGATGCACTAAAAAAAATAATATACGGGGAGGGAGCATAGAAGGGAGAGGGGACCCAAAGTGGCCAAAAAGATATCCCACACCACAGAACATCATTCCCAGTATATAAACTGGGGGGAGTTACCTGGAAGCATGGCCAGTCTGGGTTTGAGAAGGGAGGTCTGGCGTCAGTCAGCAGGTGATGAGCAACTGCTCTGTGCATCAATGGTTTGTTTCCTTTTTATCATCGTTATTAGCCATTATTATTGTACTTTACTCTATTCTCAATTATTAAACAGTTATTGTGTCAACATACAAGTTTTACTTCAATTCTCCTCCCCATTCCATCAGGCAAAGGGGGATTGAATGAGCAGCTGGGATGGTATTTTGTCTCCAGCTGGGCTTAAAACCATGACAGTCTTTTTTTGGCACCTGAACAGGGGAATCAAGGGTTGAGATAAGGACCAGAGTGTGTTAAAAGAAAATTGCTATAAACATTCATTGTATTGGTTTAACAATAGGTGCTAGTTAAAATGTGGACTTATTTGCCATCATATTTGTGGTGTTTTGTCTGAGTTATACGTGTAATACCTCACTTGCAGTACGAGCTCTCTGTGGTGTATTTCATAGGATGTATTTCTGATATGACAGTTGCTGCTTGTCGGAACACAAACCTAGTGGATGTATTCAGTATTGCAGGCACCTCTGTGCTTTGGGAGTCATCTACTGGAGCAACTAAAAATCACACCTTTGGCTTTTTCTCCGTTTTCTCAGAGGAGTAACATATGGGGGAAACACCTTCCTATTTTTCTTCTCCCCTCCTTTATTTGTTCCTTGTCCTCCAGGCTGATTAGAGTAGTCAAGAATTTTAAAGATTTTGAATATCCTGTGACTACCCTTGAAACCAAACTGGTCTTTTTGCTAGGAGCCAGCATGTTCTTGCACATGGTTCAGGCCTTCTTTAAGGCCAGACAAATAAATAAGAATATTACCCAGAGGTCTGCCCAAAATCTGGATAGTTCAGAGTGATGGGGTGGGTGGGATTGTATGAGTAAGTCCCTAGGGCAGTGGGCACCTCCAGTGTGTTTGTGCCTTACACCTCAATATGTGCAAAATCCAGGAAAGAAGCAAAATAATCTTAAAAAATGTCTTATCACCCTGGCACCCCACAGAAGAACCAAATCTCTACAACGTGTTGGGGCCTGGCCCAGGCCTATCAAACCATGTTCAACAGTGCTCAGTGTCCTCAGGAGGAAAAGGTCTTTAAATCTGACAATGTGTCAACAGCCCCTGCAAGTGCTTCAACCCCAGCAACAGGCACCGCCACTACTCCACCCATGAAAATTACTCTGCATACTGCAGATCTTGTTTCTATCTTCTCTGCATTTTTGTTTTCCCCAGAATGAATCAGTTCAGGAGTAGATTGCTTCCTGAAATCTGAGGACTGGTATAAAGTCCATACTCAAAAATTACTCTATTTCAAAAAGAGAAAACCCATCAAGGTAATATATGGACTTGACAACTCAGCTATAAGCACCTGTTCATTTCTTCATAGATGAAGTTCAGTTGAGTGTATCTTGCTTCTAAAATTGTCCTGACACTACTGGGAATCTTGGCTCAGAGTAAAGGAAATGAGAAAACCCAGCAGCTCTGCCAGACTCAGTGCTATGAACACTGAATGTACTGGGGAGCAGAGAGAAGACTTATCATTCACTTCACAGTCACTGGCAAGTTCTACTGTCACATTTAATTCTCCATGAAATTGCATTCAGACACAGGAGGGAAGTACCAGAAAGACTGTTCATGTCTTGGCCATGGTCTACACAGAAAGGGGCTATCAGTAATAGCAGGTCTTAGTTAAAGGGTTTATTTTTTTCATTAATGAAGACAAGGTTTTCAGATGTGTGCAAGCTGTGGTCACTACAGTGAGAAGGGAGTTTTGCTGTCAGGTGAGATGTCATGCTGCTGCCAGTTTCTTTGCAGCTGCTGCCCTTCAAAATACTTTCCTTTTAAGGAGGTGCTAAAACAACATAATGATATGAAGACAAAAGTAATTCACTAAACTGGGAACATTGTACAACTATGTACATTTAGTCAGAACAAAATTCCCTGACATACAGTACTTTGACCCATGCTTCTTCTGAGTCTTCCAGTGGCAGAAAAAAGGTCAAGAACCCATCCTTGGCTAAGAAAGTTGTTTGTAGGTACTTCACAAGGCACCTAGCATATTGTTTGCCTTGACAAAACCCAGTTTTAAAAATGAAGTGACTAAACAAGCAGGACAATACATATGTGAAGCTGTTTATCCAAGGGGAGAAAGCTTATGACTCAAATCCAGGTCTTTTTGCAAAGTCTATTCAGACACCACCAAAAGCTGTTGCCAACTTCACAGAATGGTGGCACCTGTTTTTCATTGAACTCTTGGGTTGATGGAAAAAAATTTTATTCCTCATACTCAAAAACTAAACATTGTTTCCATTATAAAGAGACTCTCCAATGGAAGTTGGTGTTTCTTTGTCAATGTCAAGGGAAGACCTAACCTGCTTTATTAGACTGGAGAATGGTACATGAGAAGAGTCCTGATTGAAAAATGTGGCTTCGCTAGAAGGCTGGTAAACAAAACCTGTTTGTTCAGGTTTTATAATAGAACAGCACAGCCACATGAAAGATTCAGCACATCTTTGCTTCTGCATTGATCTATAAGTTGCAAAAGGGTTCAGATGTGGCCAGGAGGAAGAGTACATTCGTGTTTTCTTTCGAAGTGCACTCTTGCTTTTGTTGTCCCAATTCACTATTCTTAGAGCCACTAGGGGCCCAGAGCCTTTTCAAGTCACTTTTCTTATTTACTGTCATTTGCCACTCATCCTGGCTCCTTCACTGTCATTCATTCTCGGGTACTTCCAGCTGCTGTTGCTATTGTTGTCAGCTGTTGGAAAAAAGGAATAGTTTTTCAAAAAGTGAAGCATCCCTTCACCCAGACCTGTTGTCCTCCATATTTCACCTATAGAAGCTGCCTTTCACATCATTATATTGTTCACCTCCTGCTGTTAGTTATTCCTGCAGAGCTAAAGCCTTGCCTCTTGCTAAGTCCTTGTCTCTGTTGCTGAAAAAGGTGCACCTTTCAAAATAGCTGTGACTCTTACCTGAGACCATAAACCTTTGTCTCTTTCATCTCTGTTTTCTCAAAGCTTCCATTAATAACCATCCCAAGAGATATTTATTACTGCTAACAACATACTAGTCACTAGTATGGGTCATCCTGCAAATGCAAAACAGCACATTTTGGGATCAGCTTTTAGGGTAGCAGGGCAACTTTTCTTCAATTAATATGATTAGTGGGTTTAACTGTGTCTTTCAGACACATATTAACCCTCCATAATTTAAGAAACATCAGTCTCCAGAAGCACAGATCCTCTTCACAGTCACAGCTCAATGTTATCCTTTAATCTTTTTTTTTTTTTTTAATCCAACTAGTATTTTTACAAACAGCTGAGAAAGGTTTCATATTTTAAAGCCATCTGGAACTCTGTCAATAACTGAAATAATTACCTACACCATCTCTTGCACAGAGAACATAGTTCTTCTTCAGTGTCCAGAATATTTCTTTAACATGTTTCTGACTTTCTGACCAAGTGAGTATTGACCTCAAGGGCAGGTGATTCTAGACTGCATGTGAGGACAAAGGGTCATGACAAAGACTGAAATGTGCTGGTTTGGAGCAATCCTGTCAGAGGTAGCTGTCTGCAGGCAGGCTCAGAGTGGGCTACATAGATTTGTCTCCCTCCTTAGTGTACTGTTTCTTCACATTGTCTTTCTTTTTGCCTTTTGTCATAGTAATGACTTACTGTGCTTAAAAGCTGTAATTCTGAATTCTGAAAAAGCTCCCAAGCCAAAGAATACTCCTTGATGCATGGAGCAAGAGAATAAGAAAAAGTGGATTCAAAAACTGAGAGAAGGTTTTAGAAGTAGAAATAAGTAGTGGATATAGTGCTTCATGGAGAGGCATGAGGTTAAAACTGCAGAAAATACTTTTTCCGTAAATGTATCAGGCAAGGGGAAAAAGTTCAAGTGACCATTACGTTTTCTGGAAAGACAGTATGAAAGAAAGATGAAAGTGAGTATTTTTAAAAATATTGCTAGAAGACTGGCTTTAGATTTTCATGCAATGAGGTTTGCATAAGGAAGCTGGAGTGTTGAAGTTTGAGCCAGTGATCAGGCAGCACAAAAGGTACTGAAGGTGTGTATCACTTCTAGGAGGAAAAAAGTACTCTTGAGAGGTATCAGCTTTGCAAGAGAAACAGATCAGAGGGGAAGAAATTCTGAGCCATGTGTAGCACATCTATAACTTGTCTTAACTCAAAATACACCATATACTGGTATTGTAATCACTGTGTCAGAACAAATTGTAGTGGGGATCAGATGCCAAAAATCAAGGGGAAAAATCCAGTCAACAGTCTGGATTTAAACCTGTGAAAAGGCAGAGATTATTTAGTACTAGCAAAAGAGAACCAGATCTGATTGCAAGAGTTAAAAGGAACAGAAAACAGTTTTACAGAATAGAGAGTAACTAAACCCTTAGCCAATGAAGGACAGAGAAAAATTAAGGAATTCCTGAATTTCTACAGGCCAAAGACTGAAAATCATAGTTGGAAACACCTGCAGCCCGCTGAAACACCATTCAAGACGTGTGTATTTTCAGCAATCAGACGTTGGCCAGAGCTGTTATGTTTCCTAGGGGAAAACATTTTGTAAGAGCTTGCAGAGTGGGATGTAATGTACCTATTAAAAAACAAGGACTCGTTCACAGTCTACACAGTGAAAAAGAATTTCTTAAAAGGGAATGATGTGAGCAGAACATCACTGTTAAAGTTTGTGTCAGCTCAATACTGCCTTTTGAACTAATTTGAGATCTCAAAAACAAAACTTTATACTGCTGAGCACAGACACAGAATGGCTGCCATGGTGAGTGTTCTAGAGCTCCACACAAAAGGGCAATAACATCTTGAACATTCACTTCTAGGGAATAGACTACTGCATCTGTTCTAAGGTGGAAAACAGGTCAAATATCCAGGCTCATTAAAAAGTAAAAGAGTCCATAAAGACAGAAGGCAAATGCACAGATAAAAAGAATGATGGACACAATAAAGGTCTAGAAAGGGCAGACAGAACGTTTAGTTCTGAGGAAGCAAACAAAGGACAAAAACAAAATAACAGAACATACCATTACCATTAAAAGAGTAAAAAAAAAGGGCATGTGTTTTATGCACATTGTTCAGTATAGCATGAAATTAACTTATTTATGCTAACTCCTGGATCATGGAGTCTCAAGCTGAAGGGCCAAGAAGCTGGTCAATAGGACAGGCCAGAGAATCAGGACTGAGCAGAGCAGCGCAGGGAACACTGGCAGAACATCACAAGGCCCATGAGATGCTCTGAACAGCCAAGACAAAATCAAAGGCTGAGGAGGTCTAAGTCATAAGACACAATAGCAACAGGCACATGCTGATTTTAAGCAATTGTTTGGGTTGGTTATAACCAGCCTGACAAGTGAGGGGACACAGTTTTTCTGGTGCATGCTGGGTTGGTTCAGTTAGGGATTTTAATAAATGTTAGTTAGTCGGTTCTCTGTACCCCTATTTCCCCCTCACAATGGTCTGCTCCAAGCTGTCTGCCATAAGAGCTCTGACATGTCAATCTTATAGCCACCCCCTGTTTATTCCTGAAAGTTCTGTGTCAGTCACCCCATCCTCGCAATCCTATTTGTCCCAGAACGCTGTCCCCACCTCTGTAATGTTCCCGTAAGCTGCCGTGGTCCGCGTCACTCCCCTGTCGTCTGTCCCCATTGGGCGAGGGGGCTTCCACCCCTGTTCACCCGCCCCCTATTTAACCCCATGCTTTCTCTGTCCCGGTCGCCATTTTGTCCACGCGGGCGACCTGGTAGTGCTGCTCCTGCCACCGCAGCAGCCACGCAGAAAATAAACAGTTCTCAGCCACGCGGTGTGCCTTCTCTCTCGCTTTGTCTCCTCTCAGCGTGTGGCTACGAAGGCGGCAAATCCACGCGGAGGCTCAGCCCTAGAGCCTCTGAGCACGCGGCAGCCCTGGTCTCACTGAAAGGCAGCGCCACTAGCCAGGTGCCCCAGGTGCCCGAGGCCGGGGCAAAGAAGAACAAAAGCTGCATTTTTCTTTCTTTCTGACAGATGTTTCAGTCTGGATTCACTTCCACACTGAATTCGTGTTTTGTGGCTTGCAGAATTTCCACTGTCGAGCTTTCCCTTATTCTGTGATAAATTGCTCAAAGGAACTGCCTTTCCATACCTTTTTCTCTCATTAAGGTGTTTAAGTAGACTCATTAAGTATAACATTTGGACAGTACTCAGGCAGCAGAGATTACCTCTTTTCTGTTAGCTAAATAGAAGTGCAGACAGAATGCAATTTTCTTTACACTTGTGTTTCAGAGGGATGCTAAGAGGATTTTATAGCAGGGAATGGGGGATTACAGGAAGTGATGCTGCAGGTGAAGCAAGTCAGCTGTTTGCACCAGATTCTGAAAAGTATGTACATTTTATTCCCTCAAATTCTCCTGATCCTTCTTTGACCTCAAGAAGTGAACAGTATTTACAATGTTACAAGTGATTGGAAATGACATGTGCAGAACAATCGGTTTAAGCCTGGATTCCTATAGATTTTTATCTACTCAGCATTTCATCACACACAGAGCAGCTTCCTAATGCCTTTCTCTCTCAGCAACCCGAGATTCTGCTCTTAAATTTCTGAAGTCCTTGCTTTCCTCTTGCATCCCCAGGTTCCAGCTAGAGAAAGAGCAGGGTACAGTGGCTTGTCCAGAGCCTGTTGGTGCTGGCAGGGCAGCCAGTGTGTGTACCCCAGTTTAGCCAGAGGCAAGTCCATGAGCAGCTGATAGTGCTGCCTTTCTGTTATGGTAACATTCACTAGGCTTCTTCTTCTGTATTCAAGCACAAATTTTCTAAAAAAAAAAATTAGGAATACAGTGTCTTTGAAACATTATTGTCTCTTTTTCATGTGGCTGAAATTCACAACTGGATTTAAAAGCCGTTGGAGAGAGGACATGAGCAAACATGAACTGAAAGTACATGTCACTAATTAGGAAGCCTCTAAGAGGTGCAGAATTTTCTCATAGATAAGATCCTGGAAAATATAGGATGGATTTTTTTTTCCTTTAGAGATAGTCTGCAGTGTTTTCCTTAATTTGCTCCAAGAGGGACTTACAAGCCCTGGAAAGTGATCGGTTTTGGAGAGTGATCTGTTTTGGAGAGTTTCTCAAATGAAAGCTGATATGCAGCAGGGATACGACCAGTCTCCTCCTGATAGGGCAGCCTATGAGCCTATGAGCTATGAGTCCTTTATCAGTGTGCCTCTAGGAATACTGTTGCAGAGCCAGGTACAGGATGGTATTTATAGACAAAGAGGCTGGAGTGGGGTTAATCTCAATTAAAATTTGATGTCTACAAAAGGTTAAATGAACCACCCATTTCTCTCCCCTGATTCTAAAATTTGCTGTCTACAAAAGGTTAAATGAACCACCCATTTCTCTCCCCTGATTCTAAAATTTGCTGTCTACAAAAGGTTAAATGAACCACCCATTTCTCTCCCCTGATTCTAAAGGGAAGGTTGTGTACCTGCCCTGGCTAGAAACATCTGCAGCACAGAAACTTACTTGAGAGGAATCTCACCTTAATGTCCAGCCAGTAGCTTCCCCTTTGTTTTACTTCCAAGTAGCAATATTCTCAAACAGAAAAATACAGGTAGTCATAAAGCAACATGACAAAACATTTTTAAAGCCCAATCTTGCTATAAAATGCATGGGTGGAAATAAATCTGTCCCATTGGTGACAAAGTCATCAACATCAACTTGACAGGATGCTATCATTCAGCTTGCAGGTGCTAAAGTTCCAGCGCAGTAAATGGACTGCACTTCATTAAAACCCATTTCTCAGTACAACCACTGCCAACACAACGATCTCTCTCTGCAATTTAGAAAATGTAAAACGATCCCCTGCAGAGAAGAGTACAGTAGCAATGAAGGGAACAGAGTTAAGTCTAAACCTAAGCCAGCAAATAATTTTCTTTTTACAGCTTCCCAGAAAGGGCTTGGCAAGGGACATGAATAGACAACGGAGCACAGTAAACGGAAGGCTTTATCATGATCCCACTTCTCTGTCACGCTAAAATGCATTCACCAAACTGCATTAAAAAAAAAAAAGTATGTACATTTATATATTAATATGACTATGAATGAATACATGTATTTACTTCACAAATAAATACTTTGTAACTAACTCCAAGGTTGCAGCAGTCACTGACTGCTTCTGCCTTTTTGCCTTGTAGAAGGAGCATGACCAGCTCTGACACCATTTACCCAGGGAAACTCTGCAGTTCAGTTCCATGATGTGTTTTTCTGCTAGATTCTCATTATCACACATTCTGATCTGCCTCAGGCAGCTATTAAGCCCCTTGTCAAGTCACAGTTACATATCGACTGTGAATCATACCTTCTTTTAGCCCAAATTACCTCTACATTTCATGAGTCTGAAATAGATACTGTACAATTAAAGCATCATAAAAGCATTAATTGACACTTAGAGCAATAACTCATTTTGTTGTTTTGCATCAGAAAAGCCATTTGTCTGCAGATACTATATTATTATAATTGTTTTTAGCATCCCCTTTAGTTTTATGTCCAATAAACAGCATCAATCCTTTGTGAAGACAATATAATCTTCTCAGTATCAGAAGGGACTCACATATAACAGAGAGGAAAAATTGTATTTGCTATAGCCTTAAACCAAGTAAGGCCAAGTACAATGAAATGAGGGAGTCACTGATTTCTTTCAGCTTTCCAAAGGATGATCTAGAGAGATACACTTCAGAAAACTTAAACTGATAGAGAAAAGAGAAATACACATTATGTGGGTTATAGACACAAAGGGCCACATATCATTTGCTGTAAACCAGCAACTGCACTTTCTTGGCACTACATGAATTCCCACCAAATGACCATCTCATCCACTTTAGATGCCAGAAAAAAAATCTGGGAAACATGGAAACCTTCTCTGTTTACCTCAGACATCCAAGATCAGCATTTATACTTTGGAACTAGCTTTTTTTTACTGTACACTGTTGTTAAGTCCCATTTTCCTTCTTTGTAAACCTTTCTTGTTGTCACTTCATCCTTCATTTTCTTAGGAAGTTTCTTGTCTGTCACAGTGTTAAGCCTCTTTCTAAGCTTCTGAGAACAAAATATGGTTCTTTCAATCAATCATCCTTACCAGAGGGCATAGTGGTAAAAATGAGATGGGTGAACTGTTAGAACAGGGATTATTTTAACTCTATCTGCACTTCAGACTGAAAGCACGAACTACGGCAAGAGCCCAGATTCACAGCAGTGGTTGGTTCCTTTCGAAGGTTCACCCCTGCATCAGAAGGTGTTGGAAGCTACCAGAGTCTGAAGCCAAATCCTTGGCAGAGGTGAAACTCAAATAGTTGGATTCTAATGAAACTCTACTTCAGGGATACCAAAAGGCTTCAGGTGAGTGGCTGTGTGGGTGTTTCGGATGGACCCTAGAGAATTTTCTCAGAACAGAGCTAAGGTGAATCAGGGTTAATCTCTTGATGCACAGAACAAACCAAACACTCCTTTGGGGATTTGCAGTAAAAACACAGGAAGAAGAGTTAGGTGGTTCTCTGTTCAAGTTCCTGCCACTGTTCTCCAAATATCAAGTCAAAAGCACCAAGAAAGAGAACAGATGCATGAAAAGATAAAATAAGTCTCCATCACATTGCTTTTTATAGGAAGGAAACAAATTAATTCAGAACAAAAGATTAGTCGGTCAGTAACAAATTAGGTAAAATTAGGACAATGAAATCTCATTGAACGAGACTGTATTTTTCTCAATTTGGGGATTAATTTATCCTTTACCCCCTCGTCCTCCAGCAGCATTACCTTGTTTTGTTTGATGGGCAGAAGACTCAGGAAGTCTTTTGTCTAGATTTTATGACCACTGTTACAAGTGTCTCTTGTCCCCTGTGGCCACTCTGCTTCCCTGGCTGTCTCGGTGTGGGAGCTTCCATTGGCTGCTCACAGCTGAGGAGGCAATGTGGCTTTTCATGCATCTTCTTTCACCCTCCTCCCTATTCCCCCATCCCCAGTCTCAGGACTTGAAGGTTGTGCTAGCCAAGAATTTCCTAGGAAAATAATGCAATTTTCTGCCAAAAATGCATTTTCACATTATTATTCAGAGAAATGTTTATTCTAAAACTGGTTCAGAAGAAAATCCCTCGTTGTTTCCAGCTTTATTTAAAAAAAACTTTTTAAATAAATTAAAATTCTTCTAAATTAAAAAAAGAAAAACATCACCATTTGACATGTACTACCTATTCAAATTTTGAACTATTCTTAGAAAAGCTCTTTTAAAAGTCAAGTCTTGAAAATTGTGTAAGTCAGCACGATTCCATTGAGGCATGGCAGCAAAGGATCTGGCCTCAGGATCTGTATCTCTAAACCTACTGTGAACTGCAAACCTATCCAGCTGTGACATTTCAAATTGCAATCTCTTAAGGACTTTTGTAAATTATCACATCCTGCCTGCGTACTTTCTCAAGAGGTATTATTTGCAGATGAAACCTCTTGGTAAGTAGTGTACCTAAAGAATAACAGCTATTTAGAGTTCAGGGTAGTTTCATGGTAATTTTTTCTCAGTTTTTCACAGAAGAGGAGCTGTACAGGATGACACTGGTTAGTGCTCAGGGCAGCAGCCATCATCATGGGACAAGTAATTCTCTACCTATGGTTCTGAGAGACATAGTGAAATAATAGCTTGTCTGCAGCTGACTTTAAACATGTCTCATTATCTCTTCCAATATGCACCTTTTAGTCTCAGAGGTTCTAGTAAATAATTAAGTAATTTAGCCCCTTCCTCCAATTTAAGATTTGTTGTATATCTCACAGTTTTGAAACTAAGCATGCCTTGATCAAAAAACCTTCATGCTTACAATCACCAAATACAGGGTAATAACCTTAGTAACCAGAGGAAATACTAGGTAATTCTGCTTGGGCTGTGAATATTTTTAGATAATCAGTCTCAGGAAAATAAATACACAGTGAAGAAAGATCATCACTGGAGGAACACTGTGAGCCTGTAATGGGAGTATAACTGAATCACAGAAAGGTTAAAGCCTTTGAAAGGTAGAAATTTTAGCACTAGCACTAGATACCTTGAAGGTTTAAGCATCATCTCTGGAGTACATACAATCATCTTAAAGCAAAAAGATTGCATTGGGAAAAAGGGCTTGTGACTGAAATTCTCAGCAAGCACTTACAAGAAACATATCCCTGAACAGACTCCTCTCAAACAGTTTCAGTCAGGAAACTTTTAGACCATTGTTGGTGACCAACAGTTTTGTTGTTCCTCAAAATTGTTGGTCTGATATTCCTTCCACAATTGTCACAAAAGACTGCAGTAAGGAAGGATAGATCCCAGATTTTCAATATGCTGGCTCACCTACATACCTCCTATTTCTCTTTCATACATATTTTATTTTGTGTAATGAGATTTCATAGTGCAGAAAGAATTAGAAGCTACAGATTATGCTGGAGAAGATGACATCAGAAAGATGGGAGACTGGACTGAATGAGCTGCCAGAACTATTTATGGAGGGCACCCAAAACCCTAAATAGATTTACTTCTGCTCCTTGAAACATTTCTCCTCTCAAGATGGAATCAGATCAGTCCAAGGTGTTATTTCTTCCAAGAAGGTCTTGACATCTCAGAATTAAACTACATTAAAAACTGGCAGAAGGTGTTAATTCTTTTAACATGTAGAACCATGCAAATTGCAGGCACATAGTGTGCCCAGAAATGAAAACCAAGAGCAGATATATAAATGGTACCTCTCATCAGTGAAGCACGTCTCATGTGTCTTCTCGATACCAAAGGCTAAACAGCAAGTTTGTTCCAGTCACAAGCACAGCAGCCTTCCAGGAGTTAGTGACTCAGAAACACATTCTCCTTTTCCGTTCCCTAAACGTACATCCTACATCTACACATAGCACATGGCTAAAGCCACTCAGTCTTCACCCAGTACACAGTGTTAGTTCCATTGTTCTCTGCTGGCGTTCTGCCCTCTGCATAGTCTAACCCTGAAGCTTTACAGACCAGAGGAAGGTGATTGAGTTACCTCCAATTTAATGCTGTCTAACAGCTCAAGGATTGTAGCAAGTGTTCAAATGAGCCAGGGGAGTGAAAAGAGAACAACAACCTGACATTATTTGTAGGAGACCTCATGATTATTCCCTCTCTGTCAGCATCCTGCACAGATCAGAAGAAAGCAGAACAAAAGAGAACCATGTTTAAACATTGAATGCCTTCAGAAAGATGTTCTGAAGTATAATGCTCACTTCAGACAGAAGCTGAAGTCATGGTATCTCTCCCACAAATATTTGCAGCTAAGAGCTGAAGCTAATGATCAAGGAAGTTTACTAGACTTGCCATAAGCTCAAGGAACTCTCCACTGAAACCACGACAGTCCACTGATTTTATATTTAGTAGGCAAGGGTGTAATTAGTTTTTAAGTAACTATACAGGTGGAAACAAAAAAAAAAACAAAAAAAAAACAAACAAGTAAACAAACCACACAGATCCATTCACACACAATAGACATTTTTAGGAGGCAAGAACATTCATAGAAGGTATTAGTATAGAATATTTTATCTTCATCCTGCAATTTTTGGGAGGATAAAGTTATTCCTAAAGACTGAAGCTATTGCACCAATTTAGGAATATCACAATTAAGTGTTCTCCCAGTTGAGGACTACTGCTGACCTGTAAAATAGCAGGACCCTGAGACAACTGAGAAAATCATCAAGACAAGACCATAGACTTATTTTTACACAGCAAAGAAATTGTGGGAAAATAATAATCTAAAAAGTAGCTTATATTTGGTTTTATGGCAAAATAAAAATATGATGGCAACACTGCCTAATATGGCTCTTAAGACAATTTTCCATTTAAAAGGGTTGCAAAATGGAAATACTATGCCCTCTTTTTTCTGACTCAAGCTGCACATAACAGTGACACATTTCTGCCACCAGTAACTACTTATGTCTATTGATTTTAAAAAATCCAAAAACTTCTGAAGCAAGTATGAACAAGTGACATTTATGATAGACAGCAGTGGACACTGCCTATGGATCAAATGGAGCTGAACATGCAGCTGTGGTATTTCAGCTACTCTTTCCATTTCCATTTAGTTTGTGCCTCTGCTTCCTTTCTGGTAACCCTGAGCTATGATCATCTTTTTAAAGATCCAATATCAGCATATTTAGTATATGGGCATTGTTCTCTACATTTCCAACACCTTTTCAAGCATTCTATTATTGTAGTAAGAACAGAGAACAAAATAAATAAATAAATAAATAAATACAAAATCTTCAAATTATTCAAAGAAACATTTCTCAAGCATATGAAAATGTTCAAAAATGTTTATATCTCATGAACTCTAAAGACATTTTCTAGTTAAGAACATTTAGAGGAATTATTTTTCAGGTTTGTTTTTTTCTAGAGACAGAACTCTTTTGTTAAGGGTTGGCTGGATATAATGTAGAGAATGGAAAGTTAAATTAATTGAGCCCTGGTCAGAGATTATCATGTAAAAAGACTCCTTCTGCCAAGAATTCATTTTTTTTTTATTCTCAGTAATATCACCTCACTTTGAATGAAAACAGAAGTAATGTTGCTTTCTGTTGGCAGCAAGTGTCGGCTGCAAGATCCCCAATACTGTCTCTGTTTTGTCACTGAATGAGTCTCAATCTTAATGGTCTCCCCAGACTTAATTTAGAGAATAAAATGTAATTCACTTGTAATGTAATGTCTTTGGTAACAAAATTAGTTTCCTTTCTTCATGAGTTGAAGGTCTATATTATACTATTCAGCTTCATACATGATAAATTAAAAGGCATGCAAATGTTACTACACACCCAGGATTTGGGATTCTCTTCTGAGCACAGGAGGGTGCTTGGTGTGTGGAGCAGGACACCCATTTGAGTCTTTTCTTGTTTGTCATTTGCAATTTGTTCTATCAAATCTGGAACAGCCACTTAAGGGCAGGCAAAGTGCCATCTTACAAATGTGATATGAGCACAAACCACCAAGAGATTATATATGAAAATCGAAGTTGTTCAGTGACGGCAGCATTTCAAGTTAGGAATGTCCAAGCAGCTGTGAGGCATGATCTACCCTGCCTATTTTTAATAGGATGTTTCACTGGGCCTACATTAATTTCAGAAATTAAAGACATTTATGTAGATATGTGAAGGAGTTTCTACAACTCTGCTGAATTCAAATCAGTACAATGCAATAGTGGTGTACGACTGGAGATTTCCAGGTGTTCTGGAGCGTTCTGCAGGGAGCAGTGCTGGGCACCCTGCAAAGCTGGGAGGAAGCGTGCCACCATGCAACAGCTAATGCTCCACAACACAGGCTCTCTCCCAGACAGTACTAACAGAAAGGCTACAGCTCACTCTTCCCCTGGTAAATCCAGAACTACACAGAACAGAATACATGAGTGCCTACGTCCCACCACACTCCTGTTGAAATCAGTGGATATTCTCCCACCAGCTTCCACAGAAATCTGAACGGCTTAACCTTGGTAGAGGGCCAGGACACGTAAATCCTGTCCTGTAAATTTAGATCAGAAGACCATTCCTGTGACTTCCAGATTAGGCGATCTACATCTCCATCATAATACATCTGACTAACAGGATTTAAGCTTTATATGCAGTTAAGCTCTCGGGGTTACAACCACTTGATTCCTAATTCAAAAGAAGTAGGTGTGAATGCTCACAAACTGCTTTCTCATACTGTCATGGCAACGAAATCCTCATAGCTGCAATGTCATTGTTAGTCACATAGCAAATGACAGACAGAGGATGTTCTCTGCCTCCACCCCTCTCAAAGGTTAACACCACAAAAAAGTCCTGTTCCAAAACACTGAAACACCTGCTACTGGAACATCTATTTCAGGATCACTGTAATGCATTTTTTTCATAAATATTGGCATTCTCTTGAATGCCCTGTGTTTTCTGCTCTTCTTTGATAAACCAATATTATTACTACTCAAACCTACCTGTTTTTTATGGAATATATTTTAAGAAATATGAAAAGGCTGTCTGGGTAAGAGTAAATAGGAGTCCTTAAGATTAATTTGTTATGGGGACCTCAAGATTAATTTGTGAAATAATTCTAAATAAAAAGGTATATTATTTGTAAACAGATACTAGACTGGTGTAATATGCTGAATGCTTATATGAACTGACTTTTACATGCTAAAAAAAATTTAAAAATCAACTAGAACAAAGTTTAAAATAAGTCTTTTAATTGATGATTAATTTCTACAGTGCTACAGTATTAACAGTCACTAAAACAAATATCTCAATCTATAGATCAAAAAATATTATAATTTTTTGCAAATAAATAAGTTATTAGAAGTATCATATTGTGTTGTTTTCCTGTCCATGTAAACTTCTAATGATAACGCATTTTAGAAGAAAGAACAATAATAAGCAGTTGCAGTGCATTTACATTATTAAGAAACTTCAAGTACAATTCTATACATATACATTCTATACACTTAGATAAATTTTTCTGCCCTTACACTTTTATAAAGCCATACACTTGAAAGGATATTCAAATACATTCAAGACCAAACATAGAGGCAGGAGAGTATGAATGAAAGGACAACATGTTTCAGGTGGTACAACATGACACAGAAAATATTGTACATCACCAGCCACTACCAGCTGTAGGCGTGAAATTGACAGCAACTTCCTAGAGAGGGCTGGAGCCACCCAACATTCAGTTCTCCACAGTTCTCTCGGGACAGCTCTCAGTTCACTTGTCAGATTTGCTTTTCTGACCTAAGTGTTCTCTCCATCTGGGAAGTCATAGGGATGAATCAGCTGGGGACATCTGCAGAGCCAGCAGTCCTGAAGGCGCTTGAGATCCCAGAACGGCACCGGTGGCACAGTGGTGCCTGCCACCGACCCGAGAGTGCCACCCACTGTGGAGCTGTGCCCTCCTGGAGCTGCCCTTGGCAAACGGAAACCTGCCACTTTAGCAGCCTGGCAAAGCATGGCAGCCAGTAACAATACTGCAACTCACTTGAGAAAAAGAACACAGAGCTCTGCAGAAAAATGGGGAGTTTGTTTTTTAAACAGCCATTATAAAAAACACAGAATGAAACATTTTAATGGGATACAGTTAATCATCTATAAAAACTGCAGGTTCAGCATGAATTTAAATTGTAAACTGGTAATAAATAATACAGTAAGTCTCAGCACATTTTAAAATATACATTAAATAAACTTTGATTTTCAGAAAAGCTTTCACCTTTTTTGTTCAAAAAAAAAACCACTTAAAGATCCTTTACGAAATGCAGCCAGTTTGCCTGCCTGAAAATGTTGATTTATGAAGCCCTACTGCCTAGTGCAGAACATTTATTTGTATTAACTTTCCTTTCTTTTTTTCTTTCTAAGGCAGATTAAGGAAGAGCTCGATTCAAAAACTGTTAATATAATTTAAACTAATTTAAAATTATAAATTATTGTAATGATTGTGAATTGGTTTCATTCTGATTTATTCAGTAACCATATACATATCCAAATATCCACTGAAGTAAGCTACTGTGAAGACTGAGACTACCACAATCAGAGCAGTAGCTAGACCTAGATTTAAAATGTATATATTTCAGTCTGGTCACAGAAAAGGTCTCCATTCATCTCCCTGTTAACTAGACTTGCAATCTACCCATGAACATGAACCTGGCTAAATGTTATGTTCCATGGGAATGAGAAACAGCACCCTGCACCGTTTCTCCAAGACAGTTTATGTTGAACTGCACTGTTGAGATCGGTGTGCCATG
This sequence comes from Anomalospiza imberbis, assembly GCF_031753505.1. Taxonomy (NCBI): domain Eukaryota; kingdom Metazoa; phylum Chordata; class Aves; order Passeriformes; family Viduidae; genus Anomalospiza; species Anomalospiza imberbis. The sequence goes on from NC_089681.1 coordinate 131,966,611, forward strand.
CCCATCCTGGCAGACCTGTATATCTCAAGACATGTAGGCTAACAGATAGCAAACCACAGCTGAGTGGAGTGGGAAAGCCCTCTCTATAACACACTCTTTGTGCACAGAGATCCTCCTGGCTGATCCCCTGAGCTCCCTCAGCAGGTGGCAATGACAGCACACTGAGCTTCCTCTCATCTCGCATCCTGCAGGGTGGGAGAAATTACATCTGTCAACTACTGCTCACCATGGCCTCAGTGACTCCTCGCCAGGTAACGCGGAAGATGCAATACCTCAGCACCATATTCCTTGCTGCTGCCCATGCCCTGAAACTGGCATCTGACCTCCAAACATTCTGGGCTGAGCTGTGAAACAACCCAATCTGTCCCAAAACAGCTTTTCACAGGATGTGAGTGCTGGGGAGAATCTCAAGAAATCCAACTGCTTTCAGGTAAAGTTTATACAAAAGACGGTTTCTGTTTCTACCAAAAGCAGGAAAAGTCACCTGATTAAAAGGAATCTCCCTATTTCTATGTACTGCCAGTCAAAAAGTTTCATAAAGCCATGCTCTATATGAATTCATTTCAGAAGGCCTATATAGAACAAGTAAGAAAATATCTTTATAAGGACAATTTGTAAAAGACTACATGAAAACATCAGAGATGCTGATGTTTGAATACATTCCTAATCTTACATAAGCAAGAGAATTTAAATGCTTTAGAAAACTAGGAATATTGCAGAGAGGAAGACAAAAAAGATGTAAAAAAGAAGTTGGAAAGAGAGCACCATATGAAAATCATACTTAAGTTTTAATGTCCATTTAACAGGTTAATTAAATGTTTCAAGATGGTATGTTGAAATTTAAATATAGCTACCTAGGATAAAATCCTAGCTCATCTGAAGTCAATAGCAAGAAGATTTTACCTGCAATTCTCACTACATTGCAGAAGATATGTTAACAGAATAGCAACCAGACAAGAGGAAAAGGCCTCAAGCTGTGTCAGGAGAGGTTCAGGTTGGACGTCAGGAAGAATTTCTCCATGGAAAGGCTATTCAGGCATTGGAACTGGCTCCCCAGGGAGGTGGTGGAGTCACCATCCCTGGAAGCATTCAAGAAGCAGCTGGACATGGCACTAAGTGCTATAGTCTAGTTGATGTGGTGGTGTTCAGTCAAAGGTTGGACTTGGTGACCTTAGAGGTCTTTTCCAACCTTACTGATTCTGTGAAAAGGAAGCTTCAGTGAAAGGTTTCAGTCAAAAAACAGGAGGAAGAAAAGAACATGTTGCTTACTTTTTTTAGGTAAATGCCATGTAAACTAATCTACATGGCAATCTCTCTGGTTAATGAAGCATTGAATGTGATACTGTAAGTAATTTTTAGCTTCACTTTTATTAATTCATTATTTAGCAAGACTATTTTGTAGCTGTAAATCTAATTTGAAATTGTATCATTACCTTGTACATTGTTGCTTTATGGAAGTACAACCCTAGATTGTAGCAAACAGTGTGGGTTTTTTTTTTTTCATTTCATATGTACAAAATTATATAAAAATAGGTCCTTGATTAACATATGATAATATCCTTAGGCCGCAATGCAAACAAATATAATACGCTTTTATAGTGCAAGTATTCCTTTTAGAAAGAATACTATCTACAGGATACACTCATCTGATGAAGGATTTCAAAATCACATCATTAAGTATCCAATGCATTTTCAATTAATTGTTAGCTGTGGTCTTCAGTGAGCTGCCCTGACAGTAAAAAGAGACACAGAACTTAATCTAATCTTAGTTTTTCATATTTCATCACACTATTCCATTTGCTAATGGAGATATATTTCCCAAAACTGCCAATATGTTCCTCATAGTTTATAAAACAGTACTGAAAGAATGTTGGACACATACAACTGATAGTCTGAACACATGTAACACAACCATTTTGTGATTCAGTGTTGTAAATGTAATTTATATTTTAAACTTTTAATAATTTTAGCTGCATATAAAACAGAAGTAGTAAGTTAAATTAGAGCACCTTGTGTGAAATTTAAGGAATATAAAGATTACACCTTTTAAAATTTAAAGAAATACAACTGTTCTGTCTCAAGTTCACTATGCACCTGTCACATACAAGGAAACTCATTTACATGTAATGAAGACATACATAAATATCACAATCGAAGGCACAACATGGAATTTAAAAGTTAGGGATAAGCAAATCCTTGCTTTTTTATTAAATTACTTGATACACCTTATTCTGGCATATCTACAAATTTCAAAAAAGCTGTATCATTGAAGCTAAAAATGGAAACTGCCTATTCAAATATGTAGTTCAACCTCTTGCCAACTTTAACTGAAACCCTTCCAAGACACTGCATGCATTGATAAGCACTACTGTGTCATTCCGTAATTGATCTCATCAGTAGGATCTTTCTTCTGATATTCATTGGCTCTTTACCTTGTTCTAAATTCATCATAGCTACCTCCATACTTAGAAAAGCTCTTCCATGTATTTATCATAGAACAAAGAATTACACTTATTAGCAACTCAATCTTTCCGACTTCTTTCTCACTTCAAAGAGTTTTGTTATTGTTCTCTGAGCTTTCAGAAGATTATCCAATGCTTCATCCCTGAGGTAGCCAAAATATAAGACTCTACTCCAGGAAATTACCTCAGCAACCACAAGTATTCTGATTTGCAGCTGCCTGATGCAGCTCTCCCACATATGTATACACTTACTTTGACATCAGTGAAGTCAGAAACAAGACAGGTTTGCTGCCTACATTTTCAAGGCTTTATACCACATTACCACATTTCGATCTTCTCTCTCTCACTAAGTATCCAAGTTTCCTCAAATGCATCACCTTTTCTCTGAATCTGCTAGGCTCTTACATCAAAATCTTCTAATTTGTTGGACCGCTCCCACTCAAATATCATATAGTGTAATATCATCTGTAACTTCTATCAATATACTGTAGATCCCTCCTGCAGATTACTGAAGACATGAAATAGAATTAGGTCAACACAGTATAAACAATTAATGGGGAGGGAGCAATTAAAATTGCCCAATGGGATGAATCAAAGCACAATTTATATTTTAGAAGCTATTTTAAATATATTTTATCCCACCAAGCTATTGAAAAGAAGTCAAATATCTCACCATAGCTACAGATTTTCAATGCAATACTGATTTTTCTATATATATAATTTAAATGTAGAATAGGAAACGTGCTGACAATCAGCTTTACTCTGCAAAGGAGTCCCATTCCAGCCACTGATTAGAGAAAGGTAGGCACATCCTATCTTCTCCTCAGCACAAATTTTAACCAGTTAATATTATATCTATTACCCTAAGTATCTTTAAAATTACAAATGAAAATACAGGGAGGTCTAAATTTGCACTGACAATCAAGAATTCCACTCTCATCAAAATCCTTCTGGAATTCTGCACGCGATACTGTAATTCAAAAAATGTTGAACAATGTGCGACAGTACTTATAATTGGAAAGGTATTACTTAATATAAAGCTTAAATACCATTCAATTCACCTAGTCTATGAAAAACATCATTGCCTAATTTACACTCTGATTTCCAGAAGACTCAATTTCAGTACAACTTATCAGCTCTTCTATCCTTAATAATGACTACAGGTCATAACAGAACTTTCAGAACAGAAGGCACAGTAGCCAACTATTCTAATTCTTAAAGCTACTCGTCAATCTATTGAAAATAAAATATTTCTTTGAAGAAATGAACAGTTAAAAACTGAAGTGAATCTGAGCATGAAAAGGTAGGTCTCAAAATATATTAATTGCAAAAATAATACAGTCCACAGGCACAGGCACAGTTGTTTATTCTTGTTCCATGTTTTAAAACTTGGACTCAGAAAAATCAGAGGAAGTTTTGGGTTTTTACCCTCTCTTCTTCTCCTTTCCACTAAGAGCACCATGGTTGCACAGCTTGATTCAATCGTCCTTTTCCACAATCACTTCTCCATGAAGCACCCTTCTTCTCTGCCGCAGCATGTGGAAGTAGAGTTGTGGAAATACTTAATCAAAGCATAGAAGAAAGCAAATTAGATGGAAAAATTCAACATATCACATAATGGAAAACCACTATTTTACAGAATGATGAACTGAGTAAAAATTATGGCACACACTGGTTGAGTTGATTAAGGTGAATAACAACAATTCATGAACATCGCAGTGATTTAAAAAACAATAATTACTCAAGCTCATTTATCCCTGAATAAATACCCTGCGTTCAAGGAACTTCACTCCAACAGATTCCTTATAGAAACAGGATTTAACCACGTTCTGGTAGTGCTTGAAGACTTCAAATTTGTCCTAAGCATTTTTGAAGACTTGGAGGAGGATACAAATTTACCCTACTTGTTCAAGTCTGAAGAAAGGAGATCCATCTCTGGTGTCCTTCTGTCTTCTATTATATTACTGTCCTACTGACAGAGTTGATCTTTATATTTAATGGCTAGAAAACTGGATTTATTCCTGAAGTGTTGCTACATAAACAGATATTAAACTGTTAGTAAATTATCACACCTTAGAATATTTTTTTGTTGACATAAATCTCTATTGTTTGCCTTCATGATTTTTTGGGACAAAAAATATAAGTGTGTGTGCATATTGTAAAAGTCCATATTGAATGTCACCTTCTCAAAGAATACCTTTCATGAATGCAGATCACAGACCTTTTAACTTCAGCTTTCCTGCTTTTCAATTTCACTCTCTAATCTGCTGCCTCAATGTACAGATTATTTTAAAAATACTATATAGTCTATTATTTATATTATCTAAAATATTATATTTGCCTATTTTGGTCTAGCCCTGTTCATGGTGGAACATCTGGTATATCAGGTTGCTTTCTCCTTGTCTTCACTGATTAGGTAGCAGTGGAAATAACACTGGAAGTGAAAGACACATACTCTCTCTACTGTTACCTCCATAGCTTCTGGCATGCATAAACCAGGGACTGCAGATGTTCAGAGAGGTTTGGGAGGGGTTGATTTCTGTGAAAATGAAATCTTAGAGAATACTGCTTCAAGTTTTTCCTGAGCAGGCTTGAATGATGATTTTTCCAAGGTAAATGGTTATTAGTAGTAAAAAGCCACAGCCAATCTCTGGCACAACTTGCAGAATTTTAAAGTCATTACTTCAAAGTGAGAGAGGCACTAGAAAGTCTCAGCAACACAGTTACAGACATTTCTGTGTGTAAACAAAAACTTTTCTTACCTCATCCAAGTCTGAGAAATAATTTTAGCATTTTCATTGAAATTTTTAAGACAGATCATGTTCCTAAGCAGACCACAGGACAGAAAATTTCAGTCTAACCAATTAAAGCACAATAAAGCTTGGAACAAAAGAAAGCAGGCTTTTACAGTAGAAAATGTTCAGCAAATTTTAATACAGGCACTGTTTATAGCATTGCTGAAGATTGATTTTTATGATGTTAAAATGTTTCTACAGTTCAACAGTACTTACATGGCACATAGGAGAACATGACAATAATAAGGAAGTAATAGTAGTCAAAGGAGACATTGTATTTGTTGGGAAGTCTCAGTGAAAACATTCCTGTTTTCTTCACGTAGGGTAAAGCAGCATATATGGTTAGCAGTTCACCCGCAACTCCAGCAGGATACAAAATGATAAAAAAGTTGTATCTGCATTGAAAAAATAAAAAAAAAATCTTGTGAGAAACACCCCATAAATTTAAAATTTTCTCTTGTTATTATTAGTGTCACAGAAATGCATTAAAGTAGTTCCTGCACCAGAATCAGGGATCACATCCTGACTTGACACAAAATATCAGTTTCAGTTACTTTCAGTAGAGTTGCTTAGATTGACAAGAGAATGCATTCTTCAGAGCTTTGTTTAAAAAATAGTGAAGTATCAGAATGTTTTTTATGTCTTTCTAATGAAACAACCCTCAAATTTTTAGTCTCCAATAATGATTTTTTTAGAATGCACTATTCTTACTCATGTTGTCACTGACAGGACTCAGACCAGGACTGAATGTCAGATTCAGATGATCCTACATATTTTCATCACAGTGCAGACACACTGGGTCAACTGTATGTACTACAATTTTTTTAAGATAATGACAATGTTGAAAAACATCAGGAGCCTGTTTTATTCACTACAACACAGGAATACTACATTTACCACTAATGGAAATTGGAATAAAAAGAGAAAAGAAAATTACAGTGCCAGAAACTTATCAGATCCATTTTAAAGTGAGATGATGTTCAAATAAAAGGCAAAGCATCCAGTTGAAAGAAAATATGGTTTCAATGCCAAAGGCCACATAGGCAGTGACAAAATGAAAATTGTAATCAATAGGCTATGTGCTGTCCTTTCACACAGTGCACCATGGATATGCAGGTTCTCCTATGGAACAATTCTCCAGTTCATATAGGGAACAGCAATGAGAGCTGTCACAGAGAGAGAAAGGTACAATGTGCACTCCCTGACCAAAAGAAATGAGATCCAAAACAGCAGCAACTAAGCATGAAATCCTCCTAGCAGCAGAAAGGCTTAGAAGACTCACAGATGAGGGGAATCACAGAACAGTTCAGGTTGGAAGGGACCACAATGAGTCATCTGGTCCAACCTCCCTCCTGAAGCAGGGTTATCCTGAGGCACAAGGAACAGGATTGTGTCCAAATGGTTTTTGAACATCTCCAGTGAGGGAGACACTGGATTGTCTCTCTGGACAATCTGTTCCAGTGCTCGGTCACCTGCTCAGTAAAGAAGTTCTTCCTCATGTCCAGGTGGCACTTCCTGTGCATCCGTTTCTGCCCTTTGCCTCTTGTCCTATTGCTTGGCAGCACCAAGAAGAATGCAGATTAGATAAGAAGGAACTAATACCTTACATATTGTTTGTCTCTATGCAGTTATAAGCTAAAGATCAGAAATTCCATCTCTCTTGGTACTGAATTCGTGCTCAGTTGTGCTGTTTGTTTATCCATAAATCTTGATGGGATATTTTACACTCTATGAAAAAATAATATACTTTCAAATGATTTGTTTATATTAATATTTCACCATATGTCTCTTCAGTGAGAATGTTGGTTTTCCCTACTGTCTAAATTATGGGAAAAAAAATCTGTTATTCCAGGCACACTGACCTGATGGCAAAAATTATTATCTGTCAATGTAATTTGTTCTGAGTGCATTTCTCTTTCTGAATTCTGTATAAAAAACTACTGATGATAGCCAATCTGACTATCTTTAAGTTTGTCGTTTAGTGCTTAAACATGTCTCTCATTTAGGCACTAATTAAAAGGAAATGTTTTATAAGAATAGACATAAATATCAGACATATCAAAGAAGCCCATTAGAAGCATCAAACCTGCATTATCTATAAAATAAAAATAAAGGAAATAATAAACAAAGACTTTTAAATAAGAGTCACCTGTACTGAATGTAGGTTAGATATTTTTCTTCTAACATAATAAGTCTGCCTTATATGTATTTTTCAAATAATGACTATACAGAATACTATTCCAGTTAAGTCTCCTGATAAACACACAGTCTCTGTAGTGTATGTGATCTAGCAGCCAACCTTAAGAATGCTTCAAAGTCAAAATAGTTTTGATTTGGAACTCAATTTTTGGTGGCCTAAGCTAAACTAGTATTTAACTTCACTACATGGATACAATATTACAAAAGCTCTGATAAAGCAGACCTTCTTATAAAGTAATAATACAGATTGAGTGACAACAACTGCCACATTTTCAAAAAAACTAACATCCACAAAGACTAGCACAGGTGCTTAATTTTGGACACTGTATTCAGAACATTGTAAAGAGTCATACTGCAAATTAAAAGATGACTCCAAAGATAGAGAAAAAAATAGAGTACGAGAAAGCAGAGTTCAAACTGTGAGACACAGAAAGCAAAGGAAAAACCATACCCCAAAAACTTCAGCTAAAATATTTTTAACATATTAAACAAGCAACAATGATCCCAAGCACAGAAAGCAACTGACTTGCACTTTGCTGACACATAACCAAAGCTCAAACATCTGCTCTCCTGTGTGTTAGTTCAGCATGCGTGAAACCAACATGCACAGAATCATGAGAAACTCAAGTGCAAAACATCTCCACCTGGCCCATTTAATGAAGTATGGCAAATGGTTGAGCAGGTTGAATGTGTAGAAGGAATATCGAGTAATCTCTGTCACAGTCCATACGACCAGAAAAAGAATAACGCTCTCCTCATTCTGGATCTGCAGAAGTATAAAGAACCAACATTTTCTTCATCCTTAGGCTTATTTTCTGTGCAAACTGTAACAGGCTTCTCTTTAAGATATATAGAACGGAACTAATATCTTGTAAAGAAAGAAAATTTTGGCACAAAAGTGATATGCTGAAACCATTACCATGTACAGTTCATTAGCATATGTGTTTACTAACATACAGACATTTGTCAACTGAGCAATCTTCATCCATTATGCAAATATCAAAATATAAAACCCTATAATTATGCTTATTCTTCCTCTTTATTCTCTACCTACATTCCTCTAGACTAACTATCCTTTTTCTATCTGTTTGATCTACTTGTTTATGTTCTTTCTCCTCAATACAGCAAGAACAAAATGCTACAGAAGATAACGTTCTTCTCATAATCACTTTTTAATCATTCTGCATTTCACTACTCCATTTGCCAGATTTTCTCTTACTTTTTATCTTGTTTTTTCTTCAATAGATAATGCACATCTCCATGAAATTTTAGACCAAAGGAATTGCTTTATATAACCTACTAACTGGAACTTGGTCACAGAAGATCAAGTTTGGCAGACTTCAGGGAGCTCTAAGATAGTTAAGGAGCTGGAGCACAGATGGCTCACTAAATGAAGAGTAGTTGATAGATCAGGAGCTTTGGGTAAACTCACTCAACAATCCTGTTTAAGATTTAAGTTCTGAGTCATTAAACTGCCTCACCAGTAAGTAGCACATCTCTGCTGTTTCAAAACACCACTTCTTTTTCACTCTGAGTAAACAAATAAACAAAAGTCCCCAAATACAAAGAAGGCACCTGGGGATCTATTACAAACTCTACCTTCTGTGAGGAAGAATTACACACAAGTAATTTTCTTTCCTTTAAGAGGGGAGGAATTTTGTAATACACTTCTATGCCTGAAGGCTGAAAAGCCCCAGGGATGTCTGTGAAATAGAATAAAGCAACACAAGTTTTTTTAAAATTTTGAAAAAGGTAAATGATTTTTCAAAATAAAATGCAACATGGTGACAAAGCTTAATGTATCTCCAAGATGCTGAAAATCCACAACACTTGACACAAAAGTCAAGAAGAATTGTAAGTGCTCATAAAATCGCACCCTCAACGTGTCAGTCAAAGGTGGTGCAATTTTAGCAGAAGGATCTCACCAACATCATAAAGAAAATGGAGACATAAAAATAGCACCAAAATCACAAACAAATAGCAGCAACTGAAGTGCAAAGGCACTCAAACAAATGAGCAAAGGTAAAGACAGAATTAGGCTGTTTTTTGCCTCATGCAATTAAGAGACAAACATTGATAACTCAGATTTGGATTCATGTCACAGTGCTAAATCCAAGCAGAAGAGCTTTAAATAAGTATGCAGAGAATTCCTATCTGCTGCCTTGCAAATCTGCAGTCAAGTGGGGAGGTCTGGCTCTGGCTATTATCACTGACATGCCTCTCACCACTTAGTGACCCTGAACATTCATGCCTGCTAAGCAATAACAGCGTGAAATACAATCAGACATACATTCAAATGTATTTCTTCTTGGACACAGCTTGGCCTACAGTAGTGTAGATAGAGAAAATAAAAGAAATTGCTGAATACGCTTAAGATTTAGTCCACTGCAGATAATAAAAAAAGGTAAAATGCAGTGCTAGAGTCCAGCTCGTGTAGGCATTCAATATAACAATCTTGTTAATTTTTGAGACATTTTGCCTTACAGAAAAATATTAAAAGTTAGGTTAAAAAAAAAAAAAACTAAAAAAACCCCAAAACAAACTGAAAAAACAAGGAACAACAAGAAAAAAAAGAACAAAAAAATTAACCCTATGAAAAGCCTATTTAGTTTATTCCATGTTAAAGATGCAGTGTAGAAAACAAGTCCTCTTGTGAAATGAAATGAAGATTTGATAACTGAGGCAGGTGGTAGGATAATTCATCTGCAGAAGAAAGGCCTATGCCATCTGCTGGTGAGACAGTTTAATGGCTCAGCTTTTCAGGTTCTGAAAAAATTCAAGAGCACAAAACCTATCACTTAATTTTTTTACACGCCTTTCATAGAAAGCACACCTCATAAACTGGACCTAATGTCCTACCTACTAGTTGTGAACTACTTGCTTCATTCTGCTAATGGATCACTAGCCTTACAACAGCCACTCAAAGCCAGGCAAAAAAGCCATTGTCATTTACACAGGTCCTTATGTGACACACTAGATGTCATAAAATGTCAAGATTACCATAACATTAAAATTTTGAGAAGGTTTCTAAAAAAATAGCAAAATCGCAACCATGTTTATCCATGTGAATTCAAGACATAAATTTAAAGTCATAAATTTACCTTTTATTTAGATTAATTCAGCAAGTACTAATTAAAATTTTTGAAAGGGAACTGTTAACACTAGGGTTGTTTTGTTTGGAAATAATAGGAGTAGTCACTGATTTCATTTAGGCAGACTACAGACGGCATGATGCTGAAAACACTGGTGATTCACTGCTAAGACCCAGACTCCGTCTCCTGGCAAGAATCACTCAAATTCTATTTTGTAACCCTAACTTCCAAAATTGCACTCAAATAAGCATTATCTACAGGGACAGGGATAGAATTAATTTTTAGCTTGATCTTCCTTGTGAAATGAGAACTGTAGTAATAGCTTCTCCTTAAAAGCAATCAAAACATAATTTGCTCAGACACATACCTGTTTTATACTGTGTGCAATGAACCACACCATGAATATTCTTGAACTCACTTGGACCCCAGTCACAAGCACAGATGTGCGAACTATTCCTTAAAAAGAGAAACATGTTATCTCTGTTCCACAATTCATGTTTTAACTAGTTACAGGAGAAACTAAAACAAAGAACTCACCAACTGCACAGTGGATTACCTGTAAATAAAAATAAGTCAGAGGTTACTGATGTGCAGCATGTTACTAGCTACCCTATAAACATAGCCTTTTGATATTAATATAAACCGAGGCTCAATTCTGGTTTTTGTCTCCCACTAACAGTCATAAAAGGAAATACATGGCAGAGCCCTGGCAATCAGTGTTGGGATGGTCTCAATATCTGTGCTGTGCAAATACATGAAAGACATTTGTTTTCCAAATTAATTGTAAATATTAGACATTTAGACTCTTATAAAGCATTTTATTCAACTGGTAAGCTTCTCTTCCTTATTCAAAGAATTTTAAAGGACAGTGTAGAGGAAGTCACATAAGGAATGCTAAACACACAGCAACTTTAAAATGTTCTGCATTCATTTACAGATTAATAACATTATTATACTTTTGTCGATGACAGCTATGAAGCCTTAGATACAGTGTATTTTCTGGTCAGTAATGTTTAGCAAATGAAGTGCTCTTCATTATTTTGGCAGCTTTGAATAGAATTACTTGCGGTGAAAGTTTAACAACACAAAAGCCTATATGCAGCTAATGACATGATTTTAACAGTTGTTAGAACTAGAGCTGTTGTGAGGGAAAAAAAAAAGTTAAAATGTGAACAGGCATTCTTTGTTGTGCCTGGGAGAACTGCAAGTGGTCCATAAACCCAGCAATAAAGCTTCATTCCACAGATGTACCAGAAATCAGGCCACTAGTTCATAGTTTGCAAAAGTATTACTTAAAGAATACTTTGCACATCTTGCACAGACCCCATTGCAATGGATTATATGGGGTGCATGAATCCTGTCTTGAAGTAAGCAGAAGCAGGAAAGGCACAGAAGGATAGTAAGTCCAGTATAAAGAATATAAGGTAAGCTATAATCTCTGAGATGATGACATCTACTACACTAGAGGGCTGATCTGCTGGCTGTAATGCCTTCAAGATTTTGCCTTTTGCATTAAATACTCTCAAATCAAAGCAGTTCCCAGGCACTGATTTCAAGAAATATTAGAATTAAGTCGGAAAAACACGTGCCCATTTGTTTCAAGTAATCACCTTGCCCCACCCCCAAAATTTCATTAAATAATAAAGTAAAAAGGACTTTTAGTACTAATGTAATATTTTTATTTTACATTCAGGATAATAATATGTTTTGCCTATGATATGCAGCATCCAGTAAAGCAAACTAATGTTAAAAATTTACCTCAAGCAAAGCAAATGTCTGGAAAAATTTAAGCGTCTTTTGAACGCTTCTGAATAAGCCTCTATGTGTTCCTTTCTGTATATAAAACCGCACCATGGCAATACCTAATACCAGCCACCTACAAAAGAAAGAGAATGGATACATTTCAAATTAGAATTCTAGAAATATCCATCCATGATAAACAATTTTGTAGAGTATTTTTCTTCACAGATTAACTTTGATTCCTCACTTGTCGGTGTTCTTAGATCATCAAAAAATATTTTTAGACATAAACAGTATATAATATTATGTAAACATTACACTCCTCTCTTTACTTGGAAAATAATGGAGAATAACTTGCTGCCTTCCGAGGATTGACTCAATTGGGGGACCCCCCAAAACCACCCATCCATCAGACTTTTCTGCAGCAGTGACTACATATTTTTACATATTGAATCCTCATGTACCTTGACTATTAAATACTGTTATTTGAAACCACATTATGAGCTTGGCACTGAAGTCACTGTTTGGGTTGGAAGTTTGTAAATGTAAAGGACTGGAATTTATGCATATCAGTTTCACATTTTTCATGGCCCCTCAACTCACTGATTTCAGGACTGACTAGTGATCTTAATGCTCCTGTTTGTGATTGTTCAAATTAAGGTACCACTGTAATTATGTTTTCCAAAGTGCTGAGAAGTGTTTTAAAAGTTAAATTTAAAAATCAGACTCCAAAGTGCTGAAAGATGGGTGCTCTATGCTCCTGACTTCAAGAAACATATTTAACTAGCACATTTGAGGGGGTTGGATGAATTTATTTTGGTTTTTTTACAGAAACTGAAGAATTATGCCAACTAATAACCCTTCCAATGTAAAAGAAAGAAAAGGCAACAGTATCTTTTAATCATAGTAGAATTTGACATAAAATTTAAATTGAGATTTAGAATGGAAATTGAGATTAAAAAAAACCATCTAAATTGTGAGTTGATCCCACCACCTGCCTCAGACTCTGTAAAATCATCCAAGGCATGAGGAATTCCTTCCATGTAATAAACCCATTTTTATATCATAAAGATTTTCAAAACAGCGTGCTGTATCTTCCTTAATCATGGGATTAAGTGGGTAGGAACGGACCTTAGAGATCAACCCCTTTTGCCATAAGCAGGGACACCTTCCAATAGACACGGTTGCTCAGAGCCCCATCCAACCTGGCTTTGAACACTTCCAGGAATGGAGCATCCAGGGGTTTTTTGGGCAACCTCTGCAAGTGCCTCACTACCCTCTGAGTAAAGAATTTCTTCTAAATATCTAATCTAAACGTGCCTTCTTTCAGTTTAAACCCATTATACCTTATTCTATCACTATAGGCACTTGTGAAAAGTCCCTCTCAAGCTCTCTTGTGGGCTCCCTTCAAGAACTGAACTTATATCACCCTGGAGCCTTCCATTCTCCAGACTGAAAAAACCCAACTCTCTCAGCCTTTCAGACCTATATCTCATTCTTAAAACATCGCATTAGCAAGAAGACTGAAAACTTCAGGTTTCAATCCAAAAAAACTAAGAAAGTATAAAAATTCTTTAACACAGACATAGGCATAACAAGAGCTATGGATGGCTATTTTGAGAGATAAAAATAAAAATCAAAAATGACAAAAATTTTAGTTGAATGTCTTCTCTGAAGTTGCTGGGACAATCACTCAGTCCTTTTATTCTCCATAAAGCCATAGCAAGTATATTCTACAGCAACATGAGTTCTGGCTAAGGAAGGGCCCAAGTGACAATTCAGAAATAGAGACAGATTTGGAGAGATTATAAACATTCAGGAAAATATTTACATAAACATTTGGACAAATATTTAACTCATCCTCTTGTAGTCCTCCCTGAGCATCAGGCATAGGCTAGCACTGGAAACAGGGTACCTGGAAATAGTAATCTTTGGTCAGATCCACTCTGCCGTAAGATCGTGAGAGCCGCCTGGATCCTGACAGCTCCCCGCTCACCTCGGATGGCACGGACTTCAGTATCAGCCCCTTAACAGCTCCTACGCACGGCGGCTACTGCTATGCAGTCACTTGGTGTGTCCCATTCCAGCACTTCATGACAGCATTTCAAACTCACATAGAGTTAGTCAGGCTTCTCCACACAGCAGGAATGATTCCCCTCTTTGATCCCTTCTACTTTAAGCCCATGAATCTGATCTGTCAGTGCTCCAAAATTTTCCCCTGCAAGTGTTACTTAGATTTTATAATGGATTTTAAATATGAGTGCATTTATTTCAGGTTGTCTCCCACCACTAGGGAAACAAGGAATTACTGGAATATCAGTGGTAGTCTTTCACAGTAGAGCTGACCCATTTTACAGTGAAGTGTTTGACAAGAGGAAGGTGATAGTGAGTTTACATCCAGCTGGCAGCACAAATGTGGCAGCAACAGCTCTGTCCGAGATTTAGACTGTGAAGTCATAATACATTTAACCTAATAAGGCATTTTCTGCATCTCATTCCACAACCAAAGCATTGCAGAGAGAAGTAATCTTGGACTACACTCAAAGACGGCAAATGTATTTTTCATAAATTATTTTTTTATGTGGACATAAATTTCTATGGATAGATTTATTCAGCTGTCAGTGGTTTTGACTTTGGATCTCAGGAAAGTCCTCATACTGGTTATTACAAATCACCAGGAAATGGAAAATACTTTCTGTAATAGTCCCAGTTGGGACTTTCAGCAAGACTGAGTATTGATCTGTCATTTTAGTCCTTTAAATCTGTTTAGAAACAAAGATAAGCTGCAGGCTTTTTATTAGAATGGTTGTTTCATTCTAATAAATGAAACATAACATGTAGTTACGCATTAGTTTGTTAAAACTCCAGAAACATTTTGCTATATTGCACTGCCTGGACAACTGGACAAATATACTGTTCTAGTTAAATATTTATCCTGTGTAGTGTCTCTGTTAAGTATACCTGTATTTCAGATATGTATTTTTCTCTTAAACTGTACCCATAAATGATTATAAGAATTTATTCCTCTTTTTTTTCTGCTTCCACATAAAAATCCGATTTTGCATGTCTAAATTTCTTTTGATATTAATGGAAAATGGGAGAGAAGGAAGTGGGAGATACTGAAGCAGCACCTAAGGTCAAAACTAATACGGTTCGATAATCTTTTAGAGACATACAAAAGTCAGTGGCAAGAGTCTGTTCATTAGCAAATTCACACATGGAGCACAAGACTGGTAATTCAATGAGGTAACATTAACCTCATGTAAAAGCACTTTTCAAAAAGTGCTGCAATAATATATGAACAGACTTAAAGTCTCAAGATTCACAGTTGCTAGTGAGAAGAAAGCCATTACGATTACATTCCTGGCTTTCTCCAGCAGTGCTTGAGCTCCTGCCTCAACTGCAGCGTGTTAGTTTTACTCTACGGGATTCAAAGGGCAGTGAGACCACCCATTAGTAACCAAAGTAAAACTGTTCTCATGATGAATAACACACTAGAAGTTGTAAATTTTTTCCTTCTTAGCTTTCTTTTAAACATGTGGATATGAATAGGTTGAGGTTTTTTTCCCCCAAGTGTTAGTGAACAGGGAAAATTTTCAAGAAATGAGAATATGTGCTTCGAGCACTAACAACATAAACCTGACTGCTCTTATAATCTGCTATTCAAAATAAATACCCCCTTTCCTCAGAGCAAAGCCTCGCAGCACGGAGCACAAGCTCAAATGAACCTTCTGGGCCACTCTCCCGCCTCCACCGGTCCCCGCTCATCCCTCCTGCCCGCGGGCCGGGCTGGCTTTGGACAGCTCTGCCTGCCGGGAACCGGAGCTCTGCTGTCTCAGAGCCAGGGCGCACCGAGCCCAGCGCGCCGCCCCTCACGGGAGCCGGCCCTGAAGCCCCCGGCGGCACCGAGGAGCGCAGTCGGCTCCCCGCGGGCGGCCAGCAGCCCCCTCCGCATCCGGCGAGGCCGCGCCGCGGGACGCGGCTCCCCGCCCGGCATTCCGGTCCCGGCTATACTTAACCTCCGCGGCGGGCGCGGGGTGACGCGCCGGCGGCTGGCAGCGCTGCACCGTATTAGGCAATGCTCGGCAGGCGAGGAGAGCCCCGCTGCCGGCGGCTCCCCCGCGTCCCGGCTCTCCCGCCCGGCCGCCGCCCGGCCCCGCCGGGCCCCCGCCTCGCCCCGGCCGCGCCGCCCCCGCTCCGCCGCTCCGCGCCCCGCGGAGGCGCCGCGCTGCCGCCCGCGCCGCTCACCCCGCGGTCATGGCGACGTTGTAGAAGATGAGCCACGTCGTGGCCAGGGCGCCCAGCTTCTTCTTCTTCTTGCCGTTCTCCTTCTCCTCCACCGCGCCGTTGCCGCCTCCGTCCTCCTCGCTGGACGCCATGGTTCCCCGGCCGGGAGCGCGGCGCACACGGCGGGGAGGAGGGGCTCCCTCCGCGGCGGGGCTGCGGCGCGCTGACAGCCGGACCGGGCGCTGTCTCTCACCCCATCTGTCTTCCCCGAGGGCCGCTGCCGCCAGCGGCTCACATGGCCCTGCGCGCTCCTCCCTCCGCGCCGCGGGTCTCCCCGGGTCAGCCGGAGCCTGCGGGGGCGGGCGAGCCTCCATCCGCAGGGAGATCCTGGTGGGATGGTACCTGCCTTGCCGTCAGGCAGCAGCGGCGGGCACAGCCCACCTCAGAAAAAGTGACAGAAAATAATGCAGCTCTTGGAAACACAGAAATGGGTGTCTGAGATTGAACACCTGGGAGCCTGGCCAGAGACCGACTGGTGGGAATATGCCCAGGCCCCCACCTCAGAGGCCAAACAGCCACCTGCAGGGTGACCGCGACAGTCTGGTAGGTCTCCATAAATACCACCCTCAATACCTGAGGAAGACTAAGGCTCATACCTGAGAAGGGGAAATTTCTTCCAAGGGCCTGAAGAGCACCCAGGTGGCAGACTGAAGGCTAGATCTGAGTGTGCAGGTTACCTTGTAAATGTCTGCTCTCTGTGCAAGTGCACAGGGAAGCTAAGCCAGTCCGGGTAGCAATGCTGGGACTGGCTCTGGAAGGGGGAGAGCCTTAGCCTGACCTAATGTGACAAGATGCTTCAAAAGTGTGGGCTGCACCCACTATCCTGACACCTGGCTCAGTCTCTGCTAGCCTGGGGATGCAGGCTCCCCATTTCCACAGCTAAGCATGCTGACCATGGCCTCTCAGCCCACATACCTCAGACACAGGCATATACAGACAGAAGAATTCAAAAACTGGGTCAGGATATCTTTGAAATGCTACTTGTTCAGAAGAATTTAAGGAGTCCAAGTCTGTCTACTTTAGAATGGGGTGGGTATTTCAATGCTGAAGACACCTGGATGTCTCAGGTCGAGGGCCTTCATGTAAAGATAAGCAGATGTGCTAAACAAAACCTAAGTCTCCCCCTCCTCACCAAAGCACACAAGCAGATGTTCATCTTTCAGCCTCAAAACACAGACCCACTGGCAACAGCAGATGTATAATGTGCAAGATGAGCAGTTGGCAAAAGACCACATTATGTATGCTCTTAGATTACTCTAGGTACCAATATTACACATACATAGGTGCTTTTTGTGTTCAAGTAATAAATATAATCCAGTTTGAGAATCCTGTAGTTAAAAAATCAAGATAAAAAATTTACACACAGTATTGAATGACCCAACTCAGAAGTTTTTGCTAATACAGGTTAATCTGAGCCTATATGTCATCTCAATGTGACAACTATAAGTTGGTTTAAACTTTAGTTTTCCAAAATATTTTCAATATTTATTATTTTAATTCTGGATATTTCTGCTATCTTACTTACATGTTTTCTCCACTTGACTTCCTCTTCTCTCTTCAAACCATATTAATCTTTTGGCTTTGACAATGTAGTGTTGAAAGAGGCACCAAAAATTAACCACATATTATGAAAAAGTGGTGGTTTTTTCTCATTTGATTATTCAGTTTATGAATTCATTAACTGATGAAGATTTTCTTATCTTAAATTATGGTACACGGAGAAAGGCATGACTCAATCCCAATTTTTAATATCAGTTTTTATTTTTTACTACTTTTAGCTGTCCTTTGCTGTGTTTCTTTTGAGATTTTTCCACAGCAGATTTGAGGCAATAAATCCTATTTTCTTTCTGAAGTAAAAATTTTTAAATCCATTATTGGATGTTTTCCACACTTGTGCTCAGAATCTTTTGAAATTTGATAAGCAATGTTTGTCTAATTCTCATTAGAATTCTGTATTACTTTCCTTCCCCTATTTATTTGCTCAGATTTATTGATTTTGGATGCACACATTATCTGTAATGATGACTGGCTTTCTCTTGAGTTAATTTAGTCAATTCAGAACTCAGTGGCGAGGAAAAGCGTCTCAATGTGTTTGCTCTAATATTGTGGTTACTATTAAGCTTACAGTTTCTCTTGCTATCACACCACTCATTCACCCAATTGATGAAAGCTTTCTGAATATCCCCCCATAATCTTTTCTTGGATTGAAATAAACGAAACATTTTGTTCCATTTGCAAGATTTGTCATCCCCATTTGGCTATGTTTCCCAAACATTTATTAAAGTATTAAGCACAAAACATATTGCAGAACTGTTGTAAACACCCCACTGCTGTAATTTTGCTTTAATAAAGTTGCTCCTTGTTTCCATCTCCCATGTTCTAATTCATGGAGATAGTTTATTCCTTAATCTGTAGCTACTTCATATACTGAGTAGTTCCTCTGTGACATTTTTTCAGTAGTATTTTCAAAACATATTTGTTGTGTTAATATATATTTTTTTTACGAATATGTTTTTATAATTACATGTTCCAGGAATTGCAATAAATTAGCTGAAATGTAATTTATTTTTCGTAAATTTCCCTATTGTTACTCTTTAAATAATTATTTCTGTCAATTACAATCTATATATTTGTGGTTACTAGTCTGTATTTTCTGAATTCTTTATTTAAATTTGATAAAGTGTCAACTATTTTCAAAGCATTAAGTACAGTATCTTTACTTAATTAAAAATAATGTTTTTATAGTAGCAAAATTATTTCATCTAATATTTCAACTTTGACTAGCACCTTTTGAGCCCCAAAAATCTCAAAATAATTAATAGGATAGATTTAGTTTTTCTTTACATACAGAAATTAAACCAATAGAAGTGAATAAACTTATTTATTAATTGCATTGTCTAAATCAGCTTTTAAAATCACTTATGAGTAGCTTATCAATTGAGATGAACTTTGCTGTTATTCAAACACTAGCCAACCTTTCCAATAAATTTCAAGACAGTCAGATCAAGGTCTTTTATGTGGTAGGTGAGAGCATCATTGTGTTTCATATTACTTCTCAACCTTTCCTGGCAATTGACCTTTATTTACTCTAGCTCCAAGTCATCAACACTGCTATACTGTTACTAGAAAAATAAGTGGTTTTCTTGGTCTTCTTCATGATTTATATTATCATTATATATTTTACTTCAGAATTCCTATTGCACACACAGATACTCAAAACCTTATAAAGCTGAATGGTTTTTACTTCCAATCTATTTCCAGAAATACAAAGTGAAGCTTATACGAGATTATTTTCTAATGAAATGTTCTACAGTGTTTTGGGGTTTTTGTTACAAAATTGATCTATTCAATACGGAAACACTTCTATGGAATGAAAAATTGTAGTGCTCTGAAAAAATTATAATGACTTACCAGCTCCACAATCACAGGGGAATGTCATCTACTATTGAACGCTTCAAGAACTACTTGATATGAATCCTGCAGAATTACCCTTATACTTCAGACTAGTTAAATGTTAGCCAGTAACTTAAAATCCTGGCAAGAATTTGTTAAAAAATTTAACAACTTGATTCTGCTTGTCCTTCTGCCTTGTCTTCAGTTAAGGTTCCCAACACACTGCAAGAACAACATGTTTAGACAACAGACTTTATATATACTACTTGCACACTATTCTAGGTTTATGGTATGTAGGAATCAATGAGATATGCAAGGATAAATGCAAGTAAACAGAATTTTGTCTAAATTAAACAACACTGTGTGTGTCTTTTTGTGCATTCATTCAGGTGCGTAGATCTATTCTTTAATTTACTATGCTAGGAATTTGACAGAAGATGCTTTCAAAAGATGTGGTGTATAATGGATTGCATAAATCTTGTGGGAAGAACTAGAAGATCTCGTATTTGGCACTTCTGAAGCAGTTGGAGTTTTGCACTGCTACTACAAAATAAATGATTCATATTAAGCCTCTGACTGTACAGCTAAGTAGTTAGCAAAGGAAAAGAAGTGTTATGAACACAGGCTGAAGTGGAATTTTATATTTATGTTATAAAAATACAAAAATTTTGGTGTGAACATTTAAATTTTTTTGTATGGAAATTATTGATTCTACTTATCTTAAACCTACTAGTTTATTAAATGTTCTGAAAAGCACATTAAGTCTGGGATGCCCTTGTGTATGGTTCTATTTAATCCTCTCCAAGAACAAAACCATAATGCAAACTGCAATGCTGAAGAACAAACACATGTTAAAGGGAGATGGCTATCCTGCTTATTTGAGTTTGGTTTATCTGAGTTTTTTAATTTATCCAAACTCAGTGTACTTTTTGCTATAATAGACAAATTGAACTCTGTACAACAATTATTTTCTTTATGGGATATTTTAGATATGATGTCATCTGCGCAGTTGGAGTCTGCACACTGCAGACTGGCTGTACCAAGAGCTAACTCCACTTTAATATTCAAATTTCGTGTGTGTGTGTATATATATATATATATATATATATATATATATATATATCAAACGATTAAAACTGAAATTAGTAAATTAGTACTATTAACTTAAATTGGACTGTTCATGTGAGTAAAATAAAATACACTTTGGAAATTAACTGGTAGCATAAATATATTCTTAAATTCCCTTTTCTATATTATACAATAAAAGTAATATTCTTCTTATAAAGAAGCTTTTCTACTTTGCCCAACAGATATCATGCAGATTTTTCACAGGGTTTCCCAAAACACACTTGAATAATACTAAAAATTCCTTCTGATTTTCTGTGTATTTCAGTGGTAGCTTGCTTGTGTGAGAACTACAATCTCTATAGAGGAGACCACTTCCATTATTAGTTTCAGAGCAGGCACAATCTAAGCTTGTTGTTTAGTTTTATTTCAAGAGCTTGAGTTAAAAAGGGCTCTTTATCAAGTGAGTAGTGTTCCAGTCTGATGCCTGCTGTGGTCAGTAGAAGTAATTCTATTTCCTTCTTCAAAGAGTGGTGGAGTACAAAAAGATTAATTTTAACCTCATCATTGGTTGAAAAATGGTCTGAGTTATCAGCATGAAAAAGTGACCATATTGAGTGTAGTCATTTTGGCCACAGGAAGAACAGGTGTTTGTGCCAAAACAAAAAAAAAAGTGACCATATTGAGTGTAGTCAGTTTGGCCACACTAAGAACAGGTGTTTGTGCCAAAAAAAGCACCAGGACAAGTGGTTCTCTACAGCAGTGGCAGGAAGCTGGCATAGAGTGATGCTCTGGCCAGCATCTCCAGGGAAGCCCAGGCATCCAGAGATCCCAGCAGCCAGCACCTTACAGGTTATCTGCCTTTCACAGGTATATCACAATACATTTCCATAAGAGTACTCAAGCAAATAGCATAAACACATTTTTGTGTTTGACTTCAATGAACTTGTTATCCAAAATCATTTAACAACTTCAGTGTAAATATATTAAATATTACTTCATGTGAGTTGCTTTGAAATTACTGCTTTGAATTCAGAGAGATTGAGGAAGATATAAACCCTTGTTTCTGGCATCCATGTGCAAATATTAACTAGAAGGTTGCACATCACAATTTTTAATGTGGTCAGGGTAAAATGAATTATTTTATAAAATTTATTAGTAGAATCTTTGCCTAGTTCTAAGATTACATGGGTTTGAAGGATTTCCAGTTATATGCTTCACATAATCCTACTTGCATACTTCATAAATAATAAGGCAAAAAGGGATAATTAAATAATTTTAGCCTGATTTCCTAACAGCAGACACCAGACTTACTGTATTGATATGTTTCATATGTTTTCTCTATACATAATGGAATAGATAAGATTACTGTAAGCCATGCTGCTTGGACACTTGCAAAATATTAGGACATATACAGTAAGGTTATAGATGGGAAGTAAATCACTGTGGTCCAGTAGCTAAGGCATCTACATGTGCCCTGTAACTTGGAAAAATTTTGTCTTTGTCATATCATCGTATCGTTATGCAGTACAGCATCTTGTAAGCCATCCAAAACATTGTGTACTTGCCCTGTCAAAGACAAAAGCTGTGATTAAATGGATGGCTGGCACTTGCTCTATTCTGAGTCTTTCTCTTTTCCTTTGATTATCCTTTCTTCACAGCTTCCAGTTCCAAAAGCAATGTACACAGTGGACTATAATGAAAATGCAGTTAAAATAAAGGTCAGTGGGACTGATTTGTGAGACAATCATTGTTCTTTATATCTGTCTCCTTGCCGGAAGTGTACTGGCCTGACTTTTTCCTGGCATCATATACCTTATCTTTACAATGCAGCAGCTACAAAACTAAGATATGCTAAATGAAATGGGCATGACAAATAAAATACTACCCCAGCAAACTGGAGCTGCAGTGGACCTCCATGTCTACAATGGCTTTGCCTTATTTTAAGAAAATGCTTGTCTAATGCAGATGGGTGTCAATTGAGTGATTATAAAGAACATTAGAACTTCCCCAGCAGATTGTTATTTACAAGTTGCTCCTCTTACGTATCCTTTCCTACTGAGAGAAATGAAAAATTGTATATCATCAGAATCCAGAATTTACCTTCATATGGATAAACTCTTGTCACAATTTAAAAAAAAAAGTCATTAATTATATAATCAAACAACATAAATAAAACACTTAATCAAATTTAGATGTATATCACATCTTTTAAACCTAGGAAGTGTATTATGCTGGAAATTAACTGAATACCTGCCTTTATGAGACTCCACCTGGAGTACTGGATTCACCTTGGGTACCCCAACATAAGAAGGATGTGGACCTGCTGGAATGAATGCAGAGGAGGCCATGAATATGATCAGAGGGCTGCAGCAGCTCTGCTATGGAGATGAGCTGAGAGAGTTAGGGCTGTGCAGACTGGAGAAGAGAAGGCTCTGGGAGGCTTCCGGAAGGACCTGGGAGAGCCTTCTGGTATCTGAAATGTGCCTGCAAGAAAGCTGGAGAGGGACTTTTTAACAAGGACATTGTAGAGACAGCAATAAGACAAGGGGTAATGGCTTAAACTGAAACAGGGTAGATTTAGATGAGATATCGAGAAGAAATTATTTACTGTCAGGGTGGTGAGGCTCTGGAACATATTGCCTAGAGAAGTTGTGGGTGCCCCAAACCTGGCAGTGGTTCAAAGATTGAACAGGGGTGTGAGCAACCTGGTGTAGTGGAAAGTGTCCCTGCCTGTGGCAGGGGGATTGGTACTAGATTACCTCTAAGGTCCATTCTAACCCAAGTCATTCTATGATCTCTTAGCTGTATCTGAACAACAGTACTATATAAAAAGAGAAGTGTGCAAAGAAAAAAGAAATGTCTGCACCAATCATCTGAGACTGCTTACTTCAGGCAAAAGTAGCACATATTTTTTAAAAAACCACCCTAGTTAAAACTTGCTATAAGACTGACGAGAGACAAGCCCTAAGTCAGAGAACTGTTGGACAGATAGGCTCATCTGTGAAATCAACAGAGTCACTGTTGCAGAGGCCATCTTCAGAATGAGGTCCAAAATAGAACAGATGAATAACCCCCTGGACATGCCTGTTTTTCCTGACCCAGACTGCTGAAGTACTGTCCCCAGCCATGCCTTCCCACCTCTTCACATGCCTGATCTAATTCCAAGGTGAGTCAGAGTTGTGACATGACCCAACAGGGAACTTCTCTGCAGTGAGGTAGTTTTCAGCTGGATCAGCTGATTGTGCAGCCACAAATGAAATGGATCAAATTCCAAATCTAATACAAGAAATGTGGTGGCAGCACATAGTTGTGGGCACAGGGCAGTGTTGCTACATTCTCTTTCAGCTGTAGATCCCCCAAAATTAGATGCAATTTGAGACTGTACCTTTGATCTATACGCCTTACTTTTAGATAGCTAACTTAGGCAGCAGTAGGAAATAATACAAGCATTTTGAACTACATCCAGTAAAGATGTAGTTCACACCTGTTTATTAATAGCATTAGATTAACACACCTGTTCTTAATAGCATATTCATTATACTACTCACACATAAGGTGGAAAAGCCAATTTTTATAGCCATTTATGTCAGAGAGGGCAAACTCACATTTCCTGGGAGAGTGCTCTACCTACCAGCCATTGCTGTGCCATGGAAAAATGCTAGAGTCAGGAGACAGGGAAAAGAGGGAGATACAATACAATATGGAGTTTTGGAAGGACTTCACACTGTGTCCACAGTAAAAAAAATCATAACAGAATCAAAATACGAGCCATGATTACAGACCCTTAAGATACTTCCTGCTATAGACTGCCTTTTTTCAAAATGTTCAGTAGGGTATTGGGAAGGAAAGTTGGGTTGAAATGCTTTTAGGCTGAAGGCAGTCTAAAACCTCAGTTCCCAAGTGTTGTGTTAACTATTCCTGCAGGACTACTGAATAAAAGCTCTGCTTGTTTTGAAAGGATTCCTACAATTAGTTTTGAACTGATCAGAAAGAAGGGATGACAAAGGAGGGGATAAGCAGACTCAGAGGACATCCGCCATATGTCTTTTGTGAAAATAACGGAAGATGATGAATAGGGAGGAGGTAAAGCATCCTCTGAGAATATCTAGTAGTTGAATAGAGGTCAAGTCCAAAGAAAACATGAAACTCCTTATGAGTAGTCAGTTCTACACAGCAGATCAATACTGACCTGCGTTAGCTGCTGAAAACAGTTGCTATGGGCAGAACTAGAGGTCTGGGAAAGAAACAGTAAAATAACAAAGTGCTTAGTGACTGTAAATCCTTGTGGGAAGAGGCTTGGTGCGCAGTTTTCATTTGATGTGTCAGAAGTCTGCCTAATGCATGCAATCACATTCATTATTGAGCATAGTTAGCACTATTGATTGCATCTAGTGTTTTTGCCCTGCAAAGTCATAGCACCTTTTTCATTTCTTGTTTGCATGCCTGTGATATGCTCCTACTGCTCTTTTCCCCCAGGTGCATACATGAGCCTAGGTTTACTTAATTTGCAATCCAACTAGTTCAGAGTAATCAAACAGTACTAAAAGGCCATAAGGATAATGACTTGAGTTTTATGTGACAGCAGGAATATGCAGAACGTGTCTTATCCTATGAGTCATATTGTTAACGTGGGACACACCCCACTGAAGCCAGCAACATAGGCTTACAAAGTGGAGGACCAAGATAGAGAACCAGAGGCCACGGGATATTCCAGGCCTTGTGACCAGCTGATAGCGACTGCCCTCCATGGGATGTGACCGCGGAGAACTGGCCAGGCTCCCGTGTGATGCTGTGAGAGATACTGGCATAACCACCAGCCTGCCCTTTGCCGTCAGGCTAACCCATGTCACAAGCACCGTGGCATTACCAATGAAAAGATTCAGTCAGACCAATGTATAGGGAAGCTCCAAAAATCTTCCATAGAAAGCAAATGTGTCTGGGTACAAAACCATCTCGCCTCCCGAGCGGGGGGGAGGAAAGAGCTCCACGTAACCAAATAATATAAACCTCCGCCTAGGGCAGCCGTGCCGGGGCTAAGATGCCCGCCTGGGGTGGGGGCGGGCCGCGGCCCCGTGTCGCTGCCGGGGCCCGGTGCTGCTGCCGGGGCCCCGTGTCGCTGCCGGGGCCCGGTGTCGCTGCCGGGGCCCGGTGCTGCTGCCGGGGCCCCGTGTCGCTGCCGGGGCCGGGTGTCGCTGCCGGGGCCCGGTGCAGCTGCCGAGCCCCCCGCGGCAGGCCGGGCGGTGACGGCGGCGGGTTCCCGGCGTGCTGCGCGGGAGGCGGCGCCCGGCCCTGGGAGGAGGTGGCGGCGGAGCTGCCCGGGGCGGGAGGAGGAGCCGCCGCCGCCGCCGCCGAGGGCTGCTCTCTCTCGCCGCCGCCGCGCTGCCGGGAGGGGCGGCTGCCCCCCGCCCCGCCATGCCGCTTTTCGCCACCAACCCCTTCGACCAGGATGTGGGTGAGTGGCTCCCGCGGCCCGGCCTCTCCCCGAGGTAACCCCGCGGCCGGCCGGCCCTCCGACCCGCTCTCGCTCCATCCCCCGCGGGCAGCCGGCCCGCTGTCCCGGCCCTGCGCTGCTGGGCTCGCTGGCGCCCGGCCGGAAAGCGGGAGCAGCGGCGGCGGCCCGGGCCGGCCGGCGGCCACGGTGCGGCGGGAGCGGCCGGGCCGGGCTGGGCCGGGCCGCGTCCCGGCGGGGGCGGCGGGAGCTGGCCGGGGACAGCGCCGGGGCTCCTGCGGGCCCTTCTGGCCTTGCGGGCCGCGGTGGCGAGCGCGGGGATGCTCGTGGGGAACGAGCTGGCCTGCTCAGCACGAGTAATGCAGCACGGCAAAACAAGTAGTGCGAAAGGTCCGCGCTGGAGTGTTTTTGTAAAGATGAACAGTAAAAAGCACCATCTACAGTTGCTTCACAGACAGGCATGAGAAAATCGTTAAAGCGTTTTGTATTTAGTTCTTTAAAGGGAATTCCTGTGGGAGCTTTCTCTTTTCCTTTCAAGTAAAACTTGATGTACTGAGCTCAGGTGTTATCTCCACCTTGCTTGTTCCAAAGCCAGACTAGAGGGAAAGGAAGTATCTGACTTTTACTTGGCTAAAATTGTACTTCATGCTGATGTGTTGAAGCTGAAGATAGACTAACATATAGACAGTTAATAATTAGTTTTGTGTGTTTATTAGAGATTGTGTAATATGCTTTGTTTTCGACCTGCTGGTGACATCTCTTTGGCTTTGAGCCACAAAGGCTTTGTCCGGAGAATCCCATAATATAAAGGAAGTTTTTCTCCTATGTGCAGAGGTACACCCCTTGGTTATTTTCTTACGGAAATGTAACATTTTATAAGTCTCTTGAAACTAATTTCTTTAATAGTGTTAAACTAGCTGTAACTTTCAACTGCAGTTTACCAAATTTCAGACGTTTAGGCTCCAATTCAATTCTTCCAGCTCTTCAAAGAAATACCAAGTCAAAACCATTTGAAAAGTATGTAACATTTCAGGAGAAAGGATTACTGCGTAACCAAAGTACTGAGGCGTAAATTCTGTATGTATGTTATCAGAAATTCTTAGTCTATTGCATCAAAATAAGGCATATCTCGGTCTTCTTATTTTGAACTGTTAACTTTTAAGCTGAAGACTACGCTTCAGTTAATGATTTTGTTGGTAGCAAAGTTGACGGACTTATTTTGGAAAGTAGTAAATAATTCTTCTTTTGTTCTGCTGTCTTCTAGTGTAATTTGACAGCTGAAAATGAGAAAGAGATTGTACTGCTTGCCGGTTTTCCGGGGACTGTTTGAGATTTATTTGAACTAATAAGATTAAAAAGTGATAGGCTCAGGTTCTGGCAGGTGTTCACTTTTTTCTTCCTCGTGCCTCTTGCTGGCAGGAAAGCTCAGACTGCTTGAAGGGGTGTCTCTAGAGCTCAGTTCACTGGATATGCTCCTCAGCACTGTGAGTCTCAAGGCAGGGCAGTAGCACCCATCAGTTACTTCAGTGGCTCATTTGCTCTTTTCTAGGTGCAGAGGATGCCAACCCCCTACCTACTGTGCTTGCCTAATATGATCAACAATGAAGAATTTTCAAAAGTGTTATTCTGTAAACAGTATGAGGAGATAGGAATAACCACCCAGTACCAAATCATTCTTGGAAAAGCAGATAGTGGGCAATGAGCTGATTTTCACTGATAAACAGCCCCTTTTGGCCCCTTTCATGGTGTCCTGAGAGAGACTGAAGGAGCAGCAGGCTGTTGTTTGTGACAGCCTACTTTCAGGAGCCTGCTGCCTTTATCCATCACTTAACTGGATTTGTGCCAGGGAGATGGGAATGATGAAGTCTCCCGGAAAGCGTCCCTGGGCTCTTCTCTGGGGCCCTTTGGGAATTTGCTATTATCTGGATGAATTTTTTGGCAGGCTTCATAAGATAGCATCAGCTGTAGAATAAGCTCTCAGGTTCTCAGGAAACTTCCAAAAGTTGTCAAGCTATAGTGCTATTTTTCATTTGTTTTCTGTGAGTGAAAGTTGAGTGCTCTGCTTTTGTTCTTATCCAGCAAGGAAGTTTTCTTTTTAAAATCAGATTCCTGAAGCAGAAAGGCAGTCAGCAGCCACTCTTAATTTCATGTGAATTTGGACATTGGTGTAGTTGATAGTATTGTGATAGCTGTGCATTCTTGTCTACTGAACAGCTGATCAGTACTGTGCAATAGTTGGAAATTATCTTGGAACCATTTAGAGAAATGGATTGCAGAGAACATACCTGGAACTAAAATGTTTTGCATTATTTTGAGGAGCATAAGTATGTCTTACCTTCAGGACAAATTTTTCAGTTTGTCTGGCCAGCTAGCAGCATTTGGCTAGTCCTGTTAGCATGCTGCTGCAGTGGAACCTGGTCATCCATAATAGTTTACCATTTGTACCAACTTTGTACACCTGTTTTTTTTTTAGTTGTAGTTGGCTAAAGAATGTTGTTAAGACTGCTATTAAATTAATTATATTAAAGAATGCCCAGAGATTTGAGAAGGTTAACCATTGTCATCCTCAATAGTCCAAATCTCTGGATGAAGTCCAAATACTTTTCATTTTCTGAAGTTTCTTTTTTACCATATTTAGGAATATTTCAACAGGAAGGGATGCTAATCAGTGGTGACACAAGTTTTCACAATCAAGCTGGGGAATCTTTGATGATGTGCCCAAGTAAGGAGCATAATAATGGAATTTAAAAAAAGAAAAACAATCTTCAAGATCTGGGCCTGTTGAAAGTATAATTAAGAAACTTCAATCTTCCATTTAAGGGGTTAGAATTAAAAGTGTTCTTATTAGGTTTGTGGGTTTTCTGTTTCTGCTGTATTTCTCAATCCTAATCATAAAATTATTCCTAGCGAGGTGTTCCTGAGAAATGCAGATTTATCTGTAAGTTTGACTCAGGTAAAATAATGGTGAAGTGTGCTTTAAGAACCAAAAGACTGTCTACTAATCTGTCATGACAGGCTTACTAGTAATGTAGCAGTGCTTAGGCTAGGTTTGATAAAGAACTTACTGCTAAAGCAGTTCTCAAGTGTCATTTAGATATTATCTCAAGAATAAAATCTGTAACTCAAGTTTCTGGTATAAGGTGTCACAGAAATCACAGGTGATATTAGGAGAAGGTGTTAAAAAACATGGGGGATTGGGTTGTTTTTCTTTTTTCCTTACATGCAGTAAAGGATGAAGGTATTTGCATTTGCTCTGGATGTTACTCTGATTCTTACTCTGATGGTTTGAGGCAGTACAGGACTGAGAAGAAATTCAGGCTTGTTATTTACAGTAATAGGAAATTAAGCAGGTGGTTTAGTAAGATAGAACTTGATGTGACTTGTAATCATTTTCCCCATGTTTTATTAACTCTAGCAGTTGTTGATAATTTTATGCTATTGACTCTTCAAATATTTAATAATATGCTTGAATTACATATGGTCAGCCTATAGTTTGATGCTCTTAGAATGTAAGAATGGTTTGACCATGATTCACATGGTGCAATTTCTTGAAATAAAATCCTCTTGCTATTTAAGCTCGTTGTTTAGATTTGTCCCCTTGCTATGTCAACATTTTCAAAACATCCATTACATGTCTCTGTGGGCTGAACTTTTTTTGTTGGGCCAGGTTTGCCAAAAGAAGGGAAAATTGCCGTAGATGAGTTTCTTGACCCCAGATCATTATGGAGACTGCAGACTATGAGTTAACATCTGGCTGCAAAGAAAGGTGAATTCCAAGGATTGGTTCAGCTTGTCATGAGACTGGCATTTTTTTGCCTGAGTTGGCCTACTGTTTGTCTCAGCTTTATTTTACAAAGGATATTAACTGTGAGCTAACTGAGTAGAAAATGTTTGGAAAAGGAGCTATAGCAAAACCCCCCTTTTCAGTAATTTATAAATATTTATGAAAAACAAGAACTTCTTACTTAAAGACGCCTTTGGTGATAGGTCCTCAGTGAAAAATGGCAATGCTGACAGGATAAGACTAAGTGGAATACCCCTTCAGTATATCAGTCAACAAAAAAATCTTTTCCACTATCAATTAGCAGGCTGTCAGTTCAGCTGGGCACTTTGAAGCCGACATAATATGTTCCATAGTGAAAGACTATACTTTTCTGGTAATTCTCTTTCTTTCCTCCTAGGGAAGGAGTCACATAAGTGCTTCTCCTTTCAGCTGTGGCAGTGTGTATTATAACACCAAAATTTAGAAGAATCAAAGTAGATCTTCAACATGTAAAATCTATTCCTCTTACTGATAAAAATAACATTGCATACCTGATGTGGAAAATTAAGTTTCTTGCTAATCTTCCTTCTGAAATGCTTCTTGTACTGTGGCTTGGCTTGTGGCCTTCTGCAAATACATCCTGGCACCATTTGTTCATATGACATGCCTGTGATACACCTTGTTTACAGACTATTCATCCTTCTGGTGTATCTCTAATGTGCTGTGATTACACAATACAACCTTCCTGATGTGTTGTAATATTTCTGGGTGAAATGTTAGGGTTTGCATGAGAGATCTAAACATCTAAATTATCTTTGCTCAGCTAGTCTTATGATTTCAGCCTTTTTAAACCAGGTTGTGAATCCTTTTGCCTTCATTCTGCTCAGTTCATTGAGCTGAGTGATGCTCATTTTTGCTGGGCCACCTTAAGCACGGTGAGATCCTACATGGTTTTCTGAAGGAATGGGCTGAGGTGGCCTCAGTCACTGCCGCTTGCTTTGCCTGGGATCAGCTGCAGGGCTTTCATAGGACACCTTCTACAATTGCTCCCAGAAGGACTTGGGAACACTGCACATGCACAGTTACACTGCAGAAGCTGGTTAATAGCGTTATCAAAGTTAATGGTACATGGAATTCAAGTTTCTCTCTATGGTGTCATTGCCTGTTAGGGATTATTTTCAGTCTTGTCAAATGAAATCTGGTTGGACATACTCTTGTTGTGCAGTTCTGAGCATGTTAGTGAAATGCAAAGTGGTTAATATTGAAGTGGTGGCTTTTGTAGCATGGACCAACAAATGTATTTATTCTTTTTATTTGACAGAGAAAAAGAGCAAAACTTAAGTGCGTTTAACTTCAGGAATGTGGAATGGCATGTAATCCAAATTTTTCAGCAAGTGCCTGCAAAAATAAAGAAAAAATTGCATTCACTTTCAGTCTCTAACGGCAATTTAAACTATATTGCTTTGGAATTTTGTTTGCAATTTCATAGGGAAGGGGAATTCGTTATTTAGCCATGTGAAGAAAAGAAAACTTTGAACAGAAGAGGAGAGAAGGCTTAGGGGAGTGTTGAATTTTTCATTAAATCTGTTATTTATAATGATATAACAAATTTTTGAGGATTTTTGTCATGCTAGAAAGCGGTTGTAATATGAGTCTGAGAGTTGAAGACTTTCTTTAGCTATTATTTTGAAGACTTTCTGTAGCCATTTGTGTCTTTGTAATTGAAGTTACAACTTCAGTATTTCATTTTAATCATGTCCAACTGTGAAAATGATGTTACATCCATGAATAGAGTAATAGCAAATAATAAGTAGGATGGTTGAAAACCTTACATTGGTAGAATTTTCTGACAGTTTTTACTGCTACTTGTTTTAACTGCTTCAAATACTGTACATTTTAATTGTTGGGTTTGAGGATATTTTGATCTAGATTTGTTATTTCTTGAAATTCTACTAGTTTTAACATCTTTGAAAATTTGTTGCAGAAAAACAGCTCAGTTCTTAGACTGGGGTTTGTCTTTCAAAATAAACTTCAGTAAAAAGTGGAGCTTGGGAAGCTCAAGCCTGCCAAGAACTCCCTCTGAAAATGATGTTAGCAATGGATAGTCACTAAGTTTTCTGCCCTAAGAAATGCATTATGTGGTTCACGGCAGTATCCGAACAGTCATGAGAGTATTTACTCTTGCAAATTTCTAATAAGGCAGTAAAATGCTATTGTTAAGATGCAGGACTAAGGCAGAGAATTCAAGTGACTAGCACATACTTCCATGGCAAATCTGCAGCAATATTTATATTCCTTTTAAAGCACCTAAAGCATCAACCACTAAACCTGGCAATGGATTTTTTTCAGCATGCACTACCTTTCCTCTGTCTAATAAAACTTTGTAAATCTGATGATAATTTTTTTTTAGGACAGGCATGTATTTTAGGAAATTTTAATTTTTTTCTTCTGAGAAAAGGTTTTTTTTTTTCTTCTGTCATAAAATAATCAACTGTAATTGTGTTTTCTATGTAATAGGGAACTTCAAATAGAATCACAGTGCAAATATTTTTTGCTTTGCTTATAATTTATAAATAGTGCACAAAACCAGAGGAGTAAACAGAATTTTATCAATGCTCCAAGCATTCAGATTTGTGTAAATTAGAAGGAAATGAGGCCTCAACACACTTAATGAACCTTATGCTTTCAACCAATGCATAAGTAATTAAACTCATATATTTTGATCTTTTTGGCCTGGCTTCTCATTCAATAGCTGTAACTCTGTCTTCTTGATTTTAGGTACAGTATTTCAGTGGGAGTCTATGGCATCTGTAATGGGGAATGATGTTTTCCTTAGAAGCCAGTTGCTATTCAGTGCCATGAAAAAAGATACAATATATGTTTGGAAGAATGATTTCAGCATGTAGGTGCTTTATTTAAAGGACATTATAGTCTACAAATTATTGAGACGCTAAAGATACAAACACAGCTGAGATTTCCATCAGACGAGGTGCATTTTGCTTCAGAATGCTTTATTTGTTCTCTGTGTGATTTATGACAATGTTTGTGTGGTTGGAGCACCAATTCTGACTCAGGAGTTATGAAGCTGCAAATTGTTGGTCACTGAAAGGTGTGTTGGTAGGGAAGCACAATTAATGCTTACCTTGTTCTGTTTTATGTTTTCCTAGGTGTCTGGTTGAGGTATAATGTATGTTTTAGAGACTCAGTATTGGGCAAGATGGAACTGGTCTGGCCCAGTATGGCTAGTGTTCTGAATGCAGAACTATAAGGAGAGAGGCATAGTGATTCCAAGCTCTGTGCCTTGCAAAGTGGCCAAAAAAAAAAGATTTTTTTTTTGGTCTCTTTTGTGTTTGTTTTAGGAACTAAATAAATTGTTGAAATAATTTAGAAAGGTATATTTATATTGTGCCCAGTCATTGTTATTTTTGACCAAAGAGCTCATAGATCCAATTATTGTTTTCCTCTGAAATTGTGGCTTTTATGAATATGAGTGTGTGTCTTTATGGAATTACTGGTAAGAAAAGAATATTAAAAAATCCTGAAAAAATAAAGGTGAGCAGTAAAGACAAGTAATGAAAAAAACCCTCAAGGAAAAAACAGCTAAAAAAATTTAAAACTACTATTTTACTAACTACTATTAATAGTAATTACTATTAATAATAACTATTAATTACTACAAATTAACCTGATGCAACATAAGATTGTACAGTCTTGTACTGCTTAAAATTACTATGTTCAGTTGTAGGCTTTGCTTGTGCTCAGAAAACAATGCCTTGACTTTGAGTGATGCATCTTCATGGAAGAGAGCTGTGATGTAGTCCTGTTTCCTTTGTGTTTGGCATAGCATTAGTAAGTGGCCTTTTGTGGACAGTCAGCTCAGATTGTGTGCTGCTAACATTCTCAGTATGTTCTTAACTTTTAACTTCCCTTGTTTGAGGCAAAATTTTAAGTAGAACTCCAGAGGCATTTTTTTTTTCTGTCTTACCATTAATTTTATTATCTGCTTGATCTATTGGATGATTGTTACTACAGAAGACTGAAAGTATACAGTGAAACTTGGTTTCAGGCTGAAATTTACTAAGATACTATCTAGTGTTTGTTGGTGGAGAAAATGCCCTAGGGGAAGGCATTGCAAGCAAATGGTACTTTTTATATAGGACGAACTTTGACTGCCAAGAAAGAACGTGGTCATAGCAAAAAACTTGTAACTGTACTCATGGATAGATTTGCAAAATGTTCTCATTGAGAATTAAAATAAAGGCTATGATCGGTGTGGTTAATGTGGATCAGGGATTTCATCAATCACTATCTTATTTGTAGTTTTAGCCAAAGTGTTGAAATTAGCATAAAGCACAGGTTGCTGTTATATTAAAACATTAAACATGCATTAGTAGTTTACTCCTTGGTTTGTAGAAGACATAACCGATTGCTATGTCATTTCTCTTTGCTGAAATTGTGAGGAAAGAAAGATCAGTTGTTGTCAGAAATACAGACAACTGTCTGTTATGTAGAACAATGGAAAAGATCAAGGTTTCAGTTCCATTGGATTGCTCATCCCTCTGCTAAAGGATGTGCTAACTGAAGTGCAGCATTAGGCATGAGTGACCAGTCTGGTTTTGGGAGCTCCTGGTGTGAACTCGGAGCCTGGCAGGAACTTAAGGCTTTGGAGAGAACTGGCACTCTTTGATGGGAGCTGGTCCAGCTCCAGTAGAACTGGAAACGAACTGAAGCAGTGGAGTCCTGGAAGTAAACTGCCTCCATGTGGTCTGTTTTGTGTGTCTCTGGACTGTACTTAGCAGCTGCTTTCAGTCTGAGGAACACAATGTAGGAAACTCAGGCTCTGTGTTTCAAAGCAGCAGTGCTGGTGCTGCAGAGTTGAGGCTGTCTTTGGAGCAGAACAGCTGCTGTGTGCACAGACTGCAATTTCAGTAGTCTGCCTTGGTCGGTGATGGTTCATGCAAGGCATTGAGTTCAAGTGTCTTACCTGAAAATCACAAATTTCTATGATTGTTAGTCATAAGCATGTATTGGAACAAGAGCAGACTGAAAGGAAAATGAAGTGGTTGGTTGATCAGCTGGTATATCTTAGTGCTAGATGTTAGCATGGTGTCTATCCGTAATTTTTGATATTTCTGTTGATTATTAATGCTTTTTCTAATCAAACAAGTTTTCTGCTAGGATTTAGAAAGAAGAGGTAATGTCCTTCTGCTTTATCTGAGAGAACAGAATTGTAACTAACTTCTATTTAAGATTTCCTTGTACTGTTTTGCTCTTTTCCTTGCATCTGACAGTACAGCTGATGTGTTATCATTTCAGTTGTATATATGTCCATGTTGAATTTTTCCTCACAAATACATTGGGAGCACATAACCATAGAGTTTTGCTTTTTTGCATTTTTGTTCTGAATTAAGACATGAATTAACTGTAACCTACATCAATCTGTAGGACACAGAAACTCATTCATAAGAAAAGCCATCAACTTCAATATGAATAATCCTTGTAATTTTTGGAGATTAGATGTTTTGCTTTGTCTTTGTCTTTGCATTTTTGCCAGTGCTAATCTAGATAATGAATCTTTCCCAGCAGATAAGGTTTTTATAGGAAATCTTTGGTTCTTTTCATAAAACTAAGTAGTCAGAGGCATTCCATGAGAGATGGTACTCACTGCTGAGGCATATTTTGTCTTTTGTAGATGAAGCTGTAAACATTAGATGAAACAGGAATGGGAAACAATGTTTCTGTATTATTCTGTGCCCATTCTCCTACTGTTTGGTTACTAATTAAAAATGCACGTGCATTCCCTTATGTTCTCCAGTCCTAAGTTGATCTGTGTTTATATAATCTTCTATTGAGCTGCAGTGTAAGGCTCAGTTTCCTTTACTGCTTTTATTTATTGTTATCCTTACTGTTAGTAAGCTTTTGTGGGGGACAAATTGAGTGGGAGTCTGTTTTTTCTTGTGACATTGAATCTATTTCTTCTTTACCTCCTCTCTCTATTTCTTTAGTCTTCACCAGGGACTCTTGTCCTACTCAAAAAATTTGGAAGGAAGAGTCACAATGGCTTCTTTGAGATTTACTTTGCTTTAGCAGTCTTTATAGCTAAAAAGAAACAGTGAAATTTATAATCCAAAGCAAAAATAAGAATGGAAATATAGAAGTTTAGTGATTATGATGACTTTTAAGTCCTTCTTGTTTAGATGTAATATATTAAAGGAAATGCAAGGCACAGCACTTTAGTGTCTGGGAAGGTGATAAATTCAGTTGTATCTGACTCTGCAAACAGTGAACCAATGCTTTGGGTATTCATATCCTATCAAACTTTATAGTTCAAATGGAAAAAAAAATCTGTTGGTAGATATACTTCTTGTTTCATGTTCTGTGTGCATCTTTATGATGTAGTAAAACAACACCCAAATATGTTTGCCTATTAATTAAAATAATTGGTCACAAGTGAACATGAGAAAATTAAAAATAATTAGATGCAACATTGTTAATATATTTTATTAAGTATAGGATTTTTTATACATTTAGAAATATCCAAAGAGGTAATATTCCAACATCTTTGTTGACAATTTAAAATTTTTAAAAAAATTTCATTTTGATTTACTTATACTTTTTTTATCAGAGAAAGCAACCAGTGAGATGAACACTGCAGAGGACTGGGGCCTCATCTTAGACATCTGTGATAAAGTTGGACAGTCACGCACAGGGTAAGTAACTTCAGGAATTTCCTCCCCAGACATTTTTAATTCTGTTATTTCAGTCTCATACCCAGGTGAGAGGAATGAATTTTTTGTTATCTTTTATAAGCTTCTGCAACAACTGAATTTAACTTAAATTGATTACAAGTAAAAGGAAAATATATAGGGTTTCTGCTGAAATATTTTGCCATCCTTACTTTGGGGATACTGCCTGATGCGTTAAAATTAGGACTTGTGTACAGCAGCTTTTCGCCAGTGTAACAGG
Organism: Anomalospiza imberbis; assembly: GCF_031753505.1. NCBI lineage: Eukaryota > Metazoa > Chordata > Aves > Passeriformes > Viduidae > Anomalospiza > Anomalospiza imberbis. The sequence continues at coordinate 132,003,825 of NC_089681.1, forward strand.
TAAAATAAATGGATATGTTTTAGCAGTATCACTGTTAACCCAGGAGGCTTCATGAGGCATTTTTCTTACAGAATCATAATCTAAGTTGGACGTGACCTCCAGAGGTCATCTTGTCCAACCCCCCCAGCTTCAAACAGGTCTCATTAGATCAGGTTGCTCAGGACCGTGTCGAGTCTTGAATGCCTCCAAGGTCAAAGGTTCCGCAACTTCTGTGGGCAACATGTTTCAGTATTTAACTAGTTCTACTTACTAAGTAAGGAAATAAAAAACTAATTCTGCAATCTGTTTGCAGTTTTTACTGTTCCAACTTGTTTGTTGCATCTTGTCCTGTGACTGTGCAGCTCTAAGAAGGAATCTGGCTGCATGTTTTGTGTGTACTCTGATTAACTGGTTGTTGAAGGCAGTAAGCCCCACTTTTTGGCTGCTCTTCTCAAAGCTGAAAGCACCTCTCCCATCTTTTTCTTGTATGTGACCCTCCCTGACCATCCTGGCAGCTATCCATTGGACTTAGGGCAGTGTGTAAATAGCCTTCTTGCACTGGGGAGCACCAAAGTGGACAAAATGCTGCAGATGCAATCTTACAAGTGCAGAATGGAGGGAAAGGGTCACTTTCCTGACCTTGTTGGTTGTGCTGACCAGTACTTCGAGCTGGGATGTGGTTGGTTGTCTTAGCTGTCAGGCTGCGCTGCTGACACCTCTCACCCAATAGGAGCTGCAGATCATTTCCTGCTTTTCATGTGGTCAGCTCCTGGCCTCATTTAAAATGCAATACCTTATCCTTGTTCTTATTGAACTTCCAGCCTGCCCATTTCTCCAGCCTGACCAGGTGCCTCTGAACATTAGCCACGGCCTCTAGTATATTGATTGTTCCCCTTCAACTTGCTCTGATCAGTAAGTTACTGAGAGCACTGTTGCTCCCAGAAGAAATCCCTGAACTGCCTGCTAGCTGGAATTTGCACTACAGGTGACAATTCTTTGAGCCTAGGAGACCAGTTTTCCACCCACTTTTATCCAGCACATATTTCACCAGCTGTGTCATAAGGACACTACAATTTCAGCTGTATGTCAGAAATTTGCTAAAACCAAGGTATGAAACATCTGCTGCCCTCCACTGTTCTTGCCATCAGACCACCAGTGTCTTTGTTTGGGAAAACAACAAGGCTTTGTGTTTCTTCTTGTTTTCAGAAGCTATTCTCTGTCAGGAGGGCTTTGAAAAACGTACATTTTGGAGATGTGATGCTAAATTTAAACACATCTTAATATGGGCTGGAAATGTTTCCATTTTTGATTGTTTACTGAGCTTTTTCATAGAATTTATGAATGAACTTAATTTTGGACAAGAAAAGATAAAGCATAATTTGAACTAGCAACTAAAAAATACAGTTTAAAGACATAATTTCAGTGTATTTATAGTGCTTTCAGTCAGTGTAGTATTGGGATTTGGAAATGTTTTAAATACACCTTCTCGAAGCATTTCTTGTAAAAAATTTAGGAATGGAACAAACTCAAGAAGAAAGTTTTGCCACTGATGCTGTGGAAGGCTTCTCTGAGGATGACTTGGATTGCTTTGTAGAACTGCCAGAAACAGTGTGAGATGCCAGACAGCAAAGTCCCACCTGGGACTTTTGTTCCAAAGGACAGGTTTGCAAATAAACTTATTCCTTGGGGTTAGAGATGGTCACTGGAGGAGTACATAAAAATAGCATAGCACATTGAGACTTCTGTGCTGTTGTGTATAACTGTAGTTAAGATAATAGCTGGCAAATTGTTAATAATGTTTCATATTAGTCTTTATATGTAAAACTGCATTTCTATTCCTTGAGCACATAGATGCCAAGCTTGTAACAGTAACTATATTATTGAATGTTTCAGTATTCTATGTAATCACTATGTAATCATTGAAAGCCTTTCCACAGATGAAATTTAGTCTCACAGCAACATAGCCTGAGCAGTGCTTGAATGTGTGTAGCTGCAAGAGACAGCAATACAAACAAAGCTAGAGATCTTCTGGTAATGTGCAGCTAAATTCCTGTTAGGATTTGTGAGGTTTGTTTGTGTTGGTTTTGGTATTTTTCTTTTGTGTGTTTATTAATCTTTTCCTTAATAATTTTTTTTATAAAAGAAAAGTGGGACTTTAACCTCTGTAATATTTATCCTGCTTGTAATAGGTTGCTAGCTGACTTGTTACTTAAATTCAGATTCTGTTAAAACTTGCTGAGAGTTGGTTTCCTTTGTTTTTAGTGGATTATGTCATCCAGTAGCAAGGTAAAGCATGACAATGACAAATGAGATATGCTTAGCTATTTGAAATTCTCCTGCTTAAGGGATGCAAGTCTTCTTAACTGGGATCAGCTTTAATCTTTTAACCAATTCTGCTCCAGTACAAGGTGTTTGTTTCTGTTCTTGGCAGAAGTTTAGATTACAAAAATCTCTGTGGATTTTCTTTGAACTAGTCTGTAAGCTCCATTGCATCCTGCAGCGTTCTAGATCTGGATTGCCTTACACCTGAAGTCACAGCAACCTAGAAAGTAGCACTTCTGGTATAGCACATTGTCTGCCAATTTATTGGTATCCAGATTAATTGTTGGAAGCCTGTTATGCTACAAAGGTATTGCATTTTCTCATAAGATAAATTAGTTACAGTTCCATAACATAATTGCTGCGGTTATTTTTTATGTTGTAATACTTTCCATACTGAGAATTACAAATTGCTGAAAATGTTATCTTGCTTCCTTTAATCCAAACAACTAAAACAGATTTTTAGCAAGTTAGAAGTCCACTGAATACCTCTCTTTGAGTACTTTCTCTGTTTTCTGTGAATTTCAAAATCAGAGTTGCTATTAGAATTTCTATAAAAAACACAGGAAAGACAGAAAATATGTCAATATTTTAAACACTATGACTTGTTTACAAGGTCATAGCCTATATGAAATACTACACTATGTAGTACAGACTTAACATTTCCTGCACATTTTGCATATCAGGTTCTTAGATGATCTAAAATTTGTCTAATGATGAGAACACTTTTTTTAATCTCTGAATTTGCTTTAAGAACTTACACAGCTGAGCTGTTGGACATCACATTGTTTGCATCCTGTTTTTTGCCAATATTAGCTCAATGAGCAAGTTGCCTTTTCAGCATACAAACATGATTAAAACAGGGGTTTTACTGGTAGAGGTATTCCTTCTCTGTTTCCTGGTTTTGTGCAGCATTCTTGAAAATTTGTTTATTTAAAAAAAATTTAAAAATTTTAATCACATGGTGTTATTCTTGAGGCTGTCCTTTGCAGGGCCAGGAGTTGGACTTCAGTGGTCCTTGGGGGTCCCTTCCAACTCAGGTTGCTCTGTGATTGTATATTTGACTATGATTGTATATTTGACATTTTAAATCTGACTACAGGAGAGGTATTGGTTTTTGCATAGTGTTGCTTTTTTGCAATGAAAATGCTTACAAAACTGAATCTATAGTTTATCATCTCAGAATAAAATAACATAAAATTTGAATGGTTCAATAAACAGACTAAAGGGAAAAATTAATGGACAGGTATGATATATTTTAGCAAAGATGCTCCCCCTTATTCAGTCATTTCAGCACTAGCCAGTTCCTAACTGTAATCAGCTTTACATTTGGCTTTGAGACACTTACACTGTTTATTTCATGAAACATATCAGTCTACATTGAAACTATCACAACTTCAGTTTGTTTCCAGAAAAGTTACTTAATAAAAAAAAATGATGGCTGAAAAAAATGAAGTCAGTGGCTGTGAGGCTACACCAAGGGTTGAGAAAATAAAAATGTTCATTGCAGCACTCTCTGTTGGGGGTGGGTATTGGAAAATTGTCATTGAGAAATGGTTTGTCCATATTGCTGCTTGCCTAACTTTGTCTTCATTCCTTAAGGATTAATGCCTCAGCAAGGCAGTATTCTGGTTAGCTGTTTCTTCTCTGGTTGTTTTTGTGCCTGTTCATGCAAGAGAGAACAGCAAAATTGCTTATTTTATAGTTTTTCTGATGTGTCTTCCATTTTTTTGCCCCTCATATTATGCAATCTCAGTAGCATTTTACATTGTAACTGCAGTGCATGCCTAGCAGGCCAACCAGGAAGCTTTAACCAGCCTGTTTCTGAAGGAGTGAGGACAAAAGCTGAGTCCCACAGAGTTACCTCAGACTGTAAATGAACAATAAATTCTTGAACATATCTAAAATGTTTTGTGCAGAGTAGTATTTTAGATTACAAATGCTGCTAATTGTGTCCTTGTTAAATAAAATACAATCGGAATTTTTTTCTACTTTCTAAAACTGAACCTGAAATTCATTATGAATATTTTCCATGTGAATTGGTATATGATACTATATAATGCCACATATGATACATAGCTTCTATTGTATCTTGCCATATTTTCACCCTACTTATTACTAGTCATCGTGGTGCCTCTGAAATTATGATCATAGCATCATTGGAGTGGAATATTTGGCCATTATTGGAGTGACCAAATATTTGTATAGTACAATTTGGAGAGATGCCTAATAAGTAGATAGAATTCTACACTCACAGAATGCATGCTATCCTATTGTTTTTGCATAGTGCTTCTCATAATTTACACACTAAATTCCGTGATGAAATAATTAGAAGTAAAAATAAGAATTACAGGCTTGTCTAGAATAGGTTTTCTTACTATGTGTGACTAAAGATCGGTACACCTGGATTATTTTCTTTATCTACACGTAACCAAAAGATTTCTTATTTTAAACATTTGAATATTTAAAAACATTTAACACTCAAGTATTGGTAATTTCTTTTAAATATATGAACAAGTAGACTGTACTTGAGACATGTGGATGATCATTTGGCTTTGAGGCTTTCTTATTACTTTTAATAAGACTTTGGATTCCTTTGTAAAAAAAATCTTAGGCTAATGATCCTGTTCCTGGACTGCTAAGCTCTTGATCCTGCACCCTGCCTTTAAAAATACTGGCTTCACAATGGGCAAGCACTTTTTTGAACTTGAAATCGTATCACATTGTTAATCCTACTCATAAACTAATGGTTAAAGATAGTAGTTTTTTCTAACAATTTTAGCCTGTATTCTTTCTCAGTTAAAGTGAACATATGAGAAGTCTTGGATAATTAATCGATAAAAGGTAGTACTTGCCTTAAAGCCTTCATCTGTAATAATTGGTATGTGAAGGTATACACTGAATGCTATGTACTTGTGCTGTGTGACAGCACTTTCTATAATTAGTGCCACTAAATATGAGGTGGACATTTCTGTAAAATGTAGACACTGCCAGATATAGTATAGCCAAGCAGTGGTGTAACTTATACCTGAGTTTCATGTTAGTTTTTGGGTATCAGTTCAACAGAAAAATACTTTTGCTTCCAAAGGCAACCATGCTATAAATGTAAACTCCGTAAGTGTGTAAAACCTCTTAGTTTAGATTTACCTTCTTTTCCTCCTTCTCTACTTACCCTCTTCCAGGGTTATCTTTCCAGGGCTATTCAACAGATAATGATTGTATGTCTTTGGTAATTCCTACTTCAGCCTGGCTCAGCTTTCCACTACTTTATAGATGGAACAAAGTATCAGAAAGTCACATAGATTTTAAATCTAATGCTAAACTTTCTGAAGTCCCTTTTCAAATTCTTTGTTGAAATTGCTTTTCATGTTATTTTTATCTACCACAACATAACTAAGACTTGAATTCTATATGTAATTGTTTTGAAACTTTGATGTATATTGTGTAACAGGGTTTTTTAAGAAATTATTGGTTCATTGCATGTCTTCTTTATAAATCTTATTCTGTAGATTAAAAGAGACTCTGAGGAACCTGGTGGTAATTCAAAATAAAAGTAGCAAAAGGATGTTGGTAAATCAGTATGTAAGGAAATGTTCTTACATATGTTTGTGAAATATAGAGGAGTACATGGACTACAGAGAATTCCAGTTTTCTAATTGGAAGGGATTTTATGCATTTCTGGAGTATTTACAGGAATTTGCTCTAAGTACAAGAGGTAATATAGACTACTGAGAGCTTTTGATAATTAAGAGAGCTACAAATCCTACAGATAGAAATGGCTACAACTTTTAAATGTTTAAATTTTTAAATGTTCTTGTTTTAAATTATAAACTGCTAAATAATTTACTCCTGGTGTTCAGGAGATCTTGCTGTCTTTTAATGTTGTCATTGTTGTCATGTGTGCAATAGGAAGTGTTCATTCCATTCCATAGTTTTAAAGCTGTATTGTGTCTTTTAGGCCTAAAGACTGCCTCCGCTCTATTATGAAGAGAGTGAACCATAAAGATCCGCATGTCGCTATGCAAGCATTAACAGTAGGTTCTTTTTAATGTAGTTCATTTTCTTCCTGAAAAGTTATATTGCAAAAAATTTCTAAGTCTTAATCTTTCTTTCATTAGCTTCTAGGAGCATGTGTATCAAACTGTGGCAAAATATTTCATTTAGAAGTCTGTTCAAGAGATTTTGCCAGTGAAGTAAGCAATGTGTTGAATAAGGTAATGTATTGCATTGACTTTTACATTTCACCTGTAAGTGAAATTAGATAGAGAATTGGGGTAATCTGGAAGTGGAATGGAATCTACTTTTAGAGGACTGCAAAGATGGGGGAGGAGAAGGAGAGACGATTACTGTAAAGACTGTGGCTCTCAGAACTTCCTGAATGCCACTTCATACTAGTTAACATAGGTATTCTGTTTGGGGGAGGTGTGGCATGTTAATTTATAAAAAAACTACTATATTTTCACATTAAATAACATCAGTAAAACGTTAAATACAAATATGATGAAATGGAGATAGAGCAGGGGGTTCTATGTAATCTTATTTTACTTTATTTTGGGCCTAGCACATACTGTACTGGCACAAACACAATGCTGATGTATTATTCTCTATTCTAATGAAAACTGAGTGCTAAACTTGACTACAAAGTAAGGTATCTGTATGTTTTATACTGACAGTAACATGCAATTACTTGAAATTAAGATTGTATTCTTACATTATTTAACTAGTTTCTACTGTCCATGCAGGGTCATCCAAAAGTGTGTGAGAAGCTGAAAGCCCTTATGGTGGAATGGACTGATGAATTCAAGAATGACCCACAGCTTAGTTTAATATCTGCTATGATAAAAAATCTTAAGGAGCAAGGAGTTACTTTCCCAGCTATTGGTTCACAGGTATATTAGGTTTTTGTGGTTGTTCTCAAAGCGTGTCACAAATTCTTTTTAACCTCAGTTCTGTATTTTACAGTTTGTAGTCTTGAATTCTAGAATGTTTGGCAAACAAAATGAAATCTACCTTGTCTTAATAAAACTTTTCTTTGAGGATTGAAATGCTCTAAATTATTTTAGATTTTTATATAGCAGATGAATACAAAGGGAAATGGTGAACTTAATGCACTGTCAGTTTTTTGTTGGATTCATTTTTACATCTTTTACTTTTGGCTAGGCTGCTGAACAGGCAAAAGCAAGTCCAGCTCTAGTTGCCAAAGATCCTGGTACAGTAGCCACCAAAAAGGAAGAGGAGGATTTAGCTAAAGGTGAGTGCATTTATTTGCTGACATGATGCATATTGATTTATTTAAAGGAACAGTAGCCAATCTGTATGTGTTACTAATGGCTTCTTCAACAGTCAACCCACCAAAGTCTACTTTTAAAGAGATCTGTGTCTCAAAAGCATATCTGTGTTGAGTTTCATAAAGTTTGTGTCCACTCTGCCCCTTCTTAAATATGATCCATTTTTTTCTGCAAACTTGAGCTGAGTTTAATATGAGTGAAACTTCTCTGCTCAGTCAAGCTTAATTGAAAATGACCCAGAAATGTGAAATTATTCAAGGAATGATAGGGAGGAAAATAAAGGAAGGGGCAAATTATTGCTTGTTTAAGTAAAAAATAATTTTGTTAATTATGAATTAAGGAGGGACTTTACTGTGAAGGTGACCAAGCACTAGCAAGGTTTCTCAGGGAATCGTGTCATGGTGTCTTTATTCTTGGAGATATTAAAAAGCTGTTGTTGGCAGTCAGCTGTGGTGACCCTGCATGAACAGGGGATTGGACCAGATGACTTCCAGAGGTGCCTTCCAACCTCAGCCAATCTGTGTGAATCTGATTCTGTGAATTCATGCTAAGGGCTCCTGTCTAACAGAGAACCAGTGTGCACTGGAGCTGCTGTATCCTTTTAATGTTTCAAGCAATCTGGAAAAGTTCAACACGGTGTACGATGTAAAATAAGAATGTAAATATTTTACACCAGTTCAAGATTGTAACAATAATATAATAATAAAAATTGGATGACTTGGTGGAGTTATTCTATTTGTGCGTAAATGCTATCTATTCATCCTGTCCATGTTGGAAGCCTCAGTAAATCCTTAGGCAGAATTCTGCTCTTTGCTATTTACCATTAATTCTAAGAGAAAGACATAAAGTCATTAAAATGCAACAGGTATAGAATTATATTAAAAATTTTCACAGAATTAAAGTTTTGTATCAATCAACCCATTTTTATAGGGAATTTTCATCTGAGTAACTCTTCTTTTGTAGCTATTGAGCTATCACTAAAAGAACAAAGGCAACAGCAAACAACACTTTCCAGTTTGTATCCAAGCACCTCAAGCCTTTTAACAAACCACAAACATGAGGGCCGAAAGGTTCGTGCAATCTACGATTTTGAGGCTGCTGAAGATAACGAACTAACTTTTAAAGCTGGAGAACTTATAACTATACTTGATGACAGGTAAGTTATATAGAATGCCTACTAGAATTATGTTAAACTGTAAAAATTAATTAGAAATAATTATATCTTCTATGTAGAAGCATACCTTGAAATACAACGATTGAAAATTATTTTTATATTAATACTTTATTTTGTTATCTTCTCAATTTTTTACAGATAAATGTATTTGCATAAAAATTCTTGTGGAAAGATTTCTGCATATATGCAAGTTATATTTATGTGCTAGTAATATAAAAGCCTTTACTGTGCAATCCCTAGGGAAGTTCCATGTGAATATGGGATTTCTGATGTATGGGGGCTCTACTTATTTTTTTTTTAATCTTTAGTGATCCAAATTGGTGGAAAGGTGAAACTCATCAGGGTATAGGATTGTTTCCATCTAATTTCGTAACAGCTGATCTTTCTGCTGAGCCTGAAATGAGTAAGTAACTTTACATTTATGTATATATGTTTAACTCTGCCATGGCTCATAGGTGATTTCCTTTCCCTTATGATGGAGTTCAGTTGCAAGTTAATTTGATGATTGGAGTAAAACTGAGGAGCCCTTGCTATGCTATCGCAGACAGTCAGACCAAAGTTGCCCAAACTGTCTTTGCAAAATAATTTGCTTTACTATTTTATTTTAATAATGAACTTGCTGAAAAATGGTGCTGTCTGCTGCTGCCTTTGTCAGCAGTTTCTTTGAGTCTCCTGGAATCACTCCACTGACACCTAGATAGACGTGGACAACAGCAGCTTTTTTTCCAAACTGCCTTTTTGTCCAGTTGCAATGGTGCATATCTAATTGAGATGAAACTGAAGGCCTCATGGCAGATAGGACTTGAAGACAGATCACCAGTGTTCAAATAGGTCAAGAAAGCTACATACTGTAGGTATGTACATGTGCATTGTGGACAGAGGGATTTTCTGCGTGTACTTTTGTCGCCCTGATTTTTTAAGATTTTCTAAAGCCTTCTGAGTTTACGTTCTTGTAGCAAACTTTCCCACACACTTTATGTAAATAACCTATTGTTTTGCATTCCTTCATAGAGGTGGAGAAATTTGATGGACTGGTAGTTTGTCCAGTGCCATTGGAGAGGTGGCGCTTTGACCCTCCAATCCACTGTCACCTTTGGAAAACTATAAATGATTGGCGTCAGAAAAAATAAACTAGCCTTTTTACTTCAACAATAGCAGCAGCTTGTGTTATGCTTTCTCGTGTCCTATAATGACACAGTTTATTTATATCCATCCAATCTACTTTAAATATTTAATAAAAATATTAAATATTATATAAGACTTCAAGATTCTAGAACTGATTTCTGTAAATCTCATGGGTTTGCAATATTAATCTTCTGTGATCTCAATTTGAGGGTGCTAGAAGTACGAGCAGGTCAGCAGAATTACATGCTGTAGCAGTCATTTGTGCTATGCTAAGACTATGTAATAAGAGTCATATTTTGCTTTTTTGCTAAATATAGAGCTTGTTTGTGCTAGTCTCCAGTACGGAGGAACGAGATGCTTTGCATAGAGGATTTGGTGAAGAAGGAATAGAGACCTTTCTGTTGTGGACTTTGCTTTGGAGAAAAGAAGGCTCAGTTTGTCATAGATGATTTTATCTGTTTTATCTTAAACTTGACTTGCTAGCCCTATTGTTTCCAATCACTCTTTCCAAGTCATTTATCCTTATGACCTTTTAATATGTATGTTATGTGTAGGGAGACTGTGATAAAGCCATTTACTTGCTAAAACATATTTCTGCTGAGCTTGTGTGAACTGATCTGTTTTTTTATGATGTGAATTACAGATAAGAAAATTATTTAGGACTATGGCTTTCAAATGTCAATGAAATACTAATTTTTAAAATTTTCACAGTAGAGGTTTCAAATGCAAGAAACCTATAACCTATACTAGTTATATAATATTTATGTCAGTGTTTATTTTTTCTTTTATAAAATTGAATCTGGCTGTTTATCTTACAGTGAAAGCTGAGAAGAAAACAGTGCAGTTCAGTGATGAAGTTCAAGTAGAGACAATAGAACCTGAGCCAGAACCAGTTTATATTGATGAAGTAAGCATGGCAAAAATACTGATTGGTATAAAATGCATTGCTGGGATATTTAAGTATGTGATGTTTAACCCTTTCATCTTGTACTTCAAAAATATGATAAAAAGAGAATGGAAAGAGAGGTTTCTTTAAAGTAATAAATAAAATCTTCAGTATTCTCTTTTGTCAAAGAGTCTTGAAGTTTTCAGGAATTTCTGAAACTGAATTTGGAACTGCATTCCATTTAGGGCCCTACATGAAGGTTGTACATCTGTTTACCTCCAAGCTGGAATCTTAGTGCTGAGTAGCACATCTACTTTCAAATTTTACTTAAAGTACTTCAGGATCCCATAGAGATGCCCATCTTGACTGCTCACTTAGATTTATTTCCAGTATAACCACCATTGTCTACCGTCAGACTGAAAGATCTCTTTCTGTCCCTGAAAGGCCTGAAATTCTGTTCCTCTGTAAGTAATATTTAGAAAGATATTTACGATCTCACCACAGTGATCCCGTAGGGTTTCCAGAAACATTCAGTCCAGAAAGTTTTCCCCCCTCCCCCTTTTTTTTTAACCTCTACCTGGGTTCTGTCATTGTTTTTTGAAATGAGAAATCAGTTACTGCCTTACTGAAGTCCTGTTTAAGTCCCACCTCAAAACCTCTTCTTCCCAGGAGATACTAGTTTGTAACCTGCTGAAATAGATAATCTGAGGCCTGTCTTGAGGTGCCTTCCAGCTTTTGTTTTCTGTGAGTCCATTGTTGATTTTTGTTTTAGTGTCTTTTGTTTTTAAATTTGCCACAGTATAATTTTTAAGGAAGTAGTTAATTTGACTTTTATCCACCTTTCCATGGTTTAAGGAGGACAAAACATGGTTTGATTTTTCTACTTTCATACAACCTATAACTCAGTGTGAAAAAGGCTATTTATTTGATACTGCTCAGCTAATAAATGATTAAAAATAATTTATGTGTAATGTTTTTGGTACTTTAACCAATATAGTTCAGTCCAAGACATATTTTTCAAAGACTTGATGCCTGTTTGTTTTCTAACCTTTGATGTTTCTATTACATGAGGGTTGCACTTGAACTCCTTACTTAAGCTTGACTTATTCTGAAGTAAATCCTGAGATGCCTCCAAACAGCACTTCATTACATTGGTAATGACATGGCTCATATACTGAATTAGGTCTCAAGTACTTAAAAATTGCTTTTCAGTGAATTTGAAGTACTTTCTCAATGCATTCTGTCAAAAAATTTCCACTAATCCCACTAGGTGGTGGTATTGCATATGCAATATCTAGGCTGGAAAAATAGGAACTGCTTAGAAAACAATACATGTTTAGAAGGACTTTTAGGAATAAAGGAGTATTCTGTACATTCCACTTGTTACCATTATTTTTTCTCATTTAGCTTTTCCTTATTCAAGCATCTTCATTCCTGTAGAGTAGCATGTATCATTTGCATTTTCTTAAAGTTAGTCTAGTTGATTCTCAAGTGCCAAGAAATCAAAATGGCTGTTGTGAACAGCTGCTTTAATTTACTATCCTGAAAGTGCTAATTCCCTTGCTACCACATTTGCCCTAATAATACAATTTGTGTTCCAGGATAAAATGGACCAACTCTTGCAGATGTTACAAAGTGCTGATCCATCTGATGACCAGCCAGACCTCCCAGAATTGCTTCATCTTGAGGGTAACAGAAAAGAATGAGTTTTTAATTGATGTTTTCCTCACTGGTAATTTTCTGTATCAAGGCAAATTGAAACTAAGCTGAAACTACTTCAGTTTGTGTGCATGTGAGAAGCATGCCTGAGAAAAGTGCCTGAGCCATAATTATCTTTTCACTTCTTGTTTCCCACATCTATGAGACCAAAGTGCAAAATGTTAACTTAAATCAAATCTACTTTTCTCTAAAGTAAACGGTTTCCTATATTTTTTTTCCCTTTTCAAGACATATAAATACTTAATTCAATCAAATTAATCCATAATTTTTTTTTCCTTCACAGAGTAGCACAGCATGAGTGGCAAAAGGAGTGTCAGGAAGATTCCATGAGAGGAAGCAGAAATACTAGGGAGGTTTAGAATAGACCTATGGGTGTCCCACATGCTTTTCAATTGCATGTGTATTTCTGGAGGAGTTGTATATTAAGAAATAACTCAGAGAGTGCTACAAATTATCCTACTCTGAGTCATTGTTCAGACTACCTCTTCAAAGAGATATTACGGATCATTTTACCTAGGCTGATAGATGCACCAAAATTTTTAAAATAGAATTTGGAAAAGGAAGAAAGGAAACTTCCCGATTATGAGACAGAACATAGGCTTAAACTGACAATTCAGATGATACCAGACTTTGTTAAGAAAATGCCAGTTTCTACATCTATCTAGAAGTTAATAATTAAAAAATGCATAGGTTTGTAAACTTTTAGATATCTCCTATCTTTCCACACCCATCTGGCTCATGATGTCTATAAATGAATCCTCTTTTAGGAAATAACATCAGCGACATGTCTGCACATATTCTAGTTCCACTGAAACTAAAGAGAGGTAAAAAAACACATGACTGGTTTTATTCTTTCAAGTCCCAAATATAGCTATAGAGGCTGTTGTCTAAGAAGCAGATTGCCTGTATCTCATCCAGGACAGAGGCAGAGAAATTTAAGGTATGCTTGTCAACCAGTCTGCAGATACGGCTTACTTTAGGAGTTGCTTCAAAATGCATTGTGAGATCATTAAAGCGATGCTGAATTTTATATTAAACCGTGGGACTGCTCCTAGAATCTGAAAGAAGCAGCGTGGTCAGATGATTACTCCCCAGCTACCTGCAACAGCACTTGTCAAACATATGGCTACATATAGTTCTACAATGCTAATTCAAGATTACTTGCTCTACACTTAATTAGGCTTCGGTGAACTACTGTTTTTGGCATAGGTTCTGAAAATTTTGCTGTAGATGTGTTTTGAGTTCTTGGTTCCTACCAGTGGTGGCAGATGCTGATCAACATTTGGCACAAAAACCCCTCCATTTTCTTCTGCCATCCACATGTCCTGTCACAAATGGCTTTGAATTGGAGAGCTCATCCTGACGTGTTCAGGAGCCCAGAGTTTGTAGTTGGCAGCAGAGCAGTCATCATGTTAACAGACATCTAAACAATCTTTGTCATACCTTTTGCCACACTTGGTACTACACATAAAAGCATGCAGAACTTCGGGTTTTACATCTTTTCCCAGCATTTCTGCCAATGCATTACTGATCCCAGGTTCAAAGAAGCAGATGGGTACCTCTCATACAACTCCTCTTTCATTTGGGCTTGCCTTCAAGGAACTCAATAATGATGTCCTTTCACTTGTCATGGCTCAGATGTTTTCAGGACCTTCTGCATTTCTAATATCCAGAATTTCCTTTTCAGCTCTGTGTCTGTAAATTTTACATTTGACAAACTCTGCCTTTCTGCTAATTAGCCATGGTTTGCTTGGCAGTTAGATGAGCCACATGTCCATGTGCTGAAAGGAGGCATGGGGTGCATTTTTGTTTATTTTAATGCTTTTTTTATTCTGATTCTGGTAAGAATTTCTGTTGTTTTTTGCACATGTCATTGGTTTGAAAAATCCCCTTCCCCCAATTAGAATTCTAGTGAGACAAATGTGCTGCTGGTGTCTTTGATGTGCACATGATTGAATCATTGCAACCGGTTTTCTCCTTCATTGTTTTCATAGTCTTTTTGTAGTAAAGTTGGATGAGCACATGCCAGTTGGTTGCAGTGCCAGATCTTCTTCCTTGAAGAAGAGATCCTTTCAATTCATGTGAACCTTTTATGCAAAATAGTGTCAGTTTTATACTTCCTGGATGTTAAATGTGTTTTGTTTCACTTTAGTTTTATTTTAAAATATACTTTTAAAATTGTATCAGTACTGAAAACTTCAGCTGGGTCTCATTCTTAAATTGTTCGCGATAGTACCTCTGTTATTAAAATTTTTTTGATGTACAGATTATAGTAATGAACTAAAATAAAATTGGACTAGCATCTATTTCTATCTAATTTTTTTTTATTGCTTTCTAACTTTGCAGTATGGAATACTCTGATATATTTTAATGTCTTTCTGTTCTAGCAATGTGCCACCAGATGGGACCTCTCATAGATGAAAAATTGGAGGATATAGACAGGTAAAAAGAAATGTCATGTGTTTTGACTGAAATTAAAATTCATTCTTAGAAACCAGAGTTGTTACTTGATAATATCTTAATTTCTGTGGATACTGGCAAAGAAAATATGTGCATTTATTAGTAGTTTCTCTGAGAAGAGGTCTGAAGATTTTTTTTCCCATAGTCTCATAATATTTTATAGTGTTGTACCATTTGACTCTCTGGTATTTGTCAGGCATCACTTAACAGTAAGAAAATGTTACTTAACACACCTCATGAAATTACTTTGTGTTGTCTGTCCTATAATAAAGTTTTCTAAATTGTAGAATGAAATCTAAAATATATTTTCTAGGAAACATTCAGAACTTTCAGAGCTCAATGTTAAAGCAATGGAGGCTCTTTCTTTGTATAACAAATTGATGAATGAGGACCCAATGTATTCCATGTATGCAAAACTACAAAACCAGCAGTATTACATGCAGTCATCTGGTGTTTCTGGCTCTCAGGTATGGATGTAACCTTTCATAGCCATTGACCTTATCAAGTACACACTGGCTGAACAGTGTTTCTCTCTGTTTTTTTTTTTTTTGCATGGTTTGTAAAAAAGAAAAAAGTTTGTTTTCAGCTACAAACTTTGGATGCTCTTCTTTTGTGGGTTCTAAAGCTTTTAGTGTTTTTCTGTTCAGTTCCTTTTGATCAAGGAAAAAGCCCATCTTGGGCTTTAAGTTGCATAAAATTAAAAAATAAAACTGCCAGGGCTTTGCATAGTGGGCCAAAGAAAATAAACAACCAAAGGAGTACAATTTTTCCCCATCTACTCATAGATAATTCAACATGAAAATGCTATGAAAGAATTACCATTATTAACTTCAGTAATTTAAATACTAAATGCTCTTCACTGTTACTTGAAAAAAAACTATTTGAGAGGATGTCTTTATGTTCTAAAGTCAGATATTAAATAGCAAATTTTCTTGTATTTTATTTCTAATGCTGCTTTATTTAACTTCCTAGGTTTATCCAGGGCAAACTCAAGGTAATGCGTATTTGGTGGCAGGGAGTGCACAGATGGGCCACGTTCAAGGTTACAATCTTCCACCAGAACAGCTCCCTTCTCTCAGCCAAGGCACAGTTACTCCATCTGCCAGCTCAGTAATTCCTGGTCAGCCTGCACAGACGTCTTACACAAAGTAATTATATGTATTTTTCTATTCAAGTTTAAATCAATTTTAAGAGAGACTCTTTTTTAAATTACAGAAATATAATTATAAACACAACTGAAAGATACTTTAGTGCAATAATTTCCAGAGTGCTTTTTACTGGTATCATGTATCTGGTAAAAATACCTGACAAACTTCTAGTTTTTTATTTTTTTTTTTTAATGTTATCTAGTTTTTAACTTTCTGCATACAAAATATGTAATTTATATAGCTCTATACTTTTTTATATAAAACATAGAGAAAAGTTACACAGACATGATTCAGTAGTATTAGTAACTTTTAATATACTTTTAATGATGAAGATTATCTGCTGCTCTGGCTGGCTCTGCATAATTTCTGAGAGTGTATATTCTACTGTTCCTTTGTCAAATATCTTACCACAGAAGAATGGGGAGAAATCTGCTCATTTTGGGAAAGAAGTGAATGAGCTATGAATACTTATTAAAGCTTATATAGCTTGCCCAAATAAGGAAGCTAAAAGTGGTTTTCTACATTTGGCTGGATGGCCAGAGACACTAAGTCTTGATTAAGACACCTATATTGTGAAAAGGTTTGTGGGCTTTTGTTAGTTAGTTTTAGTTTGCTTGGTTTTTTTTTTTTTTTTAACTCCCTGTGAAAAGTAATTTTATTCTAAAAAGTTGGGAGAGATGTCCATCTTGTCATTAATGTATTTGTTAGTCTTTGTCCCCAAGGGTATTTATTTGGGATAGTAAAGCATACAATGATAAAGTGAGTTTCTGCATATTCATATGACTTGTTTTGCTATTTAAAACTGTTGGGTTTTGTTTTTTTCATGAACAGAATGGAAGATAGATGGTATTCCATGTTGCACCTTAAATCAGAAGTACAAATACATGGTCTGATTTTAAATCCATGGGGCGTGTCTATTAAATGTTTAAATCTGAGGAGTGTGAGTTTTAATGGGAATAGTCATTGGCTACAGTTTTAAATATGAAACATGTTCCAGAGTTAGAATATTTTTATGTGTATAAATAGAATAACAGAAGAAGCAGTAAAGTTTTTCTGTTCTGTTGGTAAATTGTTTGTTAATTCTACTTTAAATAGTTTTTCTCTTTTTTTTTTTTTTTTTTTTTTTTTTTTTTTTTTTTTTTTTTTTTCTTCAGTGCAATGGTTGGTTCTGTTGCTGGAAGTACCTACTCTAACCAGCCTTCAGTGTATAGTCCACCACCTGGTACTGTTGATGTTGCTGCTTATCAGAATGCTGGAACTAGTATGTCCCAGGTGCCAAACTATAACTTAGCATCTACAGCTCTGCCACAGACAGCAGGCAGTCAGCAAGCAGCTCCACAACAACCACAGCCTCCACCACCTCAACAACCACAGCACAGTTACTCACAGAAGGCTCTGCTATAGGACCCAGGACTTCTGATTCCTAATCTTCTTTAACCTCTGCTAAAGGCGGTTGGCGATTCTATGAGTTTCTTCATTTAATCTCTTAAACTTTGTTTATCCTCAGCTTAATAAGAATCTCTCTTGGTGAACAAGTTCAATTTGCACTGACTTTTTAGGATTTTTTTTTAATTTTGCAGAAGAACTGATATATTTAGAAAATTTATTTCCTTTTAAAATGCCTAAAAATTGGTACAAGATTATTTATGTATGGTTAAATTGGCTAGTTTGTGAAAATTCAACCATTGCAAACTGTTGTGGCATATATGTTATGTACATATAGTGTGTGATTGCAGTAGTGCCCATTTCGTATAACTATGGTGGTCATGTGAATATATTTAACACAATGTTTAAAAATAATTTGCTACACTATTTTATTTTAATCATCAACTGACAACCATATTTCATAGTTTTGTCTAGTTTTAAGACAGATGCAATGTCTTTCCAGTGCAGGAAAAAACAGTAAATCTGCATATCATGGTTACAATTACAAGCTAAGGTCTATATATGAATTTACAAACTTAGATAAGTTTCACTACTTCTTCAATTGAACACAAGTGTATCATGACTCTTAGATAGCTTGTCTACCAAAGTAAATTTGTTAACTTGTAAATGATTTGGGGGGAATAACAGCAAATTATGATTCTGCTTCAGACATAATGACTAACTTAAAACTACTATTCAGAGGCTGCTAAACATATCATGGGACCATGAAACAGAACAGCATTTTATCATGAGAAGCATGTAATTTATTTTTCCAAGTTGTTTTTTAAAATGAGAACCAGAACTGTATTCTGTGTGTGTTGGTAGAGATTACACCAAAGAAAGACAGAGGAATTGATTTGAAAGAGAAACAATGGAGTTTTAAACTGGAACACACAACATGAATTACACTCTTTTATTCAAGTCTTCTTAATTAGAACGTGGAGAATTATGGACATGTAAATCACTTTGCTGAACAAACCTTCAGGGCTTCATTATATCTCTTGTGGCCTTGCTTAGCAATTTGTTCTGTTTACTGTTCTAACACAAACACTTCTGCCTTAAATGTCTGTTTCAATTTCTAGTTGTACCATTTGAGTTTATTAACCCTTCTATAGTTTGAATAGTTTATGAGGCATCTAGTCTATATCCACTTTTAGGTTACTTTAAATTCTCTTCTGCAGCAACATGCATTAGCCTGTTTTAAACCCTGGTAACTTAGCCACATGGCTTTGTAAAGCATGGTATTTTCTCTCTGTGGATGAGGTGCTGCAAAAGAAATGTGGTAATGGAAGGCAGCATTTCAGGTGTGCTTGAGCAGAGTTTCTTGTACAAAGACTGTTGTTACTTTGTGTTTGTATTCCATCTTATAATGCATCCTGGTTTCGTCTTTTCCAGCAGCTCTTAATTCCACTAGAGTAATACTAGATGTCTTCAACATCAGATCTGTTTTTAGTCCTGTGTGTATGTCAGAAGTTGTTTGTTTTGTGTACTATATTTTAGTGTGATGCTTCTGAAATTAAATGTTGCAATTGTACATTATACTATAAAATGATCTCTGTTATCCCATATACTGCTGCATCTGTTCACAGTTGCCTAATATGCCTTTGTTTCACTATTTTAATTGACATCAGTGTTTTGCCAGATACTTTCAGATGACTGCATAACTTCTGACTGGGGTGGTTACAGAACGTGTCCATGATTAATCTATTCCATTTGGGGATGTTCTAGCCAGCTGGTTGATCTAATGCTAGGATTTTCACATATTTGTTTTCTCTAAGATTTTTAAGCATCCTTGCAAACTGTCATTAATTATTTCAGTACTTGGTGTCATCACAAAAGGCTGTGAAATTTGAAAGGAAATACTATAGAAGAAAATAATAATCTGACATACTGTGTCATGGATGATTTTTTATGGATTGAAGAAGTGATGTCTTTAGAAAGGACTTGTGGTATAATTTAGATAGTGTTCTCTGTATGCATTAGGTATCTTATTCCAAAATCAGATAGTCAATGTATAGAAATGTATAAGTTATACACAAAATTGAAAATAATTTTTTTATTCCATTGTTCTTAGTCCCTGATTCAAGGAGAAGCTTGAAGCATCAAGATAGTCTTTTTGATATCAACTACTGTATTCTTAGGTTGTCACATGTTCCCTAAGGGCATGTGGAACTTCCGTACAGAAATGACCCAGAAAAAATACATTTTGTTAGTAATTTGTCATTGTTTTTAAAACTTTTGAAGTTCTTCCTTGATTTACAGAAATGCTAGATCCTGGTTTCTCATTTGAACACTGCAACCTTATGTGTATCACAGTTTTTCTGCTCTCCAACTTGCTTATTTTGTCCATTCATCCATTTTTATGATAATTGAAATCACCTTTCATGTTCATCATGATAAAAAAACCCCACTTGCTACAATTCTGTGCCCCTTTAAATTCAATATAATGAAAGTTGTGGAAAAAAGATTGACATTTTCTATTTTCCTTCATACTTTTATTAAAGTCACTGCTCTAAGGTATCTCCTGTAGCAGGCTGGGAATTTTAGTTGAGAGTTTGAATCAGAGTTTATTTTCTACAACTGGTGGAGTAGGTCACTATAATTTTGGTTTCTGAGTTTTAGTGTTTCTACTGCAACCTATATTTTCCATTTCATGTGCAATTTTCAGATTAAATTGAATTTGAAGCTGTTTTACTTTATGTTGATTTTTTAAAATCAGAAAATATCTTCCTGCTTGGTTGTGCCCTGTATGCTTGATACTCTGAAATGATGCCTTCTCCTACTTTGCTAGATGCTGTCATTGCATGAATCCTGCAGTCATCCTCTCATATTCTCTCTGATAGCTTAGAAGTGATACTTCAGTTCACCTCCTCTCTGCTGGTTTGTTGTCATGTACCTGGAGATGCCATTGCTGGTGCTTCTCTGCCAGGATTTATTCTCAGTTTCCTTGTTTATGCATTGTTTTGACCAAGTTCACTTACATTCTATCTTACTATGGTATTGAACACTGAAATGTTAGTGAGCAGGGGAAAGTACACGTATAGCTACTGTGTGGAAAAGCTTTTTAGCGATTAAATAGTGTCAGAATGTAAACTGTTTGAAAGTAGGGAATCATTGGAAATGTTATTCATGTTCCAGTAGAAGACCTGATTTTTAAATGGCTTGTTTCTTTACATGTAAATTGTCAATTTAAGGCTAAAATGTCTTCCAGATATTTTGTATAACCCTTTTTTACTTAACCATTTCATTAAGGAACACAAAAATGCTAATTAACTTTGGAAGGGGTGTTTCATTGGCTTGGTTAGCATGAACTGGAGCAAACTCTGGAAGGTGCCTTCTGTGCATTTCACTCTTATAAGCAAAAATTTTTTAGCCATGTGTATCATCTCAGTTTATGTGGGCGTGACAAAGGTGTCAAGATTTACTGTAAAACCTCCCAAGAAAAATCCTGGGGTACTATGTCAATATTTTCTGTATTGGCATCATAGCAGTGTGTTCCAGAGCGTGCAGCTGCAGGAACAGTCACAATATATTTGCCCACCTCTGTTTAGTAACTGGTGCTGTGTAGATGTGTCGTCTGTAATGTCATTGGCCAAAGCACATAGAAACAGCAGTAAGAAGGAGCAAAATGTAAGAATTCCTGCATGCTTCTCAACAGGTGTGGAGCAGCATACTGCCCTCATAATACAGTTACTGTTCATGAATTTTGAGGCAGGGAGAACTGAAATAAATTTCAACTTCAGCAAATTCTGCCAGATTGCAAATGGTTAGATGTAAGAGAGATAGATTTGCTTTTAATACCATGTACATATTTTGCTGATCAACTCTAGGCTGCTACTATAGTTCTCTGATTTCCTCTAGATGGCAGGAACATCAGATTTACACTGGAGTACTGCTTAATACCTCATTCTCCAATTTTTTTTAGTATCTTCTGTAATATCACTTTATTTTTCACTCATATTTCAAAGATATCTGTGCAGTCTTTGTATACAAAAGTCTTGTCTTATTCCTTCTCTGCTGGGATTCACAGAATGAAAAAAGGCTTCTTTAGTTAGAGCAGCTACACTGGCACTTTGAATTACACAACTGCACCTTCCTTTGGAGAACATGTATGTATCTGTTTTGAAGAGCAACGGAGCATAATTTTTCCAGTTAAAACTGGAAAAGAAATTTTAAAAGAAAAAGGTGGAATAAAAGTTACAAAAACCTCCATTGCCAACAGCAGGCAGAATCATTTTTTATTCTGTTATTCAGTCTTAGTAAAGCTGATCAAGTCCACACTACAGCTACTGCTTTCTCATTTTCACCTGCAGTGAAGAATATTGACCTTCATACATACACTGTCCAACACCATAGGAAAACATGGAGAAAGCCTTGATATTTGAACTTTTTGCTTCAATAGTAAAAAACACTGTACATTTTTGAAGCCTTGTTTCTTAAATTAGGATTGTTGTGTTTAAAAACATTCCATTTGCTACTATGTAAATTGCAGATCTCAAGTTCCCTTTTCATGCTGCTACCTTGGCAAAAAGGTGGTAGGAGTTTTTGTTCTATCCTGCATGTTCTTCTGGAATCCAAATAATTTTTGTCTTTGTCATGAAAAAGAAAAACCTGCTGCAGTCTGCTTTGGTTTTAATAAAGTGTACACAGTAGCAAAGTGCATTTTTGTTTGGCTTTGTTTGTTTTGATGCTCCCTTTGATGTTGGCATATGTATATATTTAGATATACTACACTGTTGTACAAGATTTGTTTTAGTTAATAACACTATTTGTAAAAACTGTTAATTGTTTTTGGTATGAATGCAAAATATTAAAGTTGGATTATTTAGTTCATTATGTTGCAAAGTCAATTTATAAATTTTATGGAAGAATATTCTGAAAGGGACTTATTTTGCTGGAAGGACTTAGAGATACAATAAGCAAAGTCTGTTAGAAGTACTTAAATTTTCTGGTTTCAGATGGGTGGAGGTGGGGGTTTTTGTTTGCTCCAGTTGGGGAGGATTTGTAGGATTTTTGTTCTTTTTTGATGCTTACACATAAATTATATTATCTTTTTTAAAACAATCTGTCATTTATTTCCTTCAGCTAACCCCGATAATCCATTGTAGATCTTATTTCAAATATGCTGCATGTCCTCTATCTTTTGGTAAATATAGTATGGGTATTTTAAAGGGATTTTAAAGAACAAATGAAAACAACTGTGTACTGCCTAATGTATATATTTGGTTACAGATGAACAAGCAGATTCTATGGTAGCTTGACAGTTCATTCCATTTGTGATGACAGCAACACAAAGTAGTGTAGAACCTGGTGTTTTGATTGATGTGAAATGTCTTGAAGATCAGGCTAAAACGTGGTTTGTGAATCTTAAAGTGCTATCAGAATTGAAGCTTAATAGACTTGACAGCTGTATGCTGTGTTCTTAAAACAGTGTTAAGCATAAATTTCTTGCTTAAACTGATGTAGACACCATGGGACTTTGGAAGCCGTGGGCAGCAGTATCAGTTTGGCCTCTTCCCAAAAAAAGTAGGGTCTCTTCCTAAAAATGTGAGCCAAACCCCTTAGGACAATAGGTTACGTGGATTGTGGGTTAGTTCAGTAGGATAATTTGTGTCTTTCAAGAGAATGTGTATTCAGTTGACAGAATTAAAAGTTCTGCAGATTGTGTAGAAATGAAACTTGTTCTGATTTGGAACAGGGAGGGACAATTAATGTTGAGTTTGCTTTACTGCCTTTTAGATAGAAAGCATTTATGTTGAGATGCCTCTGATAAAAATAGATTTTGAGAGTTTGTTTCATAGTATTTAAAGTTTATTGTAAAATCTGTTGCAATGAACCTGGGCAAGAGGTAATATAAGCATGAGTCTGTATTTAAGGAGCTGGAACCAACTCTTAAACTTTTGAAGAACTGGTTCATATATAATCTCTCTTCATAGCACTTCATATCACATTTATGGAGCTGCAGACCTTAATGAATTGTCTTATTACTCTAACTAGGTTTTGAAATCTTATTCTACTCTGTTGAAGGATAAAATTTTTCTCTCTCACAATATTTTTAAATTTAAATTTCTAGACTATTTTAAGTCCGGTCTATTTTTGTTGATTCTGATTGTGGTCTATGTTTTAAATGAGAAATGAGAATTTAACCATTATGAGAGAAAGTGTGGGAGAACTTCCGCTGATTAAGACTGATTTGTACTTTTTAAAATTCACATCAACCCTGGGAGTGTACATGGGCAACACTAATGCAGATAATCATGTAGGGCTAAAAAAGTATTTTGAGTTAAAGGTTTAGAGCATTTTTAGCATACATTCTTCTGATATAATATATATGGAATGTGGTGATTGTGACACCTAATATTTTGCTTTGACTTTGCTTATGTCCCCCTGTTCAGCATGGGTTTTGATTCCTGCATGCACCTTTGATTGCTAACAAACAGTGCAGATTGGTGCCTACGCCCCACGTTCCCTTGTTGGCGACATCCCCTGCCTTGGCAGCTGTGCTTCAGAGCCTCGCAGAGGAGCAGAGCCCAGCAGGAAGGTGGAGGGTGCTTGGCAGAGCCTATCATCATTGGGACACTGCTCAGTAGCACAAACTGGCTGGTCAGCGTTTCTGTTTATCACTTTCTGGCTACAGGAAGCATACATATCAGGGAATGGAAGCCTTCAGTACGTACATACCTGGACCACCCATGGTTTTGAAGCTTGATTTCATAATGACACTCTGACTGCTACTGCAATCACACTGGAATCTATTTCTGGCCTGTTGTGATGGCTCACCCCTGTTGACTCATGCATTCTCAGATATGTGTGGATTATGCAGATGTGTTTTATTTTGCAGTCTGTGTCAGACTGTGCCAGACTGTCCCAAATTACAGTGCTTCTTAAAGGAGTGTGACCATTTAGTTCCCTTGGTTTTAATGGCTTTTAGACTTGTGAAACTTTCCCCAAATTAGTCTTTTTCTTTGCCTTGTGAAACACTGTCATAGCTGATGCTAAAGAATGGTTAGGCAAATCCTTCAGCAAAAATCATATGGCCTGATGATTTATAGGTAATACAATGATTTTTCATAAAAAAATGTTGGTTTACGTAAGAACAAATGGAAGTCTCCAGAGAGTGGCAGAGAAGTCATAGTTCTCTGAACCTGAGTTTGAATGCAGGGTCAGAAGCAAACACCTCACTAAAATGTGCTATTGAAACTTTCAAATAAGTTGGATTTTTTTTTTTTTTTTTTTTTTTTTAAAAGAGAAATCATGGAAGGTGTCTAAAAAACTCTTATTAGAGGTGTGTTTGTTCAGAGAACTCTCTTTCCTCCTGGTGGGGTGAGGCAAAACAATTAGTGAAGAATGTTTTGCTTCATTCAAGTCCACAGTCTGACTTTTTAGTTAGTTTCTTGCAGTTTCTCTGGAGTCATGATTTATATTATCTGATTGTGTGGCTAATGACACTCCACTATATCCGCTAGGATATAGCATTAGTAATTTTTACAGCTCTTCCTGCTCACTTAAGTATAAAGTAGGTGATTTTAATTTAGTTGTTTATTTTAGTAAGCTTGGTCTCTCAAAACAGACATGATTTCTACTCTGGAGCACTTATCTTCCAGATAATCAAGGCCTTCTGTAAATGTTAGCTGTTCCTCCCAAGGTTTCAGAGTCCCACTGATCACTTCAGGGGGCAGCTATGTGTCCTGCTTGCTCAGATCAGTTCCTAATTTCCTCTTCCAAAATCTAGACTCCTTGAATTTGTCAATCCATGAGGCTCACTTTGACACCAAATTTTTTCCTAAGCTTTCTTTGTTCAAGATAGACATTAGGCAGCAGGAAGCAATTTTGTATCTCTGTGAACAGCACTGAGATGAGCAGCATTCAGTGGGATCCTGTACTGCAGAAGCAATGCAGAAAGTCCAAATCCTAGCTCTCCTCTATATATATTCAAACAGTTTCATGTAGTATATGTATTTCCTAATGGTTATCTCCTTTCATACACTTTCTCATACTTGATCCTTACAGCAAGCATGCCCAGAAATATTAATGGTTAATCATAAATCTAATTAATTTCTAATTATACACATACGTGCAACCTTTCTCTCTTTCTCTCTCTCTCTCTTTGTCTCTGGATAATTTCAGTCTGCAGATTGTCCTTCCACATAATGCAGGTGTCTTATGGAGCCTTTTACCTTGTTTTCTGAAATCTAGACAGTCCTGATCTTTAACTTCTGAAGTACTGAAGTCCCTCATCAATGGTTGAGTCAAACAATTGCTGTAACTGGGCTTTGTATTTTTCATGTTTCTGAAATATCCCTTTGGCCTTTTGGGTGTCCTTTACACAGCACCTTGCCATTAACTTGGGATCATTGATTTCTTACTCACTTTATTTTCTCTTCATCAGTGGTGCAGTTTCATCAAGGGAATTGGCCAGATTTCAACCCAGGAAAGAAGCACCTCTGTTCTAAGTGATCAAAGTTTGGTTCCAAGTTGTTTAATGATACATGCTGATAGTTCCATCCTACTTGCTAATTTTATTCATTGCAGGATTCAGAAACTCAAATACTGTACTATGAGTGGCAAGTCCATCATAACATTTTATGAGTAGTTTGCCATACACTGTGTGTTCCTTTCAAGATTCACAAAATCATAGAATGGTCTGTGTTGGAAGGGACCTTAAAGATTATCTAGTTCCAAACCTTCCATACCTCCTTTTATGGACAGAGACACCTTCCACTTTCTCAGAACCACATTCAGCCTGGCCTTGAACACTTTCAGTGATGGGCATCCACAACTTCCCTGGACAACCTGTTTTAACTGTTAAGAACTGTTGTTATTACATTGCAATACGGTTTCACATGTAGGCAGCAGCCAGGTAAAAACAGTGTTGACTTCCTACATGTTCAGTTTTATTTTTATAATGTTCTACTGCTGTGTTAAGGAATATGATCTCCTGGCTCATCACTGCCAGTTTTTATCAGCAACCCTACTGCATGTTCCACAACAGTAAATCCTATAGGCTTAAAATCTTTCCTATCAACAAAGTCAGAAAAAAGTCTCCCTTTCACGATTCCCTCTTAAAATCTGGGATCCTTCAGGACAGCTGTAGCATTGTCTACATATTCAAAGACTATTTTAGCCTGCCTTGTACATGGAGTTTACTAGAATATCAAAAATAGTCTCTATTTTTTTTCCACTGGCGTTACAAAGTCCTTTGGAAAATAAAGGACTCACCCCCTGAGGTACAATAGTCTTGGGTTAATTTCTATTAAGAATAATAATCAGTTCTGCATAAGATCAGTATCTGTAGCACAAGATTAAAGAGACTGTATTTCATTTGAGAAAATTAGTAAGAAAGGATCTTTGTCCTCTTTGATAGGAGAATGCTGTATTCAGGCATTGATGTTGTTCTGTTAAGTGGATATTGACTACATATTCAATCTGTCATAATTACCCAGAAATACTTTGTCTGAATTTCTCAGCTAAACTTGACTTGACAGGCTATCCATCGCTTGTTACAGGTATTCAGTCACGTTTTTTTTTTAATATTTGTCTTGCAGAATGGAACAGAAGAGGCAGCTGTTGAAGGTATCTCTAGCAAAACATGGAATGTAGTAGTCAATATTTTTGAGTAATGTTCTACTTTGGAATAGCAATGACAAGCAAGAGACCATAATGAAATGTAGTTAGTCCCTATTCTTAGTGCTTTACTGCCAAATGTGGCTTCCCTTTGATTGAGCATGACATGTGGGGCAGGGTCTCAAGAAGCCAATAAATGTGAAGAGATTGAAAGAAAAAAAGCATGAGAGAACTTGAGGTGAATGATGCAATTAGGAGAGACAAAGAAGGAGGAGACTGTGCAAATAAATGAATCTTAAATAATAAAGCTTGGTTTCTAGGAGGACACACATGCTTTGTATAGAGAGGATTATCCATAGAAACCTTCAATTTCTGTAAACCAAGTAGTATTTTAAGTCTGTGTCAAAAGTAAATCAAGCCTCTGAGTGAAATCAGAGTTCTGATTGGCATATTCTGTAATTTCAAGAGATTTACAGAAGTTTTCTGCTTTGGGTGCATTAGTTAAACATCTCACTCAGAAGAATTATTAAAACAAACAAATTTAAGGATGTTTAAGACAAGCCTTTTTGAACCATGTTTTGACTCCAGTGGCGTGCGGTATCTTGAGCACTTAATGTTCACCTTCAGTTGTTTACATTTGCACTAAGTAGTTTGTAGGGAGAATCAGATTTTAAGATTCATGAAGCTCTTCATCTTTCTTTCCCCCCTATACTTATGTTTTCTGTTTGCCACTTGGGTCTCAGCTTTAAAAGTGTAAAGGAAGCTCAGGATGTATATGTGGAGCATGGTTTACTATATCCTGCATTGCTGCCTGTGTGACATTTGCTGATTTGGTTTCCTGTGAAAACTGATGGATCAGCTCACTTCTGGTCATAGATAACAAGCAGGAAGAGCTGCCAGGACTCCTAAGAAGAATAGTCCATTAAAATCCTGCATGCAGAACAGAGCTGAAGTGAGTATTTTTATTTTAGGAAGAAAAAGCAAATGTCATATTTTGATACTGCAGAAGGAAGCTGTTCTCAGAAAATACAGATATTTTGAGTGGTTCATTATTTCAAACCCATTACTCTACAGAAAGCTTAGATAAGGTGACAATGTCAGAATGAAACACAGAGAGATTGAAGCTGTTGTCTCGTTGCTGTCTGGGTTGCTTGGCAGGCTGCCACAGTGGGGTTGCCTGAGCACCTACACACTGTACTGGGGGAAATAACAAATGGCACAGTTGCTGCTGTACCTTCAGAAACAGACTCTGAGATTCTCTTGTTCTGAACTGAATTCTGCAGATATCTAACTTCTGGTGGAGGCAACCTAGCTTGGGTTTAAATGCAGATAGCATAGCTGTCTACTAGTCAGTGAAAAATTGGTTTGTTTTATCTAGGGGCTCTTGCAGTGCTTGAAATAACAGAAGTAATTTGAAATATTTAAAAGTTTCTTATATTAAATAGTGGAGATGGAAAATTGTAGAAAATATATTGACAAAATAAGTCTCAAAAAATTAACCTACCCTATCAGGAAACTATTCTTAACCTATCAGAGTAATTATTTTAATTTGATTTTTTTTTTCTTATTTAACTGCCATTTAATCAGTCTTGTAATTTCACATTCAGGATTAAACTAACGTCTAGGTTTCCTATTTTCAGATTTATTATGCCTAACTCCCACTGAAATGAGGCATCAAAATAAATTTGCCACAACTGTGTCTGATCTCTTGCTATTAGCCAAGGCACCAGAAAAGGCAGATACCAAATCCAAATTCTGTCTGGTTTAGGATTCTTTCTATGGAAATACCAACAGAAATTGGAGTCTAGCTCACCCATAGACAGCCTGTATCTGTATGAAAACAGGAGATGAAGCTCTCCTGGTAACAGAACTGCTGCCATTTGGTCAAGGAGGTGATACAGGGCTATTTTGTAGGAGAGATGGGGAGATTGTATGGGGCTCCTCATCCCTGTAGTGCTGTCAATATCTACATGCACGAGGGATGGTCTTCACTGCTGGTGAAAAAAAGGATATAATAATCACAGAAAATACTGTGAAAGTATTCTATCCTGAATAGTTTTATTGGACAGGACATTTTTCAAGTAGGACCCAGGTGCTGCTACCTTCTATTTTGTCTTTGATGTGGTTTTCAGACCCACCTGGCTTCCTGTTCTTCTGAGGGAAGCTTTCATGATTGTAGTTAATTGCTCCATCTGCAAACAAGTTTTGTCATGATGTTACCATCTCACCCAGGAGTCGCCATTGTCCTGCAATATTGCTAGACCTACACAGGACACTACATCAGCATGTCTTAAACCAGAGAAATGAGGCATGTGGTGACTGCCACGTACCATGAGCATGCAGAAAAATGGAATCTGACTCCCTTACTCAGGTGCTTCTGGCCTGAGTCATTTCAGTACTGGTTCACCCAGCACTTTTCAGGTGGCAGGTTTTTCAAAGTGGTGTAGTGCTTATGTGTATTTAACATATTGCTACATTTTTTATTAACTTTGGAGCTAAAAAAAATTCAAGGCACCTCTGCTGAATTTCACCAAAATTATCTCCAGACTTAAACTCACCCCTTCTGTGTTATCAAAACTTCATAAGAGGAATAGAGCAACTTAAATTTCTGTTTTCTCTTTATCTTGTCCCACTAAGCCTTGTACAGGAGACACTACATCAAGAAGTGCTAAACTCTTTATCTCTTGGAGCCACATTGCCTTGAAGTTCAGTTACAGAGGAGTAGATGGAGGAAAAAGTGAAAAGGCTCATTATTGCAACTCCAGCAGGCTCCTGAGATCCAGGGGAGGATTAAGCCCCAAAATATGCTTTTACACCTGTCCCAGCTTCGTGTTTCAGCGTGTGCCTTCTCACAGCAGCACCACAGTTCCCCCTCACCTCCAGCAGCTCTGCTCCCTCTACCAAAACTTTTCCCACACACCAGGTGGTACCAGCCTCCTTCCCTCTAGCCCTGTCTCACAGGTCACCATCCTTCACACATAGCTCTTTAGGCTGCAGTCTAGAGGTTTTTTACATGGCCTTTATTTCACTGGAAGTAGGCTGAGGGAGAACAGTTTGAGATTATCTCATCTACTCATGTAGTTTCATTATATTGAGTACTCAATATACATTTCACCCCATATGCTTCTCTAGTAAGTGGAGGGAGGTAGTAACTGTGTCATTTGAAGGATGAGTTAAACATGGGATCATGAGGTTGGGTACCTGGAATGGGCTTTATGCTCAGCTCTGGGTGTTCATGGGGGCTAGTGATGTTCCTGGGTGATGCTGCAGTGACAGGACTCGTGCTGCAGGTCTGAAATGTGCTCTGGAAGGCACCCCTGGCTCTGCACAGACCTAATGCAGCCTGCTGTGGTCTAGGGTGTCACCCCTGCTTGTGAAGCCAGCATGACAATCACTCTCCAAACACATTCGATGAGGGGCAGCTGAATGCATAAACAATGTTGGACTAAACAAAGTGATGTTATTTGGTGACTAAACAATGTCAAATAAAAACATCATTGTCAGTCTTGGTCATAGGAGAGACAAACCCAGCACATTTATGAGTAAAGCAGGAGGTGAGCTGTAGTGGGACAGGGGCCATCTCATGGTGCTGGAGCTGGCCTAAATGGAAGTCACTGAGTGGGATGCTGAGTTTGTTCTGACACAGACAGCACTGAGGCATGGACATTCTATTCTGTTCTGCAGGAGATATTGCCAAAATAAAAATCCTGTTGTTGAAATTAGAATGAAATATAAACATGATCTGTGAAATAAAATTTAATTTCCCCTCCTACTATGCTGAAGCTTCAATAATGTATACTCAGTGACTGTTCAGTTTACATAATAATTCATAATATTTCAGTCTTCGCTAACTTTCTGAAAAAAAATTAATTCTGCAAAAAATTATAAAATGCAGACATCATAAACATAAAGAATTCTTGAATCAGACAGGTTTGAACATTAAATCATATATGAAACTGCAGTTCTCAGTGCCTTTACTGAAATTAGGTATATTTCCATTAAGAAAATATGATATTCTGCCTATAGGTAAATCTTATACCATGGGTAACATTTCATAAATTTGGGGCTAGCAGCAATTTGTAAAAATTATCTGACTGACATTAGGGATAGTATAATCTATTTTAAAAATACATGCTTTTAAAAATTCATGTTATTGTTTAATTTCATAGTTCTTTTGGAAATTGCACTGAAACCTATTTCCTTTCTTCTAAGTCAGGTGTGTGGTATTTTGCTACTGTAACCATCCTGAATGAGTATTCAGGATGGCATAGACTTACTGGCATACTGATCATGGTTGTAGACTATTATTTATAGTACAGGGCAAAACATTGCTCAACAACAGCTCAATAGAAGATTTGTCAAAATAATGATTTAAAGATTTCTTGGTATCCTCTTAATACTTACAGGGATGCCAGAGTATTCCTATTCTAGTGAGATAGGATCAAATCCATGGTTAAGGAATGTGGCCTATAATTTAATCCAAAATTTGGTTATTTGAAGTTAAAAAGCCCAAGCAAACAAACCCCTAAGTAACTCTCTTCTCTGCAAAGAAAGCCCAGACTCTCTACCTGTTGATCCCTTAACCTCCCTCTTAGAGAAGTTTCTTCTCTAAATGCTTCTCCTACTGCTTCATTTCTCTCCTAAAGGTTCTTGAAGGACCTCTGTGCTCATGTCATGGCTCTGTTTTGAGTTGATAATGGCAGTGGATATGAAGACTTTTTCTGAATTAAACTGGATTTTCTTTGGCATAGGTATTGTGATATGGCAAATAGAAAATACAAATCAGCTCTGGCTCTTTTCCTATCATCTGATACTTTTTCCTATCATGTATCATCTTTTGCCATTCATTTCTAGAAATAACTATTCCTTTTCATGCTTTAGAAAACACTGTTTCATATATTTACTGCAACACCTCT
Organism: Anomalospiza imberbis; assembly: GCF_031753505.1. Lineage (NCBI taxonomy): Eukaryota > Metazoa > Chordata > Aves > Passeriformes > Viduidae > Anomalospiza > Anomalospiza imberbis. Next base: position 132,035,828 of record NC_089681.1, read on the forward strand.
CCTACATCTCCTTTTAACCATGATAAATAACTGGAAATGAACATACAACTCAAGGCAGTAACTGTTGTAAGTAGGTTATGGCATTATTCTAATTTCAAGTGTGTCCTGCTCTACTCCCACTGAGTTCCAAACTTTTGATATTAGATATTAGATTTTTTTCCCCCTGGAAGAATAGTTAGACATTGGTATAATTGGCCAAGGATATGATGGACTCTTCCACTGTGTCTGGAAGAATTCAAGAGATGTCTGGATTTGGAGATTTGGTTTAGGGGAAATGGTAGTGGTGTTTCTTTGATGGTTGGACATGATAATCTTTAAGGTCTCTTCCAAACTTAATGATGCTCTGTTATTATGATGCTTGGAGAAATCTTATAGACCACTGGTGCACTCCCAAAGTTATGACCAGGATTAAAGGTATGATTTCATTTTATTTAGAGAAGTGGTCTTATCAGAAGGCTCATTGTACCTAGACAAAAAAGAGATGGCAGTCCAGCATTTGTCTCTTGTGTAGATAACATAGCCATAGGTCCCACTGCTCTGAGTGTGTACTGCTCTCTAACATGTAGAACACTGTAATTAAAGAAAATTTCCCACAGTGATAGTTAGGAGTGACTTATTACTACAGAGTGAGAAAGAAAGTGGAATAGGCTGTGAAGATCAACAAATGCTTCTACAGTAGAATTCCCTTTCTGCCTTCTGGCTGCAGGGGATTTGTAGTATGGATTTCACGTAATTAAAAAAAGGAAGACATGTAGGATTTCACAAAAAAGGCTTGAGGTGTTGTTTTGAGGAAAAAAAAAAAGTCATTCTGATTTAATATTTATTCTTTTGTACTACTTAGCACAATGATGTATCTATCCTGTTCTGGGATACAGGCTCAGGCTCAAGTTAGGTAAGACCAAGCATAAGAGTAAGACATCTAAATTGGTCCTTTATTTATTGTTCCTCCTTTGCTCCATCCACTGACAGCAAAGGGAGATTAGGAAGACTGTACTGCAGTATTAGGACATATAGGACCTGAATATATTTGTGTATTTTTTTTTTCTTTTGGTGGGATTTAAAGTGGTTACATAGCAATTAATTTGATTTCTTGGCAGGGTATTACTGCATTATTTTTCTTTTTTTTTTTTTTTCTCACCAGCAGTCACAATTTGTTAAGATAATGGTATTATAAAACCAGTGCTGGACTGGATCCTACTTATGTGTTGTTTTGTTCGTTGTTCCTATTAGCTGTGTTGCATGCTTGCAGAAGTTAGTAAGATGTGCTTAAGCATTGCAACGAAATAAATTAGATGGAAAACTTCTCAAAGTGTTCATAACTCTTCCTTCTACTAGCTCCTGTATGGAGGAAATGTGTCTGATTCAGCTTTAGCTACACATGAAATCAACTGTGGTAACTGTTGATCCACACCCTGCACTCACAGGTTTGTGTCCTGGCTCTGTTAGTTCATACACAATGCTGTATGAGCTAAACAATTTTGCCTCAGCTTGATAGATACATTTAGTTTGACTGTCACTGAAAATTCTTTGAGACAATTCAAGATTTCTGTCCATTTTCTGTGATTTTCCTCTTGGCTTTTAACTCCTTTTAATCCTGAAATATTCGGGTTTAAATGAAAAACAAAAAATCTCTCACTCCTAAATACTAATTAGAATGTATAGAATAGTAAAGTTATTGAAACCATCTTAATAAATAATGTTTTAATCTGTGTCTGTTGTAGTTTTACCCCAGCTGGCAGCTGAACCCCACACAACTGCTTGCTCACTCTCCTGCAGCAGGATGGGGGAGAGAACAGAAGGGTGAAAGTGAGAAAACTCGTAGGTTGAGATAAAGATATTTTAATAGGGAAAGCAAAAAGCTACATGAACAAAACAAAACAAAAAAAAAAAGGATTTTTCCCGCTACAATCCAGTGGCAGACAGGTGTCCAGCTACTTCCCAAGGAAATCAGGGCCTTGGGAAGACAGACACCACAACTCTGAATGTCCCTGCTTCCTTCTCATTCCCTCAGCTTTTATGGCTGAGAGTGACATCATAGAGTGTGGAATATCTCTTTGGTCCACTGGGATCAACTGTCCTGGCTGTGTCCTCTCCCAGCTTCTGCCCACCCTAGCCTGCTCACTGGTGGGGTAGCATGAGAAGCAGAAAAGGCATTCAGGCTGTGCAAAACTGTTCAGTAATAACTAAAAAATCTCTGTGTTATCAGCACTGTTTTGGTCATAAACCCAAAACATATCACCATCTGAGCTGCTACAAAGAAAATTAACTCCATCCCAATCAAAACCAGTATAGCATCTAATTTTAATTATCTTCTTACAGCAGTACAATCTTCTAGAAAACTCTCTCTCCCAAATCATTCAGTAGTGTGAAAGTGTTGTTTAAACTCTCTGCGATGACTAATTAAATACAAAAATGGTTTTAGGCTTCCATTGCAAGTAACCCACTCCAGCACCCATGCAAATATTAGTAATGTGTAGGTAACTATTGAATACTATCTGATAGATACAGGTTGCCACAGGAAACATCAAAAAAACATCTTGGATGCAAATGTAAAAGCATGGATAATAATCCACTTGTTTTTCTTCTACACATACAATTGTTCCACACATATTATGTTTCAAGTCTGGATATGATTTCATTTAGGACTGAACTTTCCATTTTTCAGTCTGCTATAAAAGCCAAGGGCCACTGTGGCTCCAGGATTTCAACGTATTTTGCCAGGAAGAATGACCAGTTGCAAGAACTGGATGTGCCACAAGAAGAGAGAGTCTGACCTGTCTCAGAGGAATGCAAGCCTTTCTAGTCTGTGTAATTGTCAGCTGGCTTCCTACCAAGATGAAAACATATGTCTATCTAGGACATGTACCCTGTTATTAGTTATTTAGCAGATTGAGCTTTTGGTAACTTTTTGCCTTCAAATTACTACAGCCTGAGACTTTGCTGAATGCTTTCGTCTTAGAAAAGAGAAAATCTTTCTCTTTGACTATATCAGATCAGAATATATGATTCATAATGAAAAAGGGAGCCAGATCCGGATATAATTACTGATGAGTGTGCTGCAGATGAGACACAGAGGCTACGTGGATAAGCTCATCAAGACCTGTGCTGCTCTAGACAGGGGGAATGTGTAGAGATATGTATACACACATAAACATATAGGTGTGTATCAAATATGTCTGTGTCAAAATGGTTTTGAACTGGTAATACCTCCAGTATATATCTCCAGTGAGTGTAAGGGACAATGAGAAAAGGCAGTTTTCAGATCAGGAAGGGAGGCTGCAATACCTCACGTGGAAGTAGCTCTTCTGAAGTCTCATTTTGGTTGGAAGAGACCTTGGAGGTCATCTAGCATGACCTCCTCTCTAATGAAGGGCTGACTTGGATCAGGTTGCTCATCATCTTGTCCAGTTGAGTTTTGAGAAACTCCAAGAATAGCCTGAAACAGTTTCTTCTGTCACTTCAGAGAATAGCTCAATCCTCATACAGCCACTGACAGCCAAAGAGGTATCACTACTCATCTACTCAGGCATCTTTTTCTGCCTATTTGTGCAACACATATATTCACTTAAGCTACATGCACCCTTTGTTGTACATAACCATCACATAATCAGTCTTACATAACCATGTAAAGACTTTGGTGGCAGTTTTATTTTTTTACATTGGGACTGAACTTCACATAGCATCTCCCTTCTCTGTTTATCTTGAGTTGAAAGAATACCACAAATACCCAAAGCTTTCAGTGACAGTCTTAGAAATTGCAGCGTTCTATTAGGGCAGCAGCATTTTTCTGAGTCTTCTGACTTGCTCCTTTTAGCACTAGATGTTTTTCTGGGCTTTTGGATTTTGCAAATAATAAGGGAAAAAGAAATATCTCCCATACACTACAGCAAGAGATTAAGTTTCCCACATGACAATTCATCAACACAACAATACAGAACATTGCTGATTATGGCTGAAATACTTCCCACCTCCTGTCCCTGGGCCAGGCTGTTCCTGACCTTTTTGTGGTTCTACAGATGTTAAGAGAAATTATGAACCACTTCCTCTTTACTCCCCTCACGTAGCCCACAAGAGGACCCAGCACAGCTGAAGTGCCTGGCTGGAATCCTTTCCAATGTTAACAGGAGTTTCACTGACTTCAAATTAGGTTGTTTTTCCATCTCCACTGTTTCTTCTCCTCTTATAATAATGTCAAAGTACCTTCTTACTCTGCTCTGCCTCTTTCCACACTAATCTCATATTGGTGTTTCCCTGGATGTGCTGTACTTTCCCACCCAGAACTTCCATCAAGGAGGATTAGGACGATTTTTTAATACTTATCAGAGATTTCCAAGTGCCTGACAACACAGGGGGTACAGCCTGCTGCACAACAGGCTTTATAAACATGGTAGGTTTCATGCCTTACAGGTTCACAGAATCATAGAATTTTTAAGGTTGGAAAGGACCTCTAAGATCATTGAGTCCAACCATTAATCCAGCTCTTCCAAGCCCACCAATAAATCATGCCTCTAAGCACCTCATCTCCACATTTTAAACACTTCCAGGGATGGTAATTCACCATTTCCCTAGGCAGCCTGTTGCAGCGTTTGACCACTCTCTCAGCAAATAGTATTTTCCTAATATCCAGTCTAAACCTTCCCTGGTTCAACTTCAGGTCATTTCCTCTTGTCTTGTCACTTGTCACCTGGGAGAAGAGACCAGCCCCCACCTCACTAAGCCCTTTTTTCCTGGAGTTGTAGAGAGCAGTAAGGTGCTCCCTGAGCCTCATGTATGCCCCATCAAAACACCCAGTAAGTCCCATATGTTACAAAAGCCTCTCTATGTAAAACAACCGTAAGACTGATGTTTTCAATCCATTTGGGACTCTTCAGACTGTATATTGGGGGTGATCTCGAAGAAATAGCATGCTGCTCTGTATCCAGCACAGCAAGAAGCTGTAAAATCACCAAGGCGGACTGTGCTCTAAAGGCACCTTTTCAGAAAGATCATTTATTTCCAGGCAGCTGCTTCAGCTTGTGAAACCCAGCTAGCAGGCAAGATTTTGTCTTTCCCGCACTGATTCACGAGCAAGATTTGAGTCCTGTTAACAGCAGATAGTGCCATCACTGTCGGTAGAATAAATAAACAAACAAACAAATCGGCTGAAGTTCCTTTATTGGACTTCAGAAAATGCCTCTTAGGGTCCTTAAGCCTCCTCGTCCCCTTCGTCCCCTCCTTGGCAGCCCCGAGCCCCGGCCGCGCCCCGCTCCCGGCGGAGCGACCTGCTGGCGCCCGGGGGAGGAGTGGTGGGGACGGGGGCGCAGCCCAGATCCCGGGCTCCCAAAAGTAGGTCTCTGCTGCTCCTGCAGTCCTCGATCTGAGGAGCAACCCGGGCGTTCCAGCAGAGGTTTTCTTCGCGACTTGAGTTTCTTACCCCTTATCCTTCTCATTTCCTTAACACAGAAAAAAAAGGAGAGGGATATCCTCCTCCCTCCGAGCGGGGTTGGCTAATTTTCTTGGAAGACAAACCACTGACCCAGATGCAACGCTGTCAGAGTGGCAAAGGGGATAAAAGAAAAAAAACAAACGCCACACACGACGGCAACAACAAAAAAAGCAGCGCTCCTCTCAGCTATCACCGCTTTATCACCTGCACATGCCTGGAAGGAGGCTCTTTCCTCCGCTAAGGGAAAAAAATCAGCTTAGGAAAGCAAAGTTTGAACAGCGAATTCCTGTTATTTCAAACCGCCCCATGTGACAGGATATTTCCTTATCATTTGGAGCCCAGAGTTTTCCCTGACCCACCAGCCCTTCACAAGTGCGGCGGACCTGCCCGGCGGGACGCCCTCTCCTCTCAGCCGCGGGGCGCCACGGGCGGAGCCGCGGCGATGGCTCCCTCCCTGCTCCTGCTGCTCCTCGGACTGCTCCCGCGGGCTTTTCCGCTGCTGGGTAAGTGCCCGCAGGGGCTGTGCGGGCCAGGCGAGCCGAAAAACGAGGGGTCACCGCGGGCACAGAGCCGAGCCTGACCTGGGGCTTGCGGCGGGCGTGGGGACGGAGCGTCCGCGCAGGTGAAGCCCACGACCTCTCTGCGGCGGGCGGGCGGCTGATGGAGGCGGCCTCCCCTCGGGACCCCTTCCTCGCCCTCATCCAGAGGTGCCCGGCGGGTAAAGCTGCCCGGCGGGGTGGCCTTTTGGGTGCCCATGGCGCTGTGGGCGCCGAACGGGGCTGTCACCGGCGCTGCCTCAGTTTCCCCCACCGCTCCGATCAGTCCCTGATAGATTTATTTAACTGCATCACCCAGCTCTCCCTCACAGACCTGCTCACCGCAGAGCTTTGCAGAACTGCCCGGTACTGGGGCTCTGCCTGTCCTCCAGCCCTCTTGGATGGGCCCTGCTTTTGACAGATAGGGGAATATTAGGGTAGCTGAGGTTCTGGGATGGATAGAGGTGTGAGAACAGAGGGAAATTGTGTTGCTTGGTGATACCTGGAGTTTGTACCCATTTAGTCTGAGATTTTTCATGATTTCCAGCTCACAGCTACTTTTCAGTGAACGTTTCGCACCTGCCCTTTCTGAAAACCTTTCAGTGTCCTCTGCTCTCTAGATTGAGGTCTAGCGATGCAAATCTTTGTAGCACTGCCGTGTAACCTTTCTTCCTTTGTGTAACTAGCAGCAATCACTTTAGGTCATCTGGTAGGCGAGAGGCTGTGTAGAGAAGACAGTCCTACCTGCCTCTGTCTCCTTGCTCTCTCCTCTTTTGCTTCTGGCTATGGGTCTGTTCTTCTGGTGCTCTCCATTAATTTTTAACACTGGTAGCACTTCACTGGCTTCACAAATTACTTCCTTATTTATGCTCACATAGTCTGTGATGGTTTGGAAATGCTGCAGAGTGTGAAGTCAGTTTGGCATTCTGGAAATCTCTACCGTGGAAATGATATTGTCCAGTGAGATTCTGCACTGCTTGGCACAATTCTTAAGATACAACTTGGGGCCAGAGACAGGCAAATAGTCACAGTGTGGTGAGTAAAGAAAAATGAAAGCCTGTGAGAAAAATTCTTTTGGGAACTGGTTGGGACATTTGAGGGATCTCCTTGAATGGCTAGTTGTGCACTGGTAATGGTGAAGTTGTTTCCTAAGCCTGGCATGTTCTTATGCATTTTAAAGACCTTCCTTCCAGGAGTAAGTTTCAAAATATGAATTACTGTTAGAAATAGGTTTAATTCAAAGTACTAACATTGTGGTACTCATGAGCACACTGTGGTGGACCTTAAAGAGTTCCACCCACGGTTCATCTGCAGTGAAGAGCAGCATCTGTTACAGAACTCTATAACAAATGTTGCTACAGAACAGTGAAACACAGCTAATGGTGCTATGTGTGATTCTGCTCAGCCCATTTTACAGACACAGCTCATCATGCTGGCAAGAGGGGTATCAAGTGTTTACAGAGAGGACTTGGCAGGGCAGGAAGTGCTGCACAAATACCTGGCTTGTTTCTTCTAGACTATCTAATTACTCACACGGATACTGTTATATGGGAAGCCTCTTCGGTGAGCAAGATGGCAAAATAAACAGAAATAAAGCTGTAAACTTGAGCAATACAGCGCTAAGTTAAGAGTCTGCTGGATGGCCATGGACTAGAGAGGAGCAACACTGAGGGAAAGGAAATCCTGCGATTACAGCCTCATCCACAGTTGCTCCAGCATCCTGCTACCTCTTGTTCCATTCTCCTGTTTTGCTGTCAGCTTATTTTCGATGCCTCCTTGGTTGTGTTGGCCTTTTAGCTGCTTGCATATGTACTACTCCCTGCATTGGGAATATGCCCTTGTATAAGCAGGTGTGTTGGGTTTACACCCTTCTAATTAATGCTTTGTAAGGACACTGTCGGAATTGTAGAGAGCCTAAGTTTTGTCTCCCTCTCCATCCCCACTGGCCAGACTGCTTTGTTCAGCTCTTTAACTTAATTTATGAAGCCAAAACTCTGCACCCTCTCATGCTTGGATGCAGCAATCCAGGTTTTTTACTTAGGGATATTTTTTCATGTGAATAGCATCTTCTCTTTAACACCACAAAAACAGGAAAATAAGGACTGTTATTTTAGGCCACAGATACAATTTTAGCAGTTTGAAAAATCAGGTAGTGTTTTCTACACATGTGAAATCGTTTGGCATCTCTTTTATCCAGAAACTTTAAACATGATTTCAGGAAAAGGAGAGTTGCAAGCACTGCATATATTAGTTTACAATAACATTGTGCTAAATGCTAGTAGAAAAGCAGAATAAAAAGAAGTTGTCACCAGCAATGATAATTATACATTTCCTTGTATTGTCTGTGAGCAAAACAGATTGGCAAAAGACATCAATTTCTGCCTCCAGTGCTCATCAGTTTTACATTACTTCCCAGTGAGATGGAAGCCAAAGGACAAGAGAAGGAAGCTGAACTATAGATGAGATACGTCTAGGTCAGCTCTTTCTCTGAGAGAGAGATTATTTGTTCCCAGATTGTTCTTCTGCAGAAAAATATGATCATTTCCACAGAGCCTCAGCAGAGAAGGGGAGACTTTCTGTGGTTAACCTGTTTTCCCCTTAACTATTTCTCCATTATACAATTTGTTTAATTTGGTAATCATACATTAAAATAAATAGTATTTTAAATAGCTTTAATCCCCAGAGTCTCATAAATTAATATTTCTCCTTCCTATCTCATAGCCCAGTTAAAATACAGCTTTAAAATGTTGTGCATCCTGTTACCTTATGTGAAAGAGCGTGATAAAGTTACTGTGCTAAAATGTATCTCAGGTAAATCAGAGAGGAGAAATTTTCAGTCTTTCAGCAAGACTGGCTCAGAAATGTTACACTCATAGCACATCCAAGTGCAAAAGATGTTAAAGCTTTTCAAGCAGCTACAGTTTTGAAATGACACTTGAATACGTGAAAATGCATACTGTGAAACATTGTTTAGTAAGAGGGAGAAATAACCTGGGAAGTTATGAAGAGTTTGTATATTTTCATAAGTCATGAAGAGGCATAACTGGTGATGGCAAATCCCACTGCTGTTGGTATTTCATTCATAATGGAGAGATGCAAGAAAGAAGTCACTGATGACTGAGTTGAAAAATATGTTCTACAAGAAGCTTGAGTATAAAGCTTAAAAACATATCCTTCTCCTCAGTTAATACTTTAAATATTTTCGCCGGGCTTTTGAAAACAGAACTCCCCACTGTGAGGAAATGGAGCCTGAAGAACTTAGTGACTGTTGTCATCTCCCCACGCCTGGGAGCCAGTGCTGCTGGGGAGTTCAGCGCCAGGATCTGCTCTCTAGTGTCCATGCTCCCTCATTGCAGTAATTCCCGTGGGTGCAGCTTGGATTAGCACCATGAGTGTGTTTTCTCTCTTCAGTTTAACCCGTGCTTTAAACCTACAGGAGACACTAGGTCTACACTTCTGCTGCCTCGTATTTTTGTGTGTAGATGCTTTCACTGACACAAAACAGTTGAAATGTCCTCACATCTGAACTAGTTTCATCATGCAGCCACTTCAACAGGTGTAGTTCACACCTTCTTTTGCTGAACAGATGATGAGATTTTCACACCAAGAGGAGTGTCCAGATTCATATTTCATTTAGATAGCAGGTAAGGTTACTTCAAACCAAATAATTCCAGTGTTTTCTTTCCTGCAGACACTAGCATCTTCTTAATATATAATGAAGATCACAAGCGCTGTGTACTGGCTCTAAGTTCTAATTCAGTGACTACTGCTCCTTGTGTTCAAGAAAATGAGTCACAAAAATTCAGGTGGGTCTCAGATCACCAGCTTATGAGCATAGCATTCAAATTGTGCTTGGGAGTGCCTTCGAAGAAAGACTGGGTTCCGATCACTCTGTATCCTTGTGACAAGGCTAGTGAACTTCAGCGATGGGAATGCAGAAATGAGACTCTCTTTGCAATCCAAGGGGAAGATTTGTTTTTCAACTATGGAAACAAACAGGAAAGGAATATTATGCTGTACAAGGGATCTGGTTTATGGAGTAGGTGGAAAGTCTACGGAACCACAGACGATCTGTGTTCTCGAGGCTATGAAGGTAAAGTTCTGTAAATTCATTTTTGTATTTTCAAACTCGTTTTTAGGTGTAGATAATTAAAATATTTTATATGTGTAGAAGAATTTCCTTAATCTTATTAATGATCAGTGAGTATGAATTCAGGTGAAATCAACAGTACTTGAGTGGATGCGCTTTTTGTTTTTAGAGTAGTTCAGTTTGGTTTTTGTCAAACTTGTCAAAGTGCTGATAGATGATTAACCATGCATGGTAGTGATTAATTTAGAGAGAATAAAAAAATTCTATGGTTATTCAAAACATGTGTATAACTATTACACAGCAGTTGATGATAGCTTTTACTATTTACTACATGTGTACAGAAAGATGTAGTGCAAGTGTTCAGTCTGTTGATTATATTTTTTTTTCCTTGGGGTGCAAATATTGACTGGAAGTAAGATTTTAGTTAACTCTTGATATCTTTATTTCCACTGTATTGCAGATATCTTTCTAGGTGTTTGAAGGGAGTCTCAGAGGTGGTGCTAAAATGTTAGACACAGAAATAGTTTAAATAGTTAAATTTGAAAAAGTGATGTATAATACATCTCTATATATATTCATTCATCTCTATATGTATTCATGATCAGTATCTGGAAATACATTTGACTTCCCATTTAGTATTCTTTGATAAACAGAAATGGTAACAGAGGGAGGTATGGATGCAGTTTCTGTGGTTTACACTATGGCTGATTACAGTACTAGTCCTTGTCCAGAAGCCAGAATAAAAGAACCCTAGCAAAGCAAATTACGTGGAAGAAGGCAGGGGAGAGATGTAATAATATCCACCTATTCCTTCCTCCTCTGTTTTCTAGCAGCTCTGTGAGACAGTGACCCTGGTATGTCACCTCTCCAAAAATCCTTGTTAAGTCCAGTTCCCCTGTATGTCCTTCCATCACTGAATGTACATTACATGTGCGCACACAGAAAGCTGCTTTAGTTACTTTCATAAGTTCCATTGAGTCAGGTTTCTGATAAAACAAAAAGTATCTTTAGATGCAAATATAAAATTTATTTGGGCATAATATATTTGAGTCAGTTTATGACATATATTTTCAAATTTATATGGACATGCTCTTCTATGTCCAAAATGATCAGCAGTTGACTGGTAATTGACAGAACACTCAACAGTCTTTTGTGCCTTAAAAAATGACATAACTGTGTGGGTTTTATACTTTTGATTGTTACGCATGGGAAATTTAGCATGGGTATGTACTTGTCTTAGTCAGTTGTGGTCTGTTGTCTCCCCTAGCAACAAAAATTTGTCTCACTGTGAACATGGGTATCAGCTTAGACCTAGAGTAAAATGATCAATGTTCCAATTCTAGTACAGCTGTATTCTAAGCTGGCAAGCTTTCCTTGCTATAATATTTTTAATAGGATCATAAAGGTGAACTCCTATATATGCCATGCTTATTAATTTTTATACATTTTTGAATTCTTGTGTCTCCTTAGATACCTACACAGTGAAAGGAAATGACAATGGAGCCCCTTGTGTATTTCCTTTTAAGTTTGGTGGTAAATGGTATGCTGACTGCACTGATGCTGGCAGATCAGATGGCTGGTTCTGGTGTGGAACCACTTCGGACTATGATGTTGACAGGAAGTATGGATTTTGCCCAATGAAATGTAAGCTTTTTACATTCACAAAATGTGCTGCTACTTAGCTGCCTGTAAATAAGTCCATAACATGTGCTTTGCAGTTTGAAATGTCTCTGTTTAGCCTGCTTTCCTTTTAAGAGCAACATAAATATCCAAATATAGGACCCAGCATAAAAACATTGCCCAATTAGTTTTGGGTGAAAGTATGTTAATTGTATTCTGGAATCTCTACGTACACAATTTACTTAACCAGAAAGTAAATTAGATGAGTACATTAACATAAGTAGTATATATAAGAGGTCACAAAGTAGAAATCTGTGAAGTGGAACTGAAAGCTAGAATACAGTTTAATAGAAAATTAAAATTACTTTGGAGAATGAGTTGCCTTTTAGACATGAAGGAGCTTTCATGAACTCTTTAGTACATCCCAGTGTTTCCCAAATCTGTGTACTGTATTTTAGTTCTGTCTTTTAACTCAATTAGAATTATTTGTATTCTAAAGTCCCTGGTTTGAGTATACTTGGTATTTAAAATGCAGTATTATCAAAATGCAGAACTTTATTTAGAAATGTTGATCTTACTTTAAGCAAATGAGAGTAATTTATGCCTGCATGTATTTGAATTCTTTTACATTTTAATGAATTTTCTCTGGACCTCTGTAAAATATGTACTAAACATTTTGTCTACAAGCTACTTCTTCTGTCATGCTGAGAAGGGTAGCACTTTTCCCTCCTTTCTTCTTTATTATTGTGTTTTGCTATAAAGCTCAAGCTGACTGCAAGCAAAACTAAGGAGAAAAATATGCCTTTCCTTTGATGTGAAGAAAACTGTTTTGGTTGATCTTATCTGGTCTGATGACAAAACACTGGTGTCCTTGCCTGATTTCCATGAATGTTGCATTCAGTATTTCAGCAAATAAAAAACTGCACTTTTTTTTCCTCCTATGCAGGTATAATTTTCAAGACAATAAAAACATGCTGGGAATATCAATCCCTAATAAAGCACATGCAAAGTTGACTTAAGAATACTCCCTGATTAGTATTATTTGAGTACAACAAATAGGAGGCATCATTAAAATTTTGTTTAATTCTTTGGCATAATTCAAGGAAATCCATTCAGATGGCAGTGATTGCTGGAGGAAAAAGCTGCTTTATGCTGACTGCCTGCATGTTTCCTTCCTGATTCTTCAGTACTAGCTATAAAATATTCAAGTTTGGGTCATATATTTTAGTGAGAGACAGGCCATGGTAGCAGAAGTTTTAGTCATCCCTATGAAAGAGAAATGAATGAGATATGAGGGTGTGATAAGTTAATAAACTTCAACAACACCTTTAAAATATAATGTTTAAGTCTCTGTGTGTTAAAGTTTATTTACTAAGAATAAAGTGTTGTTTCCTAAACTGTCTTCTTAAATGGACCAAGGGTGCAAGCATGAAAACATGTGGTGCAAACTATTGCAGCTGCTCATACTGGGGCCAGGACCTTCAGTTAAATGTCTGTGTCTGACCCAGTCGCTTCTCATTGTGACCAAAACCACCTCAGATGTTCTCCAAAATGAAGAGTGCATGAGACTGTACTTGTGACAGTTATTGTAATCAATGGAGGTGGAGAAATTTTATCAGTGGAGGTGACATAATTGTGATTATGACCCTTTATTTGGTGATTTAGAAAGAGATGCTGAGACAGTAACAGCAGAAGCTTAAACCCCAAGGAAATAAACTGAGCAGTGTTGCTACAGCAAACAATTTTTAGTAGCCTAGGAAGTGCTGCTCTTTATAGGTTACAGCATGTCTTTTTGAACTGTATGCTGCACTTCAAAGAAAGTGTTGGGGAACAAAACAAGTCGCACACTGTAAGGAGAGTGACTTAACGTGTACCTATAGCTCTGTTCCAGTGGGAAAAAGTCCATTGAGGCCTCTCTTGATGGATGAAAGAGCAATATATTTAGTGAAAGATTCAGAAACCCTTCTAAGCAATGCATAAAAATGCAGGTGACTAGGACAGAAACAAAACCTGTAGAAAATAAATGCATGCTGAATTCCTCTGTGTAGGGATAGAGTTCAGATTTTTATTAATTTACTACATATGTACTGAGGACAGGTGTGATTTAACATTAATTTAGTTTAAGTGCTAAAATATATTATTCCAGGAAAGTGTTTCATCTTTTTTTTTTTCTCTGGGCAACTAAGCTTTAAACAATAGCATATAGATTTTCCAAAATCCTGCTCTGCAAAGACATTTGAACTCTTAAATATCTTAAAAGCAAATTTTCCAAGATTTAGAAATGAGTTTGGTTTTTATGAAAGGCCAAAATTCTACAAGAGAGCACCATATGGAAGTCAGCTATAAATTATGAGACTGGGGAACTGAGGTGGAAGGTTGGATGAATGCCCAAGACTTGTTTACCTCTTCTCTGTAATAAATGCACAAGATTTATAAACTCCTTACTATCAAGTCAGAGCCAGTTTTCTTTACTGAATTATAGATTTTACTATTTTTGCAATAATTTTATCCCAAGCTTGTGCATAGGGATTTATGGTCTTTTAGAACATAATGTAGCAAAGAAGTTTTGATTCTGATAGTTATAAAATATTTTTGACAGAAGCTGATTTGTGGATAATGATAATTAGATGAAAATTCCCATTTTTATGGAAATGTCATTATTACAGTAGGTTATATTTGATTTATTTTTAAAATAAAGATAATGTGAAAAGAAGCACTTTTTATTACCTATGGATAATCAGATTTAATACAGGAAAATGTGGAACTGGTATGTGACCTCCTGGTCTTTAGCATGTATCATGCTTTGTTTTGAGTTTTGTTTATTGTACTGTTTCCCTCAAATTGCAGACTGAACTATTCTGAGCACTCTGAATTTAGATAAGACCTCTTTCTCTCAATTTTTTCAGATTGCAATTTGAGAAGCTGATAAAGGCTTCAGGAATTCAGTTGTTTTCTCCTTGTTGGCAGACATGCAGTGATCTCTGCTGTGTTCTGCTTTAGTCATGCAACTTTATTCCCTTTATGTGATATTTAGCTCAGTATTGGGACCTCACGTAGGTTCCATTTTTGGCAGATCAAGATCACACTGTTTTCTGTTGCTTGTTTGTGGAGAAACAATTGAGATGAGGCAGGAGAGACTGCAGCAGTGTAAAGAGTGTGATACCTTCTGGGGCAATTTCTAATGTTGAGTTCTTTTGGATGATGCTTTCACTGGCATTGTCTTAAAGTGCCAAGTTCAGGTACTCAAGGAGTTTAGTCAGGATATATGGCAGAGGAGAAAGTCATGCTATGTCAGACACATGCTTAAGAAATCAGGAATAGCCGGGAAATGTGAGATGGATGCTGATGATGTCAGCTTTGCATTCAGCACTTGGGTCTGATTACCATAATCACAGTAAGAAAATCCATAGCCACTTTACATAGTGACCCAAATTAGTAAAAAAATTTGGGGTTTATCTCAGAAACAAGGTCAGCTTTATATACACCTTAGCTAGCATCAGCCTGAAAGTTTTTAGTCTTTTTCTCCACATTCACAAATCAACTCTTTTAGCACATTTTTAGCCGCTTATTGTTTACCTTAAACAGCAGATTCTTTTGTACCAGAGAAAACAGTGACCTTGTTTAATTCCCTGTCTACTGTCCTGGATCTACTATTACATTAGAGAACCTCAGTATTCCTTTCAAACCATTTGTCTATAGCAGTGTTCAGGCATTTTGTGTCTTTTGCTATGCAATTTTTTGGTATATTTTATCGGGCTATGTCTTCATGATGAGTTACAGCATTTTCATTTCTCCCTATAGTTACTAGTAATGATTTGTGGAACACAGACCCTTTAACAAATGTCCAGTACCAGATAAACTCTGAGACAGCTCTGAAATGGCATCAGGCAAGAAAAAGTTGTCAGCAGCAGAAGGCAGAACTATTAAGCATCACAGAGTTACACGAACAAACATACCTGACAGGTAGGTTAATATTTTCCATCATTTCCTTAAAAAAGTGTATTATTGCAACAGCGACACTAATATGACATGTTCCATCGTGAAGATTATATTTGTTCAATTCTGGTAATTAGTAAATTGAAATAGTTATACTGAATGATTCATCTGAAAATATAAGACAGATAATATTTATTTTATCATGATTAAATATTGCCATAAGCTAATAGTGACATAAAAAATACAACAATTAAGTAATGCAGGCAATAAAGAATGAATGTTAGAATGCAGAAAAATGCAAAGTAGTTTGTAAACTGAAGATATAGATATCAAGATTGCATCCTTTTTGCACTCTTCTTGTAGTGTGTATTAGTCTGCAGTTTTGCCTATTTCACTAAAGCCATTGTATCTTCTGTATATCCTAAAATATGAAAAGAAAAAGAACTAATGAACAAAAGGACTCATAAATATTCTCTTTTAGTTTCAATCTCCTTCAATGTTTTTGGAAAGAGTTTCCACACTTCTCCTATGAGAAAATTCTTAAATTTTACTTGAATATATTTATATTCTACATTGAGAAAGTCCTCTTTATTACCTTCTCACCATGTGTACAAACATGAAATAGTTCACTGATTCATATATTAAATAAATTAGAAAATATTTTGAATATGGTACATCAGTTGAAAGATAAATATTCTATACCATGAGCTATATGTTGTACTCTAAATTTGTAGAATAAGAGGATTAGAGAATGGTTTGTGTAGAAAGGAACATTTAAAGATCATCTATTCCAGCCTCTCTGCCATGGTATGGGACATCATGGATTTGACTAGTTTGCTCAAAGTACCATCTAACTTTACCTTGAACACTTTCAATGATGAGGATCAACAATTTCTCAGGGCAACCTGTTCCATCAACATTGTAAAAAACACCTTCATTATATCTAATCTAAATCTACCCTCTTTTATTTTTAAACTATTATCCCTTGTCACGTCACTACAAGCCCTGGTAAAAAGTCTTCCTCCAAATTTCTTAGAAGTCCTTTTAATTTATTGAAAAGCCATGATAAGGTCTCTTCTCCTCTCCAGGCTAAACAAACTCAGTTCTGTCAGCCATTCTTTGCAGGTGGGATGTTTCAGCCCTCTGATGAATTTTCTTGCCTCCTCTAGGCTTGCTCCATGCCTTTCTTGTACTGGGGACCCCACAGCTGAATGCAGCACTCCGAGCACTCTCCCCAGAGAAGGGCTGAGGGTCAGAATCCCTTCCCTCCTCCTGAAGGCCATGCTGCTTTGGAGGCAGCCCAGGACAAGTTTGGCTTTCTGGGCTGTGAGTGCACATGGCCAGGTCATGTCCAGCTTTTCATCCATGAAGTCCTTCTCTGCCGTGCTGCTCTCAATCCATTCATCCCCTAGTCCATATTGATATTGTGAATTTCCATGACCCAGGGATAGGACCTATGCTTGGCCTTGTTGAACTTCATGTGGCTGGCATGGGCCCACTCCTCAAGCCAGTCAGATGCCTTCTGGTTGCCATTGCTTCCCTCAAGTGAGCCAAGCGCACCTCTCAGCTGGGTGTCATCTGCAAACGTGATGAGGGTGCACCCAATCCCCCTGTCTATGTGACTGACATAGATATTAATAATATTGGTCCCACTACAAACCCTAGAGGGACACCACTTGTTACTGGTTTCCATTTGGAGTCTAAGCCATTGACTGTAGCTTTTTAGATGCAGACATCCAACCAATTTCTTATCCATCTAGTAGTCCATCAATCAAATCAATATTTCTCCATTTTAGAGGAATGAGAAATGTATTTTTAATGCTATGAATAATTTGTTCTGTCTAAACTTCTGTTTTCAATTTAAAGATTTGGTCAAAACATGGGTTGTTTTTTAAATGACTGTGAGAAAATTGTTGCTGAAATTAGTGCTCAAGGGAGCAAACTGGTGCTGACACAGAAGGTAGTTATTAGTTGATGTGTTTTAATTGCAAACGGATAGATATGGCTGCTAAATATAGGTGAAGATCAGTTCATTACACAGCTAGCCTGGCACTACTAGGATTTCCTGTCATGCTCAGCTCTCAGTTCTCCTAACCATAAATTGTTTATCCAGGAGAAGTAATAGGGCATGTTAATGCGTTGGTGAAAAACCAGGTCTGAGATTCTAATTCTTTCCAGTCAACTACCTCTCCTTTTAAGTTTGCTGTGCTTCAAGTGCTGCCCATCGTTGTGGTGTCAAAGACGGCTAAACTGCAACATCTTGGCATGATGCCATCAGTAGAAACAGAAGCAAATCATACATTTTGCATAATGATTTTCTGTGAACTATGCAGAAACACACTTAAATTAAAAAAAATCAGCAGGCATCCAGCTGCACTTCCAAGCCTTATACTAAGGGCAGAGATAGACAATTGATTAGTACTGACTATGAATAATGTTCAGCAGGGCCATAATAAGCATGATATTTCTAAGTGCTTTTCAGAGCTAGAGAAATAAATTTGAACTGTTTTTTTGAAGCCTGACTTAACATTGGCTAAAGAACTGAAATCAGATCAGTCTAAAAAATGCACAAGATATTATGTTAAAAAGATGGTGTTTGCAAGGATCGAATTTTAATGTATTTTGATAAATGAGAACAGGGTTTTTACACTGTGAAATTCACACTTGTTAATTTTATGGAAGCGAAAATACATATCGAGAAACTATTATCTTTCATTTTAGAAAGCTGATTTTTGGTTTTATGACCTTTTCTGCAACTTTATCCATTTAATATTTTATAATTCTGAAAAAACAAGTTTCATGTTTGTTATCAATGGTAGCAGAGTCTTTTTGTTTTCTGTTGTAATAAAATTCTCCAAACCTAAATATGTCAAAACTCTAAACTGACCAATGTAAGATGACCAGCTTATCAGGTTTAGCATAAAAACCTTAACTAGAATGCTAAAAATTGTTAAAACTTATACTAGAAAAAAGGAGAAGGCTCAACAAGAATTCAGCTCTCAAGTTTTGAGGAGTGTTTTCTCTTGCTGTGAACTTCCAATGTCTCTCTCTGTCTCTGTTTCCTAGGTCTGACTCGCACACTGAGTTCAGCTCTCTGGTTTGGTCTCAACAGTTTGAATTTCAACAGTGGATGGCAATGGGTTGGTGGTGCTCCTTTTCGGTACTTAAACTGGGTTCCAGGTAAGGTTAAATGCATTGCTACTCAGTTCAAGAGGCAAACATTTGGTCATTGTGTAACAAATATCTTTTCTAGCACTCTATTCTCCTGCAATTATTGAGCTTGTTTTGATGCTGAAAGATTCTGATTGTGGTTATGAACACTGTGAGTAATGGCCCTTATGGTAGAGATATGCCCCAGGCCTAATTTATTATTCATAATGGAAATGGTAGGCTCAAAATCCATAGGAAAGTTTTAAGTCATCTGTTGACACTTCATTTGCATATCTTCCAAATTTATTTTATTTCTGAATACAGAAGTGTTGTAAAAGTCTTCATTTATGAGATTGGAGTGATCAATAGTGTGGTTTTTTGTTTGTTTGTTTGTTTGTTTGTTTGTTTTTTTTTTTTTTTTTCTTCAAATTCCTTTCCAATTTGTTTTTGTTCTATTTTTTTAAATTTGCTTCAAGAATACCTTTTCATTTTCATTTGGGATTAACCTACCCTCAACAGTAACACATATCAAACCAAACATCTGAGGCTGGACTACTTTGACAAAAGCCCAGCTACTCCACAGCTGTGGCTGCAGGGTTGAAGTCTGGTGCCATCATTAAAAAGTTTCTGTGCCATCTGTGCACATGGTGAAGGGTTGCATCTCTGGCTATTCAGAGTGCCTATGTAATAGTGTTTTTTTGCAGGACCCTTGCCTTGTTCCTACTGGCTATTCAGAGAGCTTTTGGAGACTGATTTAAAGCAGGTGTCTGAAGTCCTGTAGTGTAAATGCTCTTTATCTTCACTGAGCATTTAATCATCAGTAACTATAAGTGCATGCTCCAGTATATGATCCAGGGCCTTCCTTGTGTAGATAAGGCCAAAAACACGTTTTAGGTGGACAAACTTCTTGAGCAGGCAAGCTCTGAAGAGTGAATTGAACTACGTTATAAATAGCTTTCCAGTGGAGTGAGCACACAGGCAAACAGATGAACTGCAAGTTGCTGTGGAGGTATTTATAGATCTGTCATCCGAGTGCACTGATGAGAATCTGCACACAAGGAGGAGTGGGGGAAACACAGCTGTGAGATGGAGCCAAAGCAGCAAGAGGCACTGTTCATGGTTGCTAAAACTGCAGACAGCTCTCAGTTGTAAAGAATTAAATAGTTAAGATGGATTTTGATGTAACAAAAATGGACTCCATTTATCCTTAACTCCTTACATTCCTTAACTTCATTCAAAGATAATACTCTACTCTTACGTCCACATAACATACTTGGCTCTCTCCTTCTTGACTTTATGTTGGCTCAGCCTCCCTCTGGCTCATCCCCATTACAGTGGATGTTTAAGAACTCTCTGTTTTTCCATTAACACATTTTCAGAGAATTTATGAAAACTTCATGTTCTTCCATCTCACTAGCCCTAAATAAATAAATAAATAAATAAAGAATGGAACTGTTATCAATGTTTAAACAAAACTGATTTTGCTTAGACATTTTGGCGATCTATTTGCCAATAGCTGAACTTCTTTGTGCAATGAAACAATTTAAAATTGTATTTTTGAAGTAAGCATATCTGTTTCTCCTATGGGAATAAGACAGAACATGACTGCAAATATAAGACTATATTTAATCTAAAGTAATGAATTCATAATGATGTACGAAAATTTCAGTGAACACTCTTGGACTCTAAAAATATTGTTCTGTTGTGTTTGCTCTGTGTAGTACCAATACTTGTTATGTAGTATAGTGGTGTATGGCCAGAAATTAAAGAAAAAAACATGCTAAGTTTAATAACGTTACGTTAGGTCTTGAAAAGTTCACCTGGTTTGTTGCTGAAATTTCTTCTGTTCTACAGGTTCTACTTTTCTTCTATGTGTTTTTGTTAGTGTTAATGCTAACCAGCTATAACAAAGATATATAAATATTCTGATATTGTCATGTTGTTTAGACAAATGAGCAGGAAGTCCACATCAGCAAAACAATTACTTATTATTTTTCTTATACTGAGTACAGAATTTGACTAGCTTATGGAAAAGTTTTTTTACCTAAAGACTGTCCTCTGGAGCTTAAACATTCTCCATTTAGAAAAGGAAAAATCCCAGAGAAAATAAACACATACACTGTAATACCTTCTACCAGGACTTGGAACATGTAAAGAGGCTGTTAAATTATGAATTTGGAACTTGTGTGTGGTGTGGAAAAATTATCTCTTAAGGGAATGAACTTCCCTCTTCAGGCTAAAGGACTATCGAGTACCACAGTTGTCTGTGTGTTAATGCATTTTAAGGTTGAAGCATGGACCAGAAGGGAATGTAAGAGTTGGGAGGGTAACCATGTTGTGCTTATAGTCTGTTGTTGATGAGATTTGTGGTGGAAGTTTTTTTGTTTTGTTGGGGTTTTTTTTTGTTTTTTAAGGCCATCCTTCTCCAGAACCTGGAAAAATCTGTGGTGCGTTGAATCCTGGCAAAGCTGCTAAGTGGGAGAACTGGGAATGTGATAAGAAACTTGGCTATATTTGTAAACGAGGAAATGCTACTTTAGAATCTTTCATTATTCCTAAAGGTAGGTTTGGTAATAAACCTTCGGCAAATTCTTTATGACCAATGTTTTATATCTGTTACTGGAATAGGTGTTATTGCATGTGGTAAAACCAAGCAAAGGACTCTGTAGACTGTGGTTTGGCCAAGATTCCCTCTAAAAGTAAGCAGTGTGTATTTCCTTTTTGCTCTGGCCTCCTTACTTCCTGTGTAATAATCTTCAGTTGTCTTGAGAACACCACAATTTTGCAATTTAACTCTTTTTCAAAACCAAGCAGAACTGTCAGATTCTGATTTTAAAATAATAAAAAATGAATTTAATGTTTTTAAAATGATATAATTGTCTGAAGCCCCATGTACATAATTAAACTAATCCACTGCTTCCTGTAATTTTTACTAGTTATGAGTTGGTGCAAGTCAATAGTGGAATAAAAGAATGTTTTTAAATTCTTTTGAATTAGATATTTTTAATGTATCTACCTGTCTTATAAATATAGAAATATAAAAATATGTATTTGTATACATATAAAAGCATATACAATTCTTTATGAAGTTATTTAAATTATATGTGTAAATATACTTTTTTTAGAAGAAATGTAACTCTGGAACTTGTCTCATGTACTTAAAAAGACAGAAGAGGGATGAGATTTATTTTGACCTCTTTCCTTATTATCTCTCTGTGTACTATAAACATCTTGTAACTTACTGCTTTGTTTCATCATTCCTTCTTTCTGTTCTTTCTGGGTTCCTTTCTTTTTCCACGTCATAACTGTATCTCTTAAATCCACTGATATTATTTTGTATAGGCTTTAGAAGCAGAATGCTAAACTGGAATTAGATTTCCAGTTCATTTATTAATATGCATCACTACTTGCAAAGCAGGTGTTTTGGAAAATCAGTGTTTGATATCTGGCTTAAAAAACAGTTGATGTTTTTTAATATTTTTTCTGCTTTCGCCAATATAGAATCACTCCTATTATAAACACTTAGGACAGAGAGTTCTGCCTAATTTTTTTTGCTTTGTTGCTAAGAGAAAAAAACACAAGAATGAGCTACTGTCTCATTAATTAGATATTGAAATACATATTAATCAATTTAATTGGTGATTTGGTATTGAAATCAAGTACATTCATCGCCTTAGCTAAGAAAGACTTCAATGCATGTTAAAATGATTTCTTAATTTAAGGTGTAAAGTTTTGTTAGTATTTGTATACAGGTGATACCCAAATAGTTTCGTTTCTATAGGTTGTTTTAGGTTGTTTTGCTGGCTATTGCTCAGCTTTTCAGATTTCATACATCAGTTGTGAAACACTGATGCCTATAAAAGTACAATCAGTTTATGACTGGCTGCTATATTATTTATATTTAAATTCAGGGGTTTTTTTTGGAGGGAGGTGTGTGTCTAATGGTCATTAGTATCTTTTGCATTTGGCTTTTGCTCCTAACCCCCACCTCCACCCTCCAGTTTACCAGCAATTTGAAGGAAGAGAAGAAATTTTTCAATTAAACAGAAATTGCTGAGTAAACACTGTGACAGATAAACCAGAGATTGGCAGTAGTTCACTTAATATTTTCCAAAATGTCCCACAGAGGGAAGTAATAATAGGAGTAAACATGGAGTCATGCAAGGTGTTAGGTGCCCTCAGCTTCTAATGGTGTAAAGGAAAACTCACGGCAGATTATGTTTTCCTAAGTTAAGAAATAAATTAATTGCAAATTCATACATGCACTTAGTTGTTCACCTGACTTTAAACACAAAGAAAAGCCTTTGAAATTTTAACCCTAGAAGTTATAATTATGTCTAACAGAGCAGTATGTGGGACACAGGAACATTTTACAACAGAATGTAATCATGCTTGTGTTCAAAACAACGTGGGGAAAATCTTTACAGAATATTTGTTTTAATTACAGATGGATTTTCACAAAGCAACCACCTGCAGGATTGTTTTGGGTTTTTGTTTTATGCTTCTTGTAACAAAATATTTTTTTCCAGCAGGGGGCCACATCATGTTGTACATAAAAGTATCTTTGGACTACAAAGCATTTGTTCTGTAACCCAGCAAAGTATATTAATAGAAATGTGTTAATTTCAAAATCAAAATACTGAAAGGAAAGGCTGTCTATCTACCTTCATGAAGTGACTGCCAATGTAGATTTCATCCCAAGCCAACAGAGTGTGGTGATCCTAAAGTACTGTTTACAAATGTTTCTTTAAATATTCAGTTAGGAGAAATAAATGCTCTTACTGTTATTGCTGTGTATCTCTGTCTTATGAAACCACATAGGATAGGTCTAAGAGAGAAATTTGAATGTCTGAGTCATGAGACTGACTTCAGCTAGTGCTTTCACCCTTTTAGGCACACAAGTCAAGCAGTGTGAGATTTTTCAGACTTCAGAAATTCAAGCTTACAAGACAGTCAGCTTCACGAGAGTACTTGCTTTCTGAGGAATAACTATTCTACAATTACAGGCCAATAAATTTATCAGCTTGACATTTGGAATAATGTTTTTTGAATGTTAATGTAATATTATCTTTTACCTTTTATTTGTGATAACTTGCATTGCTTTTTTTGTTTAAGTGAAATGATGTTCAGGGAGTAGTACTTGTTTCCATTAGGAGGAAAAAGTAAACTGGATGGCTTTGAGTTGTCTAGTAGTCTCTTTAAAAGTAAAATGGGGAAGCACAGAGTTAATTTTTGCTGAGTAGCTGAAATGAAGAACTGAAGAGTTTCATGTACTAAGAAATCCCCAGCAATGTAACTCAATAAGACTTACAAAAAAGAAACTAGACCATCAACAACTTTTTTTATTTTTTTCTTTTTTGTGGCCTGCAACAAGTTCTCCCTTGTTACTGGGTCTACAAGCAAAAGTTTTTCTGTCCTGCCATAGCTGCTTTAGTGTTTAGTGAGTAATATTGTCACAGTCTGCATCCACTTGAAAAAGAGATGCTCATGGACTCACTGAGACAAGTACCTTTGTGACTCTCTGTGGCTACGTCTGAACTGCTGATTTCTGTTCTATGCAGTGTTTGTAGTTTAGAGAAGGGTATGGTGAGTGTTCTCTGATTTATGGCAAAGCACTGAAAATGCATATGCTCAGAGGTGAGACCAGCTATAAGGCGGATTAGGCAGCTGTCTGAAGCATCAGACTAATTTCCACAACAGCGTTTGTCACTTCTTTGCTCGCTTGTTTCTCCCAACATCACCAGTACATTCAGTTTGTTTTCCTGGGGTTCCCCCACCCTCTATTTCACCTTTTCCTCTCCTTTGGCAGACTTGAGGCGTCTCTGACCAAACATTGAGCCCCTTGTCATGCGGAAAAAAATTTAGTTTTTTTACTAGAACTTTGTGAGAACATGCTAGCACTTTTTAGACGCAGGTCTGAAAGAGCAGGTACTGTTTATAATAGAAATGTGTGTTGTGACACTAAGTTTCTATTAATCATCAGTATCATCCAGTTGAAACAGATATGTGCCTGCAACAGGGGCCTGACTGGTCATGAGTTTGGGTGCCTATTTAAACATTTCTACGGGATACATCACACTGTTAAACAAACACATTGCTCCTTCTGATATATACAAGGGTCTTTTTTGCCAGCAGAATTTCTGGAAACCTGCTGTCCTTGTTCTACACTATATATTGGTGTTTGCTAAACCCATCTGCTGCTTATAAATAAAGAGCTGCAAGAATCATAATTTGTTTCTAAAACAGCAATACTCTGTTTGTTATATATTCGGGTGGTACTCCTCCCAAGGTTGAATTGTTTGCTGAACAGAAATGTGTTTGTTGGCAATACCCTGGCGCTCGTCTACTGAGCTTCTGAAAAAGTTTTATGCATAAATAATTTATTTTAATTACATAATTTTCTCAGTTAAACTTCTGAAAAGGATTCCTAAATGTCGTAGTCTTATTTGGGTTCTCTTAGGATTATGTCTAATCAGTTATTTCTTTCAGTAGTCTAGGAGATGGGCTGATCCATGAAGTGCCTAAGTTTTTTTGAAAAATAATTATTCTCATAAATATGTATTGTAAAGTCAGGTTCTTAACATATGGCATGGGGGTTAAAGAGAGGTCCTGACATCAGTGTAGAAAAATTATGAAGCACCACTCTGCAGACCTTACATTTTAGTATGCATATATACATGTGTATAAAAGACAAAACTGTCTTTAATTGTTTTTTCTCAAATTGCAAACACTTGTTTGCAACTGTAGTATTCTTTAAGTGTGGAAGTTTCAACTTTCAGTTATTCATGCAGATTTTTATCACTGCACATATTTTTCACCCCTGCTGTTCTCTGCTATATATATAAATATATATATTTAAATATTTTCTGATGTGATGTTTAGTTTTTAGTTAAGAACAGAATTCTGAAACTCTTCATGGCAATTTTTCCTTTCAGAGACTAATGTGCCTATTAGGTGTCCTGACCAATGGATGTCATATGCTGGTCACTGTTACATAATTCATAGAGACCCCAAAATATGGAAAGATGCCTTAACATCTTGTAGGAAAGAGGATGGAGATCTGGCAAGCATTCATAATGTTGAAGAATACAGCTTTGTCATTTCTCAACTTGGGTACCGTGAGTATATTTTCACAATAACATACCTATATATACTAAGTAGAGAAGGTGTTTTGACTGTGTCTTACCTGTTAATAAAATGAGGGGACTGTCCTGATCACAGGATGCAGGAGGAGTTAAATTCTAAATTAAAAAAAAATCAGAGGAAGAAAAAACACAGACTAGGATATAATAATATCCTATAATTGTCCTGACTACAGAGCAAAAAAGGATTAAAATTTTAAATTAAAAAAATCAGAGAAAACAAAACACAGAATAGGAGCACAAAACCCAAACTGGCTTTACTGCCACAAAAAAGCTGTGGTCAGTGATGCAAATTGCATTATCTCCAAACTGCTATTTCTTAGGGTCTGCTTTTCCTTCCTTTCTTCTTTTACATAGGTTAAAGCAATTTAAAACTTTTTCATAAGATAAAAATATTTTACAATAGATCTTCAGAAATAAATGGGGATAAGCAAAGTCTGCTGATCCAAGACAGTTTGGGAAGATCTGTGTCCCATTATTAACACTGCCATGTCCTTATGTTTCCAGTCATGCTGGTTGTGTTCCTCCTGAAAAAAGAATCCATCTGTCCCAGTACGTGGATTCAGATGCACCCCATATCAAATACAGTATTTATGTGCTTGGTTTGTGAGCACATATTTGAGCTGTTGCAAGGCAAGTTAGTCTGCAGGTGCAAGATGTGTTCATTAGGAGAACACAGGCAATTTCATGGTTGCTATTGCTTTACGTGAACCTGCTCTTGCATGGAGGAGCAGTTAACTGCTTTTTGATGGAAGGAGCTGGTTCACACCTGCGTGTGCTTCTTTGAAGTGACTGATATTATGTGTGCTTTCAGTGCCAGGTAAAGATGAGTTAGTTTATCCTTCACTTAAAGTGTAGCTATGTGCTTTGAGCTGCAGCATAGCAGCAGTCTTGGAGTGGGAATCATAAAACAGCTGATATGCTTTACTTTTATATCCTAGTTACCTCCACAGCAACTTGTGCTTATCTTCAAATTCCTGAAAAAGTGACTTGTTCTTTCATGAAACTTTTAACTCTTTCAAAAGATATTCTTAGGAAAGGTAGGACCTCTTGATGAGACATTAGGACATTTGATAGAAGTTGGGTTCTAAAGGAAACAAGTTGTATTTTCACCTTACATATGCAAAGTAGGTTATCTCATAGTTTGATACCTACTCCAAAGACCTTTCCTGAACTGACTGCTGCTCTGTTTTTGTAAAATTGAGTGTTTTTGAAAGGTAAATAATCCTGAAGGAAACCAGGCTTCTCACAAATGACACACTAGCTGCAACAGACTATTTTGAAAGCTTTCTTCTCAGAGGAGTAATACTGGAAGAACTATAGAAGCCTTTTACGACAATTTATGACTGTGTCAGATTACCCTTGTTCACCACTGAGAGGAGAACACCATGTATTGCAGTGCTTAGAAAAATCTTGTCCGCATCAGACCGCTGCTGTACAGAAAGAACAAAAGTCTATCTTTGTGCCAAACAATTCACAGTCCCATGATAAACAAAGGAAGAAAGGGTACAATGAGATGAATATTGTCATGGTAGCTGAGCTTTTGTTGGCATCACCCACAAAGGAGAACTTTAGAGAGGAACATGAAGAATAAAGAAGTGCATTCTGGATGTTTACACGGAAGTCCAGCATGTGATATGGCACAAATGTGGTCCAGTGCATGACTGAGAATGGGAAGCAGCTTTACAAATTGCTGGAAAAAAACTCTCCTGGTATTTAGTCATGCAGCTCTAGAGATGATTGCAAAAAAAGCAGCAGCTCTTCTAGTGAGGAAAAAAATGTTATGTAGGAAGAGACTTCATAGAGTTACATGGCTTTGATGTAGTTATTTTGTTGAAGAATGTTGTTTATTGTTCATATTACCATGGTGTGAACCCACCACTGTAGGACCTCTGAGCATGGGCAATGCCTTTGCTGTGCTAAGTGCTCAGTAAACAAAAAGATTTTAAGAGGTACCTGAACAAAAAATAAATTAAAGAGCACGGTGGCAGTGGGCAAGGGGGGAATGAGAGCATGATGTGCAGTAGAATTGGAACATCTTTCAATGTGTTAGCAGAAGAGAGTTTAAACAAGGGTACTGAAATGTAATTTTGAGGGCCTTCTGAGCATAAAACACAGTCTGCAAGAAAGGGTAAAGCTGTGTGTTTGAAAATGGAGCCTAAGACCCTGTGGATTTGAGGGCTTGGGGTGGAGAGATGGTTAGAAATTATGGATGAGCTATAAGGGCTGATTACACTTAGGTGTAATGAAGGCAGGAGAGTCAAGAGAGGGAAGGAGAAAGGACAGAGAATTGACTCTGTCATTCAAGTGAACATCTGGAAGGGTGATATTTGCAGTATCTTGGTTGGCCAGAATGGGAAGACTTTCAGAAACAGATAGTGTGAAGTAAATTCCTTGAGCAGTCCTCCAGTTTCTTTCAAGCCAAAAGCCAACAGCTAACTCCTTTAACTGTAAAGTGAAAAAAAATATCCAACAACCACATTAATGTCACTTTACTCTGAAATGAAATAAAATATAGGAGCACATATAATGGAAAAACTTGCAAGTACTCTGGTTTTCAGCTCTAAAAGACATCACTGGGTGTCTTAGCATTAGAAAATAGGACATTTCTTCACTATACTAAAAGTAGGAGGAAAAGGAGATGTAACATTTTATTTAGGTGTTTATTCATATCTTGTTAAAAGTTTTGAAAAGGAAAAGAACTTAAACCTAGCTGTGTTGTAATATAATTCAGCAAAGGGAGTATTTTGGTTGTTTTCTATGAAGTTGAACACCCTTATTTTATTGCCACTTTGGTGAGTGGCCTTTCCTGATGACTGGAGTGGATATATGAGAATCAGTCTGACCTCTATGAGGCTGAGAACTCCAGTTTCCTGGCTGCCTTTTCAACTTCCTGAGAATAAATCTTTTTCTTTTCCACAAAGAAGAAATTTCACGTTATGTGACAGGATTGTTAATTATATATTTTAGAGCCATCTGATGAGCTGTGGATTGGGTTGAATGACCTCAAGGTTCAGATGTATTTTGAATGGAGCGATGGAACACCTGTCACCTACACTAAGTGGCTTCGTGGAGAACCCACTCATGCAAACAACAGGCAAGAGGACTGTGTTGTTATGAAGGGAAAGGTAAAGTCACATAGCTATTGACTAAACTGTCTTGTCATTCCATTTATCATTTGGGCTTTTTCTACGCAAGAGCAAATAATAAAAAGTATTTTTAAAAATGGGGATATTACTGCTTGAAGCAGCCTATTTTAGAGTCAGGAATTAATTTTTTCAGGAAGGATCGCTGTTTGAGATTGCCAGAAAATTTCACTGCCTTCCCTGAGAAGCAGACAAGTAGTGGCAACTGCCCCCCAGGATCCATATTTCTGGATTTCAATTTGTGCATGTGGACTTTTAAAAGACTCTTATCATTACACCAGGAAGCAGATAAACATGTGAATGTGTTTCTTCAGGAAGCTAAAAAGACATGTTGGATATGTTTGGCTTTTTTTGTGTTTTGACTGAGTATGGGATTCACCTCCAAAAATTGCACTAGCAATTTTAATTGATGCTAGAGAGAAGTACTCTCTTTAGAAGAAAATAGAAGTCTTATTTTTCTAGGCAAAGTTATAAATCTTAGATCTAGGTGGTTTAATTGCTATGCTTGTATCTACACTGCACAGGAAGAGCTGTGAGAAAAGTAGTAAAGTATTTAGCAGTAGCATTAGTGAAAGCCTTTCCTGAGTGACTGTATAGCTACAATATAAAGACTGCTTTGAAAGGGCTGTCTGCTGGAATCCGGCAATGATCAGTGACCCAGGAGTATTACATGAACAGAGACAACACCAGGCATAAAAGAAATTGCCATTAACTGCTATGAAATTACAGTTGTAAAGGTGTAGTCTTCAAGGCACAGGTGAATGGTGCACAAGTTTCCCTTTGTCTCCTAATATCTTAGTTGATCTGTTCAGCCAAAATGTACGTTAAATATTTTGGGAACATAGTGTGATGTTCCTTACTTTCAGTACAACTCCCACTGAATGTCATTGTTTCTTCTGAGAACCTGCAGTATGGGGAATAAGAATATTAATTCTAACTTTGACAAAGAACTTTTTGCATCTTCAAAGTTTTGTGTAAATATTAACTAAGGAATCCAGTCTTCTGGTGTTGTTATTTTGCTGTTAGAGCTGTATTTCTGTGGGGATAGCTGATATCTCCCTTTCCTCCAATATGATTATTAAATCAGCAGTCTTTGTAAAGATGGTATATTGTGGTCACTCTCAAGGGATTGCTTTTCAGAAGGGTAGATAATCAAATAAAGTGTCAGTCAATGGTAAATCATCTGCAGAAGAAGTAAGATAGGAATAAGATGTTGGAATTAAGTATTGAACTTAAGTAAGATGAAGGATTTTCTCCATTGAAAGTTAGCAAAAACTTATTCAGTACTTAGAATAAGTAAACCAGCTTTTTTGAGATTAAAGCCTAGTTCACTGAGGTTCTGTTTGTATGTTCAGGATGGATTTTGGGCTGACCATTCTTGTGAAAAGAAAATTGGCTACATCTGTAAAAGGAAACCTATGTCAGATGCTCCTACAGAAGAGGAAACTATTGACATGGGCTGCCAGAGAGTAAGTGAAGAAAAAGCTGTCTGATCTGAATAGGCTGCTAAGAATGATAAAAAAGAGAAACTGTCACCTAGATGGCAGAAAAAACATGAAAATTAGGTTCTGTTCCATTGTAATCAGAAGAGTTTGCCTTCTCATTTCTATGGCAGAACGACTAAATATGACTAAATGTAATCTATGACTGTCATTTAGCTCTTAATACTCACTTTCTTTTTCCAGAACTTAAACCAAATCTCAAACCTATTATCCCTGCAGCAGACCATTTATTCTTGATTGGCATTCAAGCTTCCCTAAAGAGTTTGCCTGTACCATCAGCTGCACTTCAGCTCTGGCTACAGTTTTCTACAAAATTGTTCATAGCAGGAAGGGTGTCCCTGTCTAAATACTGCTCTCAGGGCTTTGCTGTTGTCTTTAGCAGTGCTCTCTACTTTGAATAACTTACTACCACTGGCCAATTAAAATGAACCTATTGTGCTTCTTCTTATTTGTTAGCAGATCTATTTTTACTTGCTTGCTTTCTAATGACATAACACCTAGTAATTAGAAAAAACTAATGAAATTTATTATGTCACAGGAAATCTTATTGAGTATTTGTTTTCCTTGAAGAAATTGCCTTTTCTCTTGGACTCGTTCCAAGTGTTGCAGGAAATAAAGGGTTCCTCATACTTATGGATGTTACCATTGCCTACAGAACTAAGTGCGTGTGTGTAGAAAAAAAAAAGTCCCTCAAAAGTGAGAAATTAAAAAGCATCAGAAGAAATTTTTTGTGAACTGTGGCAGGTCACAGCAACCTTCTCTTGCCAGTATGCTCCTGAGTAAACGATATTTGAATGACAAAACTTTGGGAGTGAGTTTTAATGTTAGCTAAGAATAAACAAACTTGTTTAAGCTATCATTCCCTTTCTGAAAATTCAAGCTGAAGTTTGCTTTTCAAGACTGTCCTCATGATTTCATGATGCCTATATGCTGGTTATAATCCTGTTCTGGGCACAAAGGTTGCACTGCAAAACCTCTCATCCCTTTGTGAGTGGAATACATTGATTGAAAATCCATTAGATATGAAAAATGGTTTTATGAAACAAAATTCTAAAAAGCTTTGATCCTACCTGCTTCCACTCTGACTTTTTCAGTTACACTGTTCCTTTGTCTAGTGGTTAGGTAATGGTGAATAAATCAGTTTTCTGTTTTGTTGGTTCCCTTTCCCTTTCCTACATGTGATCACTTCACATTTATTTTGACAGGGCTGGAAAAGACATGGTTTTTATTGCTACTTCATTGGAAATACATTTGTAACATTTTCTCAAGCAAATCTAACCTGTGGAAGGCATCAGGCGTTTTTAGCCACAGTTGAAGACAGGTATGTAAACATCTGCTTGTTTACATGGGTCACATGAGGATTCAACTTCTAGCATCACCTCCATATCAGAATAAAGACTCTGATTGGACAAATATCTAGCTTCAGAGGACAGCTATCTGTTGATACAGAACTTCTCAAAGTTTTTACATGTAAATTCAAATCAGGAATCTGGTTTAGACTGAAAGTAGGTCATGGCTATGAAATCAGTATTGATATAGATGGTTTTGTCAAATAAAAAGTAGAACTATATCTTCTACTGCTTAATTGTGGTGGCTAACTTGATTAAGGAATATGGAACCCAATTTTGATTATTAAATGAAGAGATATGGCTCTAAATTCCTTCCAAAAGGTAGTACAAATGAGCAAGGGGATATAATTTTCAGATAGTTATCTGATCTTTGATTTGAGGTACTTTTAAAAAATTAAGTGAGAAATCAAATTATGTAAAGCACTTGGTACCTGAAAATTTGTCACAATGCAGCAAGGGTTTAGTGTGTACAAAATCTTTGGAGAAGAGGTGCACATTACTGTCTGTGAAATATAGAAAAAATAAAAAGTTTAAGAAACAAAATATTTTTCTTGCAGATGACTTGATGCTTTACACAATCTCTTATTTGTTTCTATATAATCAAAATTGGTATGTTCTACTGTGAAAGCTCCAGCTGTCATGAATGGTAGCTCTGTAAGCATAGCACTGCAGCTGCCATAAAAATGTTTTAACATTAATGTGGCCTTCTGACTACACCTTGTTAGGAGGAGACTTTTTTTTTGCTCTGATTTCTTAAGAGCTATTTGTTTAAACATCAGTGAACTTTGACAAGCTTTACCTCTACATAGGTTTCTTTGCTAAATATAACTTGTCTTGCCCAATCATTGGATCTAATTTACAGTGTTCCTTAGTTTTATAATTTAGTATCATACTACTTTAGCCTCTACTTTTTGTAACTTCAGTAATGCTGAGATTTCTTTTTCAGTTTTGGATTTGTCTGAAGCAAGAAGTAATAAAATACAAGAGTACTAGAAACTCACAAAATAAGGGGTATAAAACATAAGGCATGTCAGGTTTCTTCTTTACCGCCAATTTCCTGTCAGTCCATGATTAGGCCATCTCATTCACTGAGCATCTGAGAAGAAAGCAAAATACTCTGATATTGAAGCTTACAAAATATCTATTATTTAATGGTTTTGTTATAATCTTTGCTGAATAAAATCTATTCAAGCACTGATTTCAAGAAGGTGCAGCTGTAATTCTGAGAAAATAGCAAACCTTTGGCAACTTTAAAAAATAAATTTAACTGTATTAATTTATTGACTGATTTCTTTTTAACAGATATGAACAAGCCTATTTGACCAGCCTGGTTGGGCTGAAAAGAGAAAGATACTTTTGGATTGGACTTTCAGATGTAGAAGAAAAGGGAACATTCAAGTGGTCTAATGGTGAATCTGTCTTATTTACACACTGGAATTCTGAAATGCCTGGTAGGTGTGACTCTGTGCTGTTTAATGGGTCCAAGGCCTGAAATAAGTCACTTACTGCTTGAAGATTTTTCCTTAGCTCTCTCTTGATGACATAATGGCCAATGACTTTCAAATACATCAGGCTGCTCTCCCCAAGAATCCAGCATGGCTGCTTAGTTCCTGCCTAGTGCTGAAATGAGTTTTCAGTATGAGTTTGGGAAGAAACTTTTCATTGAGATCAAGTTTCTGATTTGTAACTGTTCTGGGGAAGTCTGTGCCTCTGCTGCTCTGGAGGAGAAATCTCAGCAGGCATAGTGACCCTCCTTGCAAGTCCTCCCTGTTCAGCCATATCTCATGGCACACTCGTTCACTGCACATTCTGAGTGTGGGGGATATCAGCATGCATGAAGTCTCTCTGAGTCCTAGAGAAAATGAGATTGTAAGGTAGGACAAGAGGGCCAAAATATAACAATGGGAGGCCATTTAATCTGACGTGATCACATCAGAAAGGGGGTAGTTATTGGTGCTCAAAGTTCTGGTACATTGCATATGCCTTTCAGGAGGTCCTCTGATTCTGTTTAATTTCAGTACCTAATTGCTGATTTGAATGATGTGAAGTGGTAAGGCTATGTAGACTTATATATAACTAGTTTAGGGGAGAATTTCTTGGATCTAAGGTTATGATCTAGCTAGAATCAGTCACTGCAGGTGATTTGGTGTGAGGCATAATTCAGTATTTCAGAGTGGATGAACTACAGATTTTTTGTCTTTTTTTCCTTCATGAATTAGAATCATAGAATCACAGAGTGGTTTGTGTTGAAGGGACATTTCAAGATCACCTAGTCCCCACCTGCTGCCATGGACACCTTTCACTAGACCAGGTTGCTCAAATTCAAGTCCAACCTGATCTTGATATCTTTCATGAATGGGGCATCTACAACTTCTCCAGGCAACCTGTTCCACTTACTTACTACATTCATAATAATAATAAAAAAAATCATTCCTTATGCCCAATTTGAATCTACCATCTTTCATTTTAAAATTATTTTCTCTTGTTCTGTCACTATAAGCTCTGGTAAAAGTCTTTCTTCACCTTATAAGCACTCTTTAGATATTGAGTAGTCATGGTAATGTTTCCCTGGAGTCTTCTGTTCTCCAGGCTGAACAACCCCACTATCTAAGCCTCTCTTTGTAGGAGAGGTGTTCCAGCCTTCTGATCATTTTTGTGGTCCTCCCAGGGACCTGCTCTAACATTAGAAACGTTTTTGACTCTGTACAACAACTTTATTTCTGTCAGGATAGAATATGAAATTTTCTAACTTCTTGTAACACCCTAAATGCATTTGTGTACATTCCTGTTTACAATCAGGAAGAAAGCCAGGCTGTGTTGCCATGAGGACTGGAATAGCAGGTGGATTATGGGATGTAATAAAATGTGAAGAAAAGGCAAAGTTCATATGCAAAGTGTGGGCAGAAGGAGTAACACTTCCACCTGTTCCCACAACAACTCCTATTCCCCGGTGTCCAGAAGGCTGGGATTCAAGCAATCGTATTAGCTTCTGTTTCAAAGTAAGTATGTTGGTTATTTCTGCATTAAGGTAGTTTCTATTTGCTTCACATACATGTGATTACCTCAGTTTGCCAGAGCATAGTGCTTATAATGACAAGGTTGCAGGTTTGATCCCTTTGTGGGCCATTCACTTAAGAGTTGGACTTGATAATCCTTGTGGGTCTCTTACAACTCAGAATATTCTGTGATCCAAATAAAAATTGGGACACATATGTATGTTCTATTGTTTCATAATCTTTTTTCCAGATTATATGTAGAAGTCTTCTTCCTTTCTACTGAAATGCTCATGGTTTTTTTTTATTCTGTTAAAGACTAATCTTCAGGTCTGACCTTTTGTTCTTAAATTCCAGTTCAGATAATTTTGTGGTCTGGTGGTTGTCTTGCAGTAGATACTCCTATCAGCAATGCAATGTGCTAACTTGACTTACAGAGTTGATTCCAAGCCTTTGTTTCACAGAGGAGAACACTCCTAAGCCCTGTACTCAGAGTTTCTGTAATCCCCACAGAGTATAACTGTAAATCAATTCCTTCTGGGTAACTGATATTTCTTGATCTTGCGCTCTATATGGTCTGTTTTGTCTGATGCCAAAATGGTCTCTTAAGCCTTTCTCCAGAGCAGAGCACAAGAAGACGTGGCTGGAATCGCAGGAGTTCTGCCGATCCATAGGAGGAGATCTGGCCTCCATTAACGGCAAAGAGGAGCAGTTCGTGATATGGCGCTCCATCGCGTGAGTGTCCGCGGGGGCCAGCAGGTCACTTCTGTCAGCCTCCGGAGCTTTCTGAAATATTTCTTCTTAGGTGTTTATGCGTTTACTTCTGTATAAACCAGTCTGCAATCCCTGTCTGTGTCTGTGTCAAACACACAGCAAAAGTGTAGAGCTGATGAAGTAGTTGTATGACTAGCAGCAATAACCGCAAAAGCTGGTGCCGAAATGGCGTGGGCAAGATATCTAGTTAAGGCAACATCTATAATCTGAAGTAAAACTATTTGCTGTGGAGTTGTTTATATTATAAAATTACTACAGAAGCCAGTTTTCATGTAAGTGTAAAACAAATGGTAACAGTTTGTTAAATCTGGGTAATATGTTGATTTTTTTGTCAATTTTATGAACTAACAAAAAAGCAGAAACAACTTCAGATAATTTTTTTTCTTACATAAGTGAGGTAAATAAGGTTGGTAAGTCCCTGAACTGCAAAAACAGGTGTGAGATTTCTAAATAATATGAAAAGCTAACACTTGCAATATGACCAGAACAAACCAGGCTCAAGGATCCTGTACATCCCTGGCTAATCAAGAAGCAAGACTGAAACATCATGGCCCTGCAAAATAGTATAACCGTACTAAAATCCCAATTGTGTATTTACAGTAAGGAAGAAGTCTCAGATGCTTCATTGCCACAAATTGACTGAATATATTCAGATTAAAAAGTAAAATGTGCCTGCTTGCAGACAAGGATTAGTTGAAGGTGATATTTTTAAAATGTGGTTCAACTGCAGAAAGTAACTCTCCGTTTGAAAGCTGTAAGTGCCTTTATAGGGAAAATGAGGAGTTGAGAAATGGAGCAACAGTAGCCAGTGAACCATTATACAAGGTATACTATACCTTCATGTACAGGAGTTGTATCTGGTAATTTTCTTGATCTGTATTTCAATCTGAAATTGAATGAAATTGAGTAACGCATAATGATAACAGCTAGAAACAGCTGCATTTTAATTTATTTCCACCTTGGTTTTTATTGTTTTTAACAGCAGTAAGTTATCCTTAGAGAACTCTTAACTGTAGTAAATGATAGATTGTTAAAAATATTGTAATGCCCTTATTAGTATTGGTATTTTTGTTTTTTTAGAAACAATGGCTATTACCACCAGAATTTCTGGATTGGTTTATATTACTTGAATCCTGATGATGGCTTTGCTTGGAGTGATGGATCTCCAGTGAGTATTTTATTTTTCCACAGCTGTTATTTTGCATTCCCTGTGCTTCTTATTTATGTCTAGTGTATGTGTTTCTGTGTATTTTTATGCTTAATCATAACCCTCTGTATTGTGCACTCTTTAAGAAAGCTAATAAATAGCAATTTCATGGCTTGATTTTTTTTGGCTAAAACATATTGATGTTTGATAAGAAGATACACATTGAATCAACAAGGAAACTAAACACATGCAGACTAAAAGGATATTATGAATGTGAGGATTTTTTTGTGTTAAATAGTCCTTCTTTAGTTGTTCTTTTCTTTGCTCATTATCTGCAACAGCTTACATTCCATGGAAATGGAGACACTTTTTTAATGCTAGTTTGGCTTATTGCACTTTAAACTGAGATATAAAACTGTAGAAATGAAGGTGATTTTGTAGATGTAGGTGTACTTGATACAAGATTAGTCAAGATATTTTGACGGGGATTTACAGTACAGAAACCTGAAACTGGATTTTATATAGGGAAATTAGAATAGCAGTAATACTTCTTCTGAGGCAAATGCCAACATTTTTATTGCATCTGAATAATATTCTACTCATATTTTATATATAATTAGCTTAATATCAAGATGTAGCATGCCCCAACATGGTTATTAAATGTATTTTAAAGAATTTAGGTCCCATAAAAAATGTTTATATTCTTCCAAGTGTGTACAAAACTAACTGTTACCTAAACTGCAATCCATTTGCAGTCTGAAAAAAGTTTGAAATTTCAGCATTTGCACAGGAGGATTCTCATTTTCTCCTAAGTTTTTAACCTGAGAATAGGAACAATTTGTAGGTCTGTGCTTTGATGCTGTCTCCTCCCTCTCTCCCTTACTTTATTTTCATATAATAGAATCTTCACAAAACTTCTTCTGTCATAGGTGAGGTATGAAAACTGGGGCTTTGGAGAACCAAATAATTATCAAGGAGTTGAACTTTGTACAGAGATCAGTGGTGATTCCAGCATGCTTTGGAATGACAGGCACTGTGATTATATGTATGGATGGATTTGCCAAATAAGAAAAGGTATTTCTTACTCCTTTGTATTAGTGTAGTAAGAAGATATTCTCAGTTGATCTTTACCTTAATTTTAAGAAATAAAAAATTTCAAAACCTCTTTATAAGAATAGTTCCCTCCTTCACTTGCCTCAAGTGCTGTTTTGTCTCATAAGAATGTGTAGTTTGAGGATGGAGCCTGGTTTCAAGATACTTTATTTCTATATTCACATGCTGATTACTTGCTAAATTCTCATGAGATATGTGTTTGGATGCTTTTTATTTACTGAAGATATTAAGACAATGTTTATAATTTAGTGAACACTTGAGTTTCACTAGCAGTGCATCTATCTACATTTGAGCTTTTAGAAAGTGTAGCACATTAAAGTGTTTTACTGCATTCTTACAGTGGGACGGAGAGGAGCAAAATAAAGATGTTGCATTAGATTATTGACAATAAATATCAGCTCTGCCTTTTATTGGCAAGAGAATTTCTTAGGCATAGATTTTCTTAGTAGGTGTCATTACTAGTGAGATTACATTTTAGTACAAAACTAATTGGTAAGCCTAAACTGACAGAGTTTTCCTGTATAATAAATTGTTTTCCTGAGATACTAATGTATATTATTTACATCAAAGATCCTATCTCCATCATGCAATAGCAAAAACAAATGGGAATTCTTTAGTCTAAAGTTTTTCTTTTCATTAAGGACCAATTAATTTCTTGAGATCTTTTCCAGTGAGATTTTATCTAGGGAAATTTGTAAGATCAAGGTAGAAGTTACTCACAACCAGAGAAAGATGGAAAGAACCTCACCCTGTAGTAGTTAGGGCATCCCATTTGGTGATAACCCAGCCTGCATTCCTCCTTCCTCTGGTTTAAGTCAGAATTCAAGTACTTGTGGCCAGGGGAAAATAGAGAGATGCAGATCCAGGACAACTGTCTGTAATTTACAGAGTTAATGCTTTGGGACATAAGGTTTACTGCATTCAGTGAGTAAAAAAAATTACTTGATTCAGGTAAAGTTCAAGGTATTTATAATACTTTCCATGTAAGGACAAGCTTCAGGGACCAAGACTACATATTAAAAACTGAATATTATACCAAAATTAAGATATTTAGGTAATTTAGTTCCTTTTACATTTTGGCGTTAAATCCATTGCTAACCGTGAAAATCAATGTCAGTATTAAAACAAGCCTGTCAGTCACAGGATATATCTTCTCTTCAGACAGAAAGTATTCAATCATAATAGTTTTTTTTTTTTCTCACAGGGGCAAGTGTGAAGCCTGAACCAACAGAATCTCCTGCACCCGGTAGGTGTTACTGCTATTGCTCTTTGTGTGTGTGTGTTCAAAAGCATTGTTAAAATTTTATTAAGGAGGATTCTTGTATCTCAGGAGCAGAATAGTTAGCTCAGCAATTATCTTACAGAATACAGGACTACTGAGGATGGATGGATTATACATGAAGACAAACAGTACTATTTCAGCACGGAGACTGTTCCTATGGAAGAGGGTCGTGAGTTCTGCAAAAAGAACTTTGGAGATCTTTCTGTCATTGAGAGTGAAAGTGAAAGAAAGTTCCTCTGGCGATATGTAAGAAAAATCATTAATACTATGGAATAAACCATCCAAAACAAGTGAGCATGGGCACAGATCCTTTTCACCATGGTGTTCTCCCTACAAGTTTTGATAGTGAAGTTGCCATTGCACTAAACGAGATTAGTATGAAGAACAAACTAATGCTAACTTTTAAGGCATCTGTGGCTTCATCTTACCAAAAAGTATTACACTGATAAGTTATGACTGTGTAGGATATCTTAAGTAGTGCATCAAAGCAGCAGTTGACTTACATGCGCCACTCAGAACATTGGATTTAGATCTTATCTGTTTATGTGGGCTATAGTCTACCTAGCAGTCTCTTTTTGGTCCTCAAGTTTGCTCCTTTGCCTCCTTCTTGTGAGAATATAATTATGGAGAGAGAAGAAACTGGGACATGGATTATGTCATGAGAAAGAGGTTTGAAATTCTATTTCCTGTATCATTGGAATTGTTTGCTTTTTATGCTGGCTGAGGCCAACTTATTTTTAATCAGGAATGTGCTTAAAAGTTACATTTGAACAACATAGAACGTTTCCTTAGCTGGCTGAAGAGTGACAGTGAGAGGACACAAGGATATGTATCAATTTGTATCCAAAATGTAGGAAGGGGCTTGTCTTTGCAAGGAATTTATCAGATAAAGTCCACTGCAGAGACTGTGCAATAAGTGTTGATTTCAGTGGTTTTCAAGTAAAATATGAGAAGTGTTGATACAGTGACCACACCTTTTGGCCAATTGTGAAGTTTGACTGTGGGCTGTCAGCTGTGAGCTACTTTACCTTAAATGTTGTAGCTACAGAATGTATCTAGTTCATATCCTCTGTCAGTTAGAGGTATATTACTCATCAGTAACATAATAGGTTTATTTGACAATGGAAGGCATTGGTACAATTTTAATTTTTGTATTCTAGATATTGAAAAATGGCAAAGAGGATGCATATTTCATTGGTTTACAACTGAGTATTGACCAACGTACGAGGTAGGTCATACCCAGTGTTGAGACATAATTTAAAAATTATTGTATTCCCAAGTGGTTTAATTACATCTTAATTTAGCTCTAGATTATCCAGAAGAAATGCTGCATGTTTTCTAAATAGAATTTGCCCAAGGCTAGACAAAAAATTACACTGCAGCTAATATATTTTGATATTTTATTCAGGAATTCTAGTTTCCTTTATTATTTAATTTATACTGAAAATATAAGTAGATGTTCTCACTGTAAATATATAAGACTTTTTGTAGGTAAAAATGTTCTTTTACCCCATCCTTAACTGTTGAGAGCAGACTCTAATAAAGGAAAAAATGAAACCTATTTTCTTTTTATAGAACAATGATAGCTGTTGCACTGTGAAGTCAAGCAGGTTTTCCGAAAGCCTTTCTGAATGTCAGTATGCAGCACCATATTGATTTTGACATGTGATATTTATTTAGGCCTGGATTCAGTTCAGTCTGTGTTTGAAGTGTCTGGATAGATGCCTAGTAGTTCTCAGTTCTCCTCATAGTCCACAGTAACAATGAGGGACCTCCAGTGGATAATTAGAATGTTAGGTGAGCCTCTGAAAAGGAGGTGTTTCTGCCTTGCTGGTTTTGTAGGGACCTTAAGACGAAAACACTTTTAAGTACCTTGTGAATATGTCTGAAGGATGAACCTGGGCACCTCTGTCACTTGCAGACCACTAGAAAGATGTGTCCTAATAATTTTCCTGGTTACCATTTTGTTCTTCATTGCCTAATCTGCATGGATGTTCAATTTTTCCAAAATTTGTGTTTTACCTTGTATGTCTTTGAGAAGAGAGTAATTTAGTGCAACTAGTAAAGAGGCAATTTGCTCAAAAAAACCTTGTACATTTTACTATAATCAGCTATATTAAGCATATTAAAAAGTTACTTTGTTAACATGGAAGAAGTTCTATTTTATGTTAAATAAGCATTTTGTTGGATTGTTTTTCTTAAGCTGGATGGATGGCACTCCAGTGAATTATTTGGCATGGGCACCACATGAACCTAACTTTGCAAATAATGATGAAAACTGTGTCGTTATGTATAAGAATTTAGGTGAGTTTTGTATGTTCTTTCATGAATTTCATTATTTGTGTGTTTGCTTCACAACATTTTTTTTTCTTCTGAGAAGCACCCCTTCCTCCTGTTTTTTTTTTCTCTTTTACAAAAAGTAATTGAAGTAGACCGTAGTATTACTTACAGGACTTAGTTTCATACTCTTGTGCTTACCTGAAGCCTAGCATGGGGAAGATCTGATAGAGGTCTGTGGCCAGAGGTCTGTGGTTGTGATTGCTGGTTTATATTTTTTTATTAAAATTGACCTAATTGTCACGATGCAATTTCTAGTGCCTGGTTCTACAAAGCTTTTAACATTCTGTAATTACAGCATGCATAAAGTGACATATTTTTCCAAGACACTGATACTGAATGATAATAACCCGAGAGACAGCTTTGATCTTATCTTTCAACTAAAAGCACTGTATGTGAGAATGAGTGAAACTGATTTCCATTAACC
This sequence comes from Anomalospiza imberbis, assembly GCF_031753505.1. Classification (NCBI taxonomy): domain Eukaryota; kingdom Metazoa; phylum Chordata; class Aves; order Passeriformes; family Viduidae; genus Anomalospiza; species Anomalospiza imberbis. The sequence continues at coordinate 132,077,797 of NC_089681.1, forward strand.
GACTTGAGATGTGGTGTCATACAGTTCCCCATTTATCTCACACCCAGGATATTGGAATGATATAAACTGTGGCTATCCAAATCCCTACATATGTGAAAGGCACAACAGTTCCATTAATTCAACTGTTCCTCCAACAACATTTTCAAGTCCAAGAGGATGTCATCCAGCTTGGCTTTCTTTTCGTAACAAGGTACCATAACAAATATGATCTATGCTGGATGTTTGGCAAAGCATTAAATAGAAAACAAGGGATTTTTTTAATCATACTGTTTCTTGTTTATACAATATGTTGTTATTTTTATGCAGAGAGCTATGACACATGGACGCTTTTCTTTGTTTGCCTATCCATTGTTTTGCAGGAAAAGTGCTTTTCTGATGCTTCTAATGAAGCAAATTCAGTTGCAGTTGATGAAAGACAATTCTCTAGTCAGCTCTTCAAATGTTTTTATACACATTTAGTCAGAATTCCTAAAGTATTGATGCCTTGGTCTTGGATTTTTTTGACCAAACCGTAATGCTTTTTACTGACTACATTTTGTCTTCCTTAACTTTACTAACATGGTATGTGTTGTAAAACAACATTAATGATCAGGCAGACTAAGATCAGTCATGCATAACTTAGCACTGTTAACTGTCTATAGAAAAGTCAGGATTTGCTCATTTTCTAGGGATTTCAGATAAATCTAGTTGTTGAGCAAAACACTTTAGTGAGACTTCTAATTTTATATAGAACCAGGACTAACACAAGAGCTCATTGAAAGTTGAGTGTATTTTTTCAGATAAATGCATTATTTTACTGCCTTTTCTCTATCCTGCTTTGTTTAAAACAGTGATTATTAATTAAGGGATATTGGAGTGAAGATAATATATAGAGAATTTGTTCATATTTTAGTGTTACAAAATATTTGGATCTACAGAAGAGGAACGTGTTACTTGGCACGCTGCACGAACAGCTTGCATGAATTTAGGAGGAAACCTGGCCTCAATCCCTAATGAACAAGTGCAAGGTACTGTGCACAGTTTTGTAGCAACTAGATGAGATGACATTTAATCCTTACAGGCTGGCTGGGATTTTTGTCTGAATACAAACAGATTTGAATAATGACTGCATATTTGATATTTGTTCCAAAACATAAAATTTTTAGAAGTCTACAATGACGTCTTCCCTTGAATCTGCCAAATTTTAGTGTTGGCTCAGATATCTATGTATATATATATATGTGTGTGTGTGTGTGTGTATTGTCCTGGCAGCCAAAGTAGTGTTCTTTTCTGCTTGCAGATGCCAGTTGGACCCTGCAATTTCCATTCCAAACAATGTGGTTTCACTAGGTGGCATTAACTTGCTGCATGGCTTTCTTGTTAAATCAAGTAGAACACCTTTAGCATGAGAACCTGCCTTTGGGCAACTTGAAAGAGGCTTGAGTGCTCACACATATAACCAGAGCTCATCACACAGAAGTGCCACTCTTTTCACTAGAGGAGCTTATTGCAGTGAACCCAAGAGCTGCATCCATGCCTCGGGGAGATGGGGAGGGGAAAGCTACTCCATACTTGAATAAACAAGGCACCCATCCAAACTAAAAACAGAGGAAGACCTTGATAGATGTTAGATTGACTTTGATAGATAGACCATTTTTTTAGGCCTACTGTTTTATCCTACATGTGAATGTGATGAAAAACAAATGCTGTGAAACACATACTGTCTGTGAACTCAAGAGAGCACACTAAAACCTCAACCATTGTAAAACAATGTATTGAAGTCTGAGCAATTAAATAGTTTTAGTTTAAACTGCTGATAAGAACTTAGTATTAATTATGTTTTCCACTTGTGAAGAGCTGAAGAATCAAACTTTCGTTTTTCAAACAGTTATATTCTTATTCTACATAATTTCTGCAGTGGTTAATTCATGCACAGGACTTGAATTCTGGGTAAAAGAGGAATGCGCAATGGAGCTATCAGCTCAAAACTATTATCATTGCAGGAAGTGCAGGCATAAAGGCCTGAGTTCCTATCACAGTTTCTGGCAGAACAGCAATTCTAATGTTTGGCAAAAAAAACCCCTACAGGTTTCATTCCTGGAGGAGTAAGCTGCATACATTTAAAAATGTTGAATGAAGGTGAATGATTAACAGAGCAGGCAGAAATTAATCTGTTCTTTTCAGAGGAAAAAGCATTCATAACCATGCCTGCAATGGTTGGCAAAAGCCATAGTATATTCATTTTATCACCACATTTGATGTATCATGGGTTAGTAGATTGAATATAATTAATAATGTTCATAATGGATGAATATCAGCTGACCTAGCCTCCTCTATTTGTGAGCTAGCCACCTTAGCTAAGACACATCAGCACCCACTTGGACTGTGCAAAGCTGTGATAATTTATTTCCTTGTGTTTAATAGTTGTGTTAAGTCTTATTTGAAGCATGTTTCTTGTGCATTTTGCTCGCTGCCATGGCAGTGCAGGCTGTTGCCCAGCTGTCCAGGGAGGGAAGAAACACTCTCGTGGTTCTGGAGCAGCACTGCTTATTCAGATACACAAATGGTAGGAGCTCGGTGGTGCTGTTGTGTCACTGTGGGGCAAACACTCTTGTGGGATTATCAAAAATGAGTGTGATCCCCACAGCTGTTAATGTCTTGAACTAGGATTCAAAAGTGTCTTGGGACATTATAAAAACAATTTCTGTCATGTTTTTGGGATTCATTCAAGTACCAGCTTAGATACTTAGATGAAGTATTTTGCCCAAAGCCACAGTTATATATCTACTTCCCCATCCACCAAACTCAACATTAATCTCCTTTTCATCTCACCTGCCTGTGTTATCAGCAGTGGAGTGTTCTGTATTTCAGGTAACATATTTAATATGACCAATCTCAGTGAGGCCAAATATTTTGACTGTCCTATATTAAAAGTATTCCTCTTTTCTTTGCATTTTTTTATTCTAGCTTTCCTTACCTTCCATTTAAAAGATTTTGCAACTGAGACATGGATTGGATTAAATGATATAAATCATGAAATGAGGTTCCTCTGGACAGATGGAACAGGGGTTTACTTTACAAACTGGGCCACAGGCTTCCCGTCGGGACATACGGGTTTATATGCGTATGGCGGCCAGGTAAATAGCAATCACAGATTGTTAGCTGAAATTTGATTTTATCGACTCATAAAATCATTTAGGTTGGAAAAGGCTTCTAAGATTGTTTAGTTCAGTTGTTAATACAGCATTTCCAAGGCCACCACCAAATCATGTCCCTAACAGCTGCAACTACATATCTATTAAATACCTCCAGGGATGATGACTTAAACTCTTTTCCCTGGGCAGCTTGTTCCAATGCCTGAAAACTGTTTTGGTGATAAAATTTTTCCTGATATCCAGTCTTGTTGTGTAAATTTTGGGCCATTTCTTCTTGTCCTATCACTTGTTATACTAGGGAAAAGAGACCAATACCTACCTTGCCTAAGATTGAATTAATGCATTTGTGGTGATTTTAGGTATGTCACTGCTTGACTTACTACTTTGATACTTGTATGCATGTTGGATATAAATCCAGGTAGAGTGAATGCTTTTGAGCCCTTGTGCAGTTGCTGTATCAACTGGTGACAGGATCCATGGAGCGCTCGTACAAAGACTTGTTTCAGTTTTCAATTCTCTGTGTTCGTGAAGGCTACACAGCTTTTGTGTTCAGCCTGTGTTCTCTCATGGGCTGTGTAAAGAGGGCAGTGGTTCTTCTGCCCCATGGCATTTTCCCAAAAGCCCAACAATGAGAACATCCTCCTAGTGCTCTGGTGACAGTTATGCCGGAACTTGGCAGGTTTCCCAGTTGGCATGTAGTTTGCAAGGGGACATTTACAAACACTCCCCTGAAGCAGGTGTCATACATATAAGCAAATAAGCAAATTCTGCCAGTCACAGTTGCAGAAAGGACATGAGTCTATAAAAAGACAGCCCCGAACCACCAGAAAATCACTTTATCTATTTCTTTCAAACAAACTGATCTGATAGGTCACAGAGTCCCTTTCTCTCTGATCATGTGTGTGTACTCTGGAACTGCAGCACTTTATAGTGCTAACCCTATTTCTCTTGAATGACATTTTTAATGCAGAAATTTGATTTTTATGTACAATATCCTTTCCTGTGTCTTTGAAAGAAGCACATTTGAGCTTCATATCTCTAAAGGAGGAAAAAAATAGGTAGAATTTGGAGTTCTAAAGGAAAATATTTTAAAAATGCTACTTCTCAAAAAAAAGTTTGTCTCTTTTTATGTGAAGTAATAGGATTTTATGAAGTCTTATGTGACAACTTATAAAGTCCCTTTTTCATAAATTTTATATTTGTTTTTAAGCTTACTTGATCTTAGCAAAAAATATTATCATAGTTAGTAAAAATGAGTACGCAACGGTTCAGTTTGAAAGATTTAAATCCAAATGGTTTTCACCCAAAATTGAAGTAATTATCTGAGCATCTTCTCATGGACAGGAAAAAACCAAACAAGAAAACAATAAAATAAATATGGATGTTTCATTGCACAAAGCCACTTGTAACTCTGCAGGGATTTTGCACTAATCACTGTTTATTTAATCTATGCTAATCTAATTTCTAGCTATTGTGTCCATGTCAGAGAAGTTGAAGTGTCATAGTAAGGCTGGTACTGACAGAGCAGTGGCTACCTTTGGGCAGGAGCTGTTCTAACTTTGCTGTGTGTACTATTACAGCTTGAAACAATAAATTGTTACACTGCACTTTAAGAGTGTTTTATTTCTGGGGCAAAGTTATCCAGTCTTTTCTACAATGATTTATCTAATTTCTCTTCAAATTGTCTGTGACTCCTCTCCATGCTGTATGCCTGGGAATTGAGAATACTAGAATTTCTCTGGTCCTCTTACTCACCCCAACGTAGTGCAAAAGCTTCCACATCACTTGTGTAACTTAAAACTTGTGCTCTTAAATGTTACAAAGATAGGAGACTAAAATTACAGCATTACTTGTGTCTGAAGATGCAAATGGGGGTCAAAAGTTTCATATTTGCTTATTCTAGCTATTTTTAACTGATGTTGTTTCTCTTTGCCTCGAGGCTGATTGTGTTGCTGTGAAAAACAAACCTGTTAAGGAAGCAGGGAAGTGGGCTGATCAGAGTTGTGATAACAGCAGAGGATATATATGCCAAATTAATGCAGGTACTCCTCTTTTTACTCTTTTTACTCTTTTTAGTTAAAACCAAAACTTTTTCTTTTTTTTTTTTTTTCCTAGGAAATTGCTTAAATATGTGGATTTAAACATGATTTTGCTCCCAATGAAGATAAATGCACAAGTTGTTCTTCAGGCAGGAAGAAAAAGGTCAAATAGTCAAATGTGGCAGAAGACCAGTTAGTCACTGCTCTCATCTGACACTTCCCAGCAAATGCTGTGTTGCTATTTTCCTGAGCTGGAATTTGTGTCTGCATCTTTGTGTCTAGTATGACCCTTGATATGACATTTGTTCCATAGTTTTTTAATTTTCTGAGTACATTGGCTTTCAAAACACGTTATGGAAAATACTGGTTTGTACATGTAGCATAAATTGTCTGGAATAAGACTGCAACCCATCTGCACTGAACTTGAGCAAAATTGCCTCCAAAAAAGAGATTAAAAATATTTAAATCTAGCATCTGTTTAAGTATCTGAACAATTTTTAAGGACTGGTCTGTTCTGACCATTTTATTTCTTGGAAAAAAGTCTTTGAGAAACCAAACAGTTTCTGCAAACCATTTCATTTGATGAAAAAAGATTTTATGAAAAAAAGTATGACCTAATTCCAAGTAATTTCAGTAATACTATTCTTGATGATTATACAGAATGCTCCTTTACTCTTTATCATAAGTTGTTTTAAGCAGCACTTTTCCTTTCTACAGCTTTGTAATTGAATTTTACTACTGTTGCTGGCTTAAAGCATATTTACAACCACAGTGAAATCATGCTCCCCTGTTGAACAAGTATATGGGTCTTTTTTTGTCCTTTATTTTACAGATGCTGAATTTCTGCCTTCTACAACTTCATCTCCATCCAACATTATCCGTTATGGGAATAGTAGTTACTTGTTCATCCACAGCAAAATGACATGGGAGGATGCACGGAAAAACTGCAAACAAAATCAATTTGACCTTTCCAGTGTCTTAGACACCTACAGTCATTCGTTCCTGTGGCTGAAGATATTAAAGTATGGGGTGCCTGTGTGGATTGGTCTTAACAGTAATGTGGTAAGAACATTAAACTAATTGAATATGATGCTGCTTTTCTCATGGACAAGTCAGGAACTGAAAAGTCTTATCATCTCTCTTTACTTTAGCTTATTTGCTTACATCTTGCCCCTAAATACTTCTTTGTGCTGTCAGAGGAATCCATCCTCTTCTGTTAATCTGATTAAATTGTGTGTATTACACATGCTTTTCACACTTTTCCTATGATATTCCACTCTGTACACTTTCAAATAAGGCATTTTAGTCTAGCATCTTGGAATATCTCATTATATATTTCAGGTATAAGTGTGATATATATGTGATATAGAATCCTAATATGTTAGAATTTACAGAAGAAAACATCTATTTTAGTAAGGATACCTAATTTTGAGAAGTACTAGAAGGTGCTATTACTATGAATATTTTAACATTTTTGAGGATAGTTAGCAAAGTAATTAATTAGTTTACCTAGTTTAATTTTATTTGTCTCCCCCTTCTCAATTGTTTGGTATTTTAATACTTTCTGTGTATTTAAATACAATATCTTTTTCTTCTTGGCACAGACACTTGTCCCACACACTCCATTTGGCTGAGCAAATGAAAAAAACCCCAAATATATGAACATAACACACCACTTCCCAAAAATCAAAAGATGCCTCTAATATTAATCGCCAGGATAAATCACTGAGTTAACCAGCTTTGGTGGGAAATGATTATGGACTTAAATGTATTCCAAGTTAAAATAATCTACATGTCTTGAAACTTCTGGGGAAAGAGCTAGTGCAAAAATTAGTCATCAGAATTTCACTCCCACAATTTATTTTTAATGAAATTGTTATTAGTCTCAAATTAAAGGTATTAAGGTCAACATTAACTCAATATCACTTGGCACTTCCTTTTGCTGAAAAGTACTTGTTGCACTGCTGTATTTCTCAATAAATATCTGTTTGTCACAACAAAAATTTCAAAGTTTGAGCCATTTGTATTTGTTACTGGTTTCTAAGAAAAGCCCCAATCCTTTTAACACAAAGTACTATGTAGACAGAGTAGATTGATAGAGTTTAATCATTCCAGTTGATGTTTTTTTCCTTAGACCAATGGGCGTTATGAATGGATTGATAACTGGAGAATGAAGTACACAAAATGGGCTGAAGGGGAGCCAAAGCAAAAACTGGGCTGTGTCTATCTTGACATTACTGGAGTCTGGAAGACAGGATTCTGCAATGAAAGTTACTTTTCTGTCTGCAAAAAGTCTGATGGTAAGAACTTGAAATCTGACCATTGCAATTTGATCAACATCTCATTAGAGATGCTGGGGTTTATTTCCAGAGCTAAAGAGATGAAATCATTAGAATTTACTTAGGTTGAATTAGGCTACTTTAAAGTTAGGGCAAAAACATAGTAAGAAAAAGCCAGTGTGACTGTGAGTAGCTATCACTTTATGTCAATAGTGTTAGATAAATTTTGCAAAGCTAAGACTTACACTACTCTGCTGTTTATTCTCCTATTGAATAAATTTGCAATGTCAAAAACCGCAAAAATCAAAAGGCAGTGAATGTAAAGAAGTAATCACATGTTTTTTTAAACTATTTTTAATCAGTTCAAGCTCCCACTGAGCCCCCTCAGCTTCCAGGAAAGTGTCCTGAATCAGAAGGACACAGATCTTGGATCCCTTTCCGAGGTCATTGCTACTACATTGAATCTTCATCTTCAAGAAACTGGGCCCAGGCATCTTTAGAATGCCTTCGACTAGGTGAGTATCCTACTTTTCCTAAAACAAGTATAAAAAGCATCAAGTAACAAAACCTACTTGTTTTCCTAACTGTGGAAAGCTGAACATGTGTTATGTGTTTTTTGCGATTCTGAGTGTGGTCCAAGTGTTGGACAAGACAGTTGGATCCAATTATTGCCTTAATGTGGAAGGTAATGGGAAACCTCTGTCTACCACACTGTCTCATGCATGCGGGATCAGGCATGTGAGGAGCTGTGTGGCCTGGAGTGAAGATCATGAAAATGGAAATCTTGTACTTTGACCCTGATGGGAGATAAACAGCTTCATCCACAGCGGTCACTAAAGCTTAATGGAATTTGTATCTTTTGTATTCTTGATCTAATTTCTTGATTATTGCAGTTTCATGCCACTGGAGTGAAAGCTGTTCAGTCTGGATACTATATGAGTAAACTAGAGCTGTGGTGCAGTTTCATTCTCTCAAATTCCTTCTTTGGGAAAGGGATGAAGATTGATTATGCTTGACTTCATATGTGTGTAGCACTGTTCTTCATGGCATTGGTGGCAATGTGACTTATTGGTGGCAATGTGACCAGACTTAGGTGTCTGGTCTCCCATTAGATTATGCAGAGATCTCAATCACTCTCCAGCAGAACTGGATTAGATGGCTTTATCTTCACTGGAAGTATACATTGTTATGTGGTCAATAAGAACCTACCAGTGAAACCCATGGCAAATGTAGACACCTGGTACTGGGTGAGAGGTCTCCCCCTCTCTTTTCTGATACTCAGGTTTGTTCCTGGGTTTTCATGAAGCAGTTTCTTGACAGGATAATGAGAATGCTTTCCACTGTGAAACATCTCTAAGAGATTTTTCTTTCCCTGTGTCTTCCAGGTGCATCTCTGGTGTCGGTAGAAGACTCAGCTGAATCCAACTTTCTGACCTACAACCTTGAACCACTTGAAGGGAAAACATCAACATTTTGGACAGGAATGTACAGAAATGTGGATGGTACTTTCTCTATTTTTAATGTCTTTTTTTTTAGTGAATAATTACTACAAGCTTTTTGGCATGAGTGTTGAAAATTTCACATTATAATTCTGTAATAAGGAAGGTAAAGCAAGACATAGGTAAGAGGCTGCTTCAATTAAATCCTATATTTGATGATTATTGCTCTCACATTAATGCAATTAATATTCAATTAGATAGATATTTCTATCCTTATGATAGACTTCAAAGTACAGTCTTGCACTGTTCAGGTAAAAAAAAAACAGTATAACTATCAGTGGCAGGGTTGCAAAATAGTTCAGGTGACTTGAGGTGGGGCTTTCTTGAGTTTTGGAAGATTATTTTTACAATTTTCTACCCAAGCACTTGAATGACAAATTTCTTAGGGATAAGACAACTTTTCAATTACAGCGCTTGGATCTTAACCAGTAATAGTGAAAATTTTTGGTAAAGGAAAGAATTTGAGGGTAGTCATTTATATACATGACACATAGAGGAAAGCTGAGGTTTACTCATGTGGTCAATTGACACAAATAGTGTTTGTTAAAGTGGTTATAGAGCAGTGTAGAACAGCACAACTTCCCACAGTGATCATAAACACAAGAGTTCTTCAGCTCTTCATTATAGCTCTACATAGTCATTATAGCAATTTCAGCATAAGTGCATAGCTAAATTTTGTACCTTTATGTGTGTATCCACATTGTATTCAGTTGCCATGTCCTCACACAAATGGTGTCAGGAATTAAAAAAACAAAGAACCCAAAACAAAAGCAAAATATGTAGAATCTTATAAAAATCAAAATACAGTTTTCATGCTGAATCTAAGAATTTGCTTGAGTACAACCTACAGTCACCAGTACATTTATTCTAAAAAAATAGCACTGTTAAAAGAAAGAAAGAAAAAAGGAACTGGAAGGAAGAAGCAGAAAGTCCAAAGCATAGCTGAGCAACAGTGATCACAAGATTTTGGAAGGAGATCTATAAAAAGGAATACTGTCTGTGTAAAGCTTGTGGAAATGAGTAGAAACTGGAAAACAAATGAAATAAAATTGGTTGTAGAAAGACTTCAGTGTGGGCTTTGAAAAGAGTAACACAAAACCTTCCTACAAACTACTGGAATAAAGAGCGTTTTGGTGAAGTTATATTTTAACATCACTTATTTCTATAAATGGAATAAGTAATTGACACTGCACCATTGCTATCACTTGAGGGAGATTCTTCTTGGAACTGTCTTGCCTTTGCAATGCAAAGCCAGATTTTTCTGCCATTTCCCAAAAATTGATATTATATCATTTGCATAAAAACTTAGGGGCAACATATTGTGTCAGAAGTAAATAGTTTAGTGGTCTGTCTCCAAAAGTGGTGACAAGTAAATTTCTCAGGAAGGCAATAAATATGGAGCATGTGAAGGTGTCAGTGTGGAAATTAAGACTATCTTTTTGTTTTTTCCATATTCAATGTCTTTTTCAATTAGGACTATGGCTGTGGCTAGATGGCAGTGCAGTGAATTTTGTAAACTGGAATGTAGGAGAGCCGTCTTCTCAGCAAAATGAGCACTGCGTTGAAATGTATGCAGACTCTGGGTATTGGAATAATTTCTTTTGCTCTTCCTACAAAGGATATATTTGTAAAAAGCCAAAAAGTAAGTGCTGCATTTATGAATTAGTTTTATGTATGGATTATGCTCTCTGTAAACTAGTGTTAGTAGATGGCCGTTACACACAATGCATTTCAGCTGGATGTTCTGACTTTTTATAAGTGCCAAAGGATACACATTTCCATACCAACAAAAAGAATGACTCTTTTCAGAAAGTAGTTCTGGACAGTAGTCAAGTCCCTTAAGAATTGCTTTTAAAGGACTGTGTTCATATCTTAGCTGTACCTAGTGTATACACTTGACAAGTTAGTGTGTTTTCTATTGACAGCTGTTGAGAAATCACAATGTAAGGACCCTGCCTTGCATACACAAATCTGTCAAACATATTCCTCAGGGTATCCCCTCTGCTCTGCCTGTAGAGTAGCCATTGTTTATTTCCCTCTGCCAGTCTCATGTGCACGTGTTTTCTGAGTATGATGTAGCGTTTCTATGAATTAAGTGTTTATAAAGTGGGACTTATTTAACGGCTTGGGATCTTTTGTCTCTGTGTCCTCCTGTTATGAAAAGATGAATGAATGAAAAGCAAAGCAAATAGCATAGTCTGAATGTGCTAAACTGAAGGTGTCCTGAAATAACTGAATGTGCAAATTTGACAGTAGGGACATCTAGCTCATATGTATTCCTAGAAGTCATCATAATAATTTCTTCCAGCATATATTGCAATATCAAAACCTCTTACTTATGCTTCCTAAGAAGGTTGAAATGTGTAGCTGCAATATACTGACTTCCTCTAAAATACTGGAAATGAGAGAAATTCTGCTCTCCTTTCTGTAAATTTGTTCTCATGCAAAATTATTCTTACTTACTCAAATGCTTGTAATGATGACTGTATCTTTTACAGGAAATACTGCAACATGTCAGTATATCCACCCTTTCAGAGTCCATTTATCAATCTCTTTGTTTTGTCATTGACAAAAATCCATAGATGTGGGTACCAAGTGTTAAAATAAATTGCCACTGTTCCTTTTTGACCATTCAGTTAAATTATTTGTGCTGCTACTGACATTCACCTGTTTTGATGCTGAGCAAAGAGCATCAGAAGCAGATGAAAGCTAGTTACTTTTTTCTATTAGCTTTAGCCAGTCTAGTCTACTAATCTGTAATGCCACAGATTCAACCTAATTCCAGAGTCAATGCAAGGATTATATAGTCACTCACTCCAAAACAGGACACAATCTAGTCCTACATTTTCATAGAAATGCAGCTTTTCTTGGCATAATTTTTCAGAACTGCGACAATGCTCCATGTGCAGAATTTAAACAAATTATTTTAGCTACAGACCAATAAATGGAGCATTAGAAGCACAGTTTTATCAAGTTGCACTAGCTACCGCTGGCTATGTTTGCTGTTTTCTGAAGAGACTGAAACACAAAAACATGACGGAAGTGTTCCATAGAATAGAAGTTATTTTCTGTTTCATTTGTTGAGCTAATTTTTACCATAGTAATTTGAGAGTTCTGTAGCAGGTCCATACCACAAAGTATCTAACTTTATTTCATAAGTGAGGAGATACTCAGTCTGGTGAAGACAAGGTCTAAGGTCTCTAGGGAGACCTTAGAACACCAAAAGGAGGCTCATGAGACAGGAGAGGGACTTCTTATAAGGGCTAGTGACAATCCAAGGATGGAAATTCATAACCTCCCTGGGCAGCCTGAGCCAGTGCTCAGTCACCCTCACAGTGAAAAAGTGTTTCCTGATATTCAGAGGGAACATCCTTGTGTTGCACAGTGGTGCCCACACCCTCTCTTCTGTCACTGGGCAGCACTATGGAAAAGACATAAGTGGGGCCTGGTAAAAATAATTTAAATTTCTGAGCTCACCTTTTTCAGAATGAAACCTGATGCATTGATTCAAGTTTGAATAATAAACTGATTTTATATCCACCTGGCAAAATAAAGACCTTCATCTTAAATGATGGCCCATTTGCCCAGCAAGCCAGATTTCACGGCCCTGATGTTAAAATTTAAATGAGCTACAAACCTGAACTTTTTAGTTCAGATGTGATACCTGCTAGGGCACTGTGAAGTTCATGAGTGATTTCAAGTGTCTATGCCGGTAAGCCATCAATATCTATTGGAAAACCAAATTTATTACACTTTCTACAAGTGTAGAAACACAAGTATTTGAAGAGTTTTTAATTATATTGAGGATTATGTTTGACCATGTCTATCCTCAAGATGCTGTATACATTTTCTTTTGGCTTCACTCTGATGTCTGGATCGGTCTTCATGGAGCTTTTTGATATTCCTTTTTTGTTAGTTTATTTAAATAGCTACATATGAGACCAGAATACACTAGACCATTGTGCTATGCCTTAGGTGTATATAATTTTGTATGAACTAAACCCAAGTGTTTTCACGATTTAGTGGTTTGTATTACCATATATTTGTCTGAGCATGATTTTCAGTATGCTCCAAAATATAAAAATAAATAATGTAGAAATAAACAATAATACAAAAATATAATTATTTTTTAATGCTTTCAAGTTCCAGCAACTGAAATGCCACCAGCATCTGAAATGCCACCAGCTGAAATACCTACAATGGGTAAGAATATTGTCTAACAAGTAGAAAAAAACTAGTCCTGCATAAAATCATAAACCAAAAATATTCTATTCTGTATTATGTCTCTTAAATTTTCTTTTATACCCAAGTACTGTACCTGTTTCCTGGGATGACATTGTTTCCAAGTAGTGCACAATATAGTCTATTTGGGTGCATGTCCAAATGTAGATTAAAAAAAAATAATAATTTTGATATGGCATGCAATATTACTGATTTAAAATCAAGTTATTTTATGTTGCTACTGCTTCTTCTCATTACATCAAAACAAATGAACCCCTTTTTCTTAAAAGATCATGCATTCTAAAGAACTTGCTTCCAGTAATCAGATAAAGACTTCTGTAGCATTCTTTTGATTTCTTCATATTTGTTTTCAGCAATGACAAAAGATGAGAAGGCTTCTACCCTGAACCACAGCAAAACGGGAGTTATAGTTATTGTTGGTATCATCATCCTAGTTGGAAGTGGCCTTGCAGGATATCTCTTCTACAAAAGAAGAAAGAATTGCTTGCCAACAAATGACAGCTTTGAGAATAATTTGTATTTTAATGGTGATGCAGTTCCTGGAATTAGTGACACAAAGGATCTTGTGACCAACATAGAGCAGAATGAACATGCAACACTGTAATGTAACAAAAGGAAATGTAATGTAATATGTAATATAAAATGTAATGTAATAAAATAAAATGTGCCTTGTTTTATTAAAATTATGCAATTAGAATGAAGCCAAAGGTATTTTCTCATGTGCAATTACTGTACTAGCCTGTTTCTGTGTGTGTGTAATGTCATACACTGCAGTTATTTTATTTTGTAGCCATTATATAAAGTGAAAGATTTCAGGTCTCAGAATTTGATGATCACACTGGTGGATGTGGGTCTTAAGAAAAGTGATACTGTTGGCTAATTATAAAATGGAACAGTAGAAATGGATAAAATAAAGAAAATAAAATCCAAGAGCCCCTTGAATAACACGCACAAGATTTGACGTTTCTGCATAAGATTTGTTTCAAACCATGCTATTGAACTCAAAGGTATTCAGTAAACATCTTCTAATTTTACCATCTTTCAAGTATTCCCATGGACTTAAGTACAGCCATAGTCACTAGAGGTTAAGTCTGTATTTGGGCACATTTCCCCTTTGAACTACATGGACAAAAAGACCTTTACGATATTTCAGTTCCCACAACTTCATACAACACAAAAAACCAAGAATGTAGTACTTGCAGTTTATGTATTCTAGGATTTAATCAGGTAAAATGTGGAGACAGATCTCTGGAGTGGAAAAGTGTGGTTGATGTTAGCTGCCAGTTTTGGCTGGCTACAAGTGGGTTTGTTGGTGAGAGGTGATGAAGGTCATGGCAAAACTTCCTTTTTACCATGCAGCAGTTACCGAGGAGAGGGAGGAAGATTGCCTGTGCATGTTCTGGAGGTTTCTAGGAGCAGAAGGTTTCTGCATAGCTGTTACGGTGATCACATGTTGGTACTGCTCTCTACAGCTTCTCAATAAGTAGGTTTCTGGGATATGTGATGCAAGTAAAGAACAATTTAGCTTTACCGATGTAATAGTTACTACTGATTTTATTTACTTTCTAAAATGGTTAAATTAGCTACTATTTATGGACATCTTATATTCCCCAAGGAGTTTATATTCCTAATTTTTGTAGATCCTGTAAAATGTAAATCATGAGTGATTCCTCACTTGCTTACAAAGATTTGAAAGAATTGATTTTGTGGTTTCAGATTTTGCGGTTTCAGATTTTGTTCTCTGAAATAAAAAATAACTATCTTTGATTTTTAAAATAGGTTTGCATTTTATAGTCTCATCTATATAAGACACTGTAACATCATAAAGTGAAAAAGGAGATCATACCACAGGGGAGACATTCCAGCAAAAGTTGTGATCAAGTATATTAACCATATTTTCCTGAATCTGTCCCAGGATTAAATCTGCTTAAAGACAAAACAAAAATGTGAGTTGAGTGATTTAGTAAAAGTCTTAACTTACATAAATATGCAGGTAAGATGGGAAAATTTGTCCAGGAACTCATTTTCTCTGGCTCTGTTCTCTTTCTCCCAGCTGTTTCCTTGCTCTGTTCCTGCTGTTTCCATTTTTAATGCACAGTTGTTTCAGCATGTTTTTTCAAGGATCAGTATCTTTAATGTTTTTTTATGCCATCTGATGTGGCTCGTGACAGAAAGCTCTTGACTGACTGATTAACGCTACTAAGGGTCATGTTTCAGTTACATGGAGGAGTGATGCCAGGTAGAAATTTATGTGAAACAGACAGTGGAAAGCCAAGAGAGCCTGACTGGAATCCCAGCCTCACTGTGCTGGCTCACTGTGTTGAGCAAACACCAAACAGGTGCAGTCTCACCTAAAAGAAGCTCAGACCTCTTCTGGGCCCTGCACAATCTTAAAATGGTATCGAACAATGAGTCCTTCTACCAGATAACCTTTATTCCCATGAACATATGCAAAGGTATGGTTGCAAAGAAAATAAAAATAGAGGGGATGTCTCATTTCTGGTTCTTTGCCATACTTATAAAGCTCATCACTAAAAAGTGTCAAGGAGGGAATCCAGCTACTGGAGCCTGGCTAGTTCTGAGCTCATTCATTCGTTTATTTTTCCTGAAATCCAGCATCATCTCTGAGTTGGAGAGAATTAAAAATGCCATGCTAGTTAGTAGCTGGCAGTAGATGTAGGTGCTTCTGTGTCAGTTCTGCTCTCCTGTCCAAACAGGTATAGAAAAAATAAAGAAGGTTCCAAATGAGAGGCCCTACTCTGAAGATGGAGATGCTTAGCCTACTCCTTTTAGAAAGAGTGTAAGTTGAAAAGACTTGAAAGATTTTCAGAAGAGGGGGAAATTTAAGCTGCATAGCTTACAGTACTTCCTATTTCAAGACAATGGAATTGAAGTAAATTTCACATTAGAAAGATTAATATAGTAACAGTAGCATTTACAGCACAGGAAATCATTGCAGTTCCACGTCATGAGCAGAAAATGAGCACTGATACTTTATACACAGACTATAACAGAAGTTTTTGAATAGAAGGTAGAGAAACAAACAAATTTAAACACTTTAAACAATATCTAATTAGCATAAGATCAAATGGAATGCTTTTACTTAGGAACAGAGATAAGTAAAATGTGCTTCTCTATTTGACTGGAAAAAAGAAATGTATCTTACTGGAAATGAGTCATGTTCATATGGACACACTCTAATTTTATATTTGACATATTCTGATCCTTCACCAAATCTTTCAACCATTTTCTGCTACTGACTGCTATTCATATTGGGTTGGTCAGGTGCCTTAGAATCAAACTCTTGCTCTTGTGATCTCTTACTTTGTCTCCCAAGTAGATGACACTACTTAGGGAAGGTCTTACTACTTAGGGGAGACTGTATTTTGCTATTTTGCATACATAAATGCATACATATATATATATATATATATATATATTCACAGAGGAATTGGGTTCTTCCTTTTCTGAAATATACTTATTGTAAAAACAAGGAAAATAATTTCTTGAAAAACAAGATGATGAATAGTATGAACAAGAGAGAATATGAATAGAAAAGCAAATAAATGTTTTAACAGATCCCTAATAGTTTATATCATCCTCTGATGCTGCCAAGGTTTCTTACATTTAGAAAAATGAAAGGAAAAAATCACTCATTATGTAGCATGAAGATAGAAAAATAGAAAGGTTGTTCCTTTTTTTTTATTTTTAGGCTAGAATGTTCCAACTGAGGTTTAGAGTGGTTTTTTTTGAAAGAAATAAATGTTTATAACTTGGAAACTGTGATTGTCCTACGTGTGGGGATTCTGAATTGAAATCTTATATCAAGTTGTAGCAGGCTAAATGATAACAAAATTAATTTCATATTTTAATATAAGTGGTTTTTTGAAAATGAATGTAGGGAAGCATCCAGTTGAATCCAGATGGCCTCAACCACCCATTTCTGCAAGCACCTGAGGAATGACTTGATGGCAAAATTCAGTAGTGTGTAAGGTTTTGTCTCTTCACACTGCTGTGTTTCTTGATACACTTGTGTTTAATTCTCGTTTCCCCTTTTCTCTGGAAGTTTGGACTTTAGAAGAAAGGTGGTGAATCTGCACGCTGTGAATGTAACTTCCTGCCTGGGAGCAGAGGCTGCCAGAGGAACAACGCTGACTCAACACAAACCCCAGCAGCTTTTGTTCCTCGCCACTTTTAAAACGTCAGGCTCTGTCTTGCCAAATGGCAGATCCTGGAGCACTTCTTCCCAGTCCTATGGTTTTCTTTCCCGCTTTGTGGGCTGTGATGCAATCTGCTCAAACACACAAATACTGAGGTAAAGCTGAGTTTTACTCTTGTTCAGCCTCTCTCAACATATTGTCAATACCAGTCCCTCACCAACCACTGATCTTTGTTCAGAACAGAACCAGTTTCTTTTTCTCTGTTGTAATTATCCTTGTTACACCCTGGTAGATTTGGATATTCTGAGGTGTTTTATACAGCAGAATCACAAGACATATTTGTCTTGCTCCTGAACAAGGAAGGAAGGGAAGTTGGAAAATTGAGGTTGCATGTTCAAACACTCTGGTGTTGGGGAGTACCAGAATGCTTGACTGCAGCCATTCTTACATACAGATCATAACTTACTGAGTAATTGGATTCTGTGGAGCTGCCCTCATTTATTCCACATTGCTCAGTTCTCAGTATCCTTTTCAGGCTCCCTTCTTGGCATGGCTTTGCTGTAGCTGTGTCTGCTGGCTTTGAGGTCCCACAGTTCTCTCTCACTGTTGTGGCTTTGTTCTACTCCAATTCCCTGCTTATGCTTTCAGACCCAGTCGTTTGTCTACATCTGAGTCAGAGTAATAGAAGCAAAATCCCACAACTTCATGTGGGTGTCCAGGATTTTCACTGCCTGAAACAGCAGCAATTTTGCTGCAGATGCAATATTGGGGAAGGTATGCCACACCAGCCTCTCCTGGAGGTATGGGAAATGAAATTTTCCAAAGTCCATGTGCAAAAACTGATGCAAAGCTTCCACCAGAGTCCCTTTTCTTGTCCCTGTGCTCTAAGTTTTTTGAGATCTTTAATCTATCATGGAGAAAGCTTTATCAAAGCAAACATCAGAATTTTGTCAGAATGCCTGTAGGGTGTACACTTTATGGGGTGAAAATTTTCGCTGACTAGTGGCATGAAAAATGAGGCAGTATTCCTCATCAGTTTTGTTTTCCTCACTAGCAATAATTGAAAATCCAGTATTTTCCAGTTATAGGTTTTTTTTTTTTCCTAGAACTGTGTGCTTTCTTTCCCAATTTTTTCAGCTGTTGCTGTCAGTTGGGTAATTATTCCTGCATATAGTCAAGAATGGAGCAAAAGAAAGAATAGGTGTCTCCTGAAGAATGCAGATCTGACTTTCTACAGCTTTTTTTTTTTCTTTTCTGTGGAATTTCAGGCATGGAAAATTCTGTTTCTCTTTGACTCCAAGGTCATAGTTACTTGATTTGTGTGGTGTCCCAGATTTTTCACAATACTGCAGAACACTCTGGCTTTTTTCATCATGTATTGATATAGACAAATCTTTCTCTTCTTTTTTACTTTTTTTATTTATTTCTGAAAATGAGACAGTAATTTCACCTTTTGTTAAATATAATGATTCTGAGTTATAAGGTATGTATTAAAAAATCCACACTCAAATCTTACCTGTTAGATCTTCTATTTCCATGGCAAACTTGGATACATTAGAAAAACTAGCTTAGGAAGCAAAGTTTACTCATTAATGTATTATTTCAAAATTACTCATGTGACCTGACATAGTTCCTTATTTGACGCTCAGAACTTCCCTGTATCTCTTTGGTCTTAAAAAGGGTTTGTTAATCCACTTCAGTGCAGTGGGGTTTTCTTGCAAGGCAGTGATTTGGTCTTTAGGATCAATACGAGGTGAAGGGAAGAAAGGAGTGAAATGTTTGCCATGTCTCTCTACTTGCCCCTGATTTTTCTACTCTCCATTAGTACATCTCTTCAAATGTCTGGTAAGTCTTTGTCCTCTGCTTAGCGTGGAGGTTTTCAACTTCTTTAACGTCTTCTAGTTATCTCCCTTAGTGGGCAGTGAATTTAGATCTAGTCACAGCACATAATTTGTAAATGTTATGTTTAGCTTGAAGTTTGGTGATATCTGCATAGGAATTCTTTTTCCTTAACCCAGGTTTATGAATGAAAGGAATATGCCAACAGATGTGGCCATAACCTTGGCAGTGCTGATTCTCGAGAAAGCAGACAAAATCTGATTTCACTTTACTCCATTGGAGGCTAGAAGAGTTCAGTACAGAGCAGTGAACTCTCAGCATGCACAGAACTATTGGCTGATGTGTGCTTTGAGTTTCTTAGCAGTTCATAAAGACCATAGCATACTGATCAGTGCATATTAAAAACTCTTTTCCAAGCTGAGAGCTTTAGGAAGCACCTTAAAATCTCCCATCCATTAAATTTCACACCCTCCTACTACTGAGAGGAAAAAGAAATGACACTGTGTCTTTTCCATGGCAAGTTCCCAGCTAGAGAACTCTGGAAGTCCAGTACTATTGCTTGAATGGCAGCAGGGACTGTGCAATGCACCAGTGATCTAATCCACCACAGGACAATTTCTTCTTGGCATGCTTTTGGGTGAGACCAAGTGACTTCTAACCCATCCTCTGCTAACCTTCTCAAGAACCACTGCAGCCTGAGAGCTCTGTCATGGAAAATATCATCTGGCTTGATCTATAGCCTTTCAGAGCAACAATACCAAGGCTGTTCAACCACTCCCTGTCAGCTTTGGGATGGGAGGGTTATGAAAGCCCCGTTAAGTACTCTGGCCTTGGCAAGAAACCTTGGGTAAAAGTTGATGGAACTGCTGAGTGAGTTGGGTGATGTTGCCTGTCACCTAGAAGGGAGCAAAGGGATGCAAGCTGAGCTGTGAAAGAGTGAAGATTTGGAAGAAGCTTTTTGTTGAAGCTGATCTTAAGAAACAAAACCCTGATATTCAGTGTCTCACATTTCTATTTACAAATGTAGTTATTATTAGCACTTAGGATATTGGCTAAGTTTAACTGTTCTAAGAACTGATGATGCTGCAAGTTATGGCTTCTCTCCTGAGAAACCTACAAATAAAACTCTGTGAAGAAATGAATTTTCACACAGCTGCTAAAAATTTCCAAGATAATTAACCAAAAATGAAAAATACATCACTTTCTTGGCAAGCTGAAAATGACAATATTATTCTGGGCCAAATATAAAAATTATTTAATTTTGAGTATGTAAATGATTTTTAATAGCTCTAAAGCAAAAATAGTCCTTTTACTTGCAGAATAAAAGCCCATTTAAATATGATTTTGTGGAACTTTGAAGAAACTATGAAATGTAATGTAATGAAGGTCATTTTTGACATGCTTTTTGAGACCACTGTGGTTTCAGGAGGGATATGAAGAAAAGCAATTTCTCTTGAAAGAACTGTATTTTCAGCTCTTGTGTTTTTTCATTTTAAGAATATTTTAATAAATATCCTTCATACCAATGATTAACTTCCCTTGTTTTATCTCTCTAGGAACTATATATACTGTTTTAGTTTTTTTGTTTGGTTTGGTTTGGTTTGGTTTTGTTGGTTGGTTTGGGGTTTTTTTTTTTGGTAGCAGACTGTCATATAGCAACTAATTGCCTGTATCTCCTAAGAA
Organism: Anomalospiza imberbis; assembly: GCF_031753505.1. Lineage (NCBI taxonomy): Eukaryota > Metazoa > Chordata > Aves > Passeriformes > Viduidae > Anomalospiza > Anomalospiza imberbis. The sequence continues at coordinate 132,098,672 of NC_089681.1, forward strand.
ACCTCTCCTCAAATTGCATTGTCATTTTATCTTATAGGTAGGGGAATATTTTCAATCTATAATGAAGATAACAAGCTCTGTGCCCAAGCTCAGAACTCTAGCTCAGTCATAACCACCACTTGTGATGAACATGATGAGTTTCAGAAGTTCAGGTGGGTCTCTCCCACGCAGCTGCTGAGCATGGCACTCAAGCTGTGCCTGGGAGTGCTCGCCAAGGACGATGAGGCTGCCGTCACCTTGGAATCCTGCAACAGGACAAATGAATTCCAGTGGTGGGAATGTAGAAATGAGACGCTTGCAACCCATGGCAAGGATTTATTTCTCAACTATGGCAAAGGGAAGGGGAAGAAAATGAGGCTGTCCAAAGTATCCAACAAAGGGAGCAGGTGGAAAATCCATGGAAGTGCAGACAGCGTGTGCTCTCAGCGCTATGAGGGTGAGTACTGAAATTCCGTTTCTATTTCTTGGTAACGTGACTGCCCCTTCCTACAAAGCATGCCACTGCCTGCTTGACAGGCAGCAACTATTTTCTTAGAGTGACATCTGCAGAGGAGCTAATTATAAATAGGATGTTGAAATGAAAGGTGAATATATCTGTATACTTTTCAGCAAATATAGCTGTATACATTTCTGACAAACTTATAAAGTGCAATTTTTTCAAATGATAGAATAAAATTACAAAGGCCCATGATGTAAAGATAAGGAGGAATGGGAATTCTGTTTGTACAACAACAGCAAAAAGAAATCTATGACTGTTTTAAAATATGTCTGATCAATTTGTAGAAGAGATGATTGTGTTATATTTATTTGATTTGACCTCTAATAATCTCTAATAAGTGAATTTCCAGTTTAGATAGAAGGAATCCACCATTAACATTATTTACTTAGTGTTTTCCAGGCCTAGTAAAAACAAAAAGTAGAAAAAAACAAAAGGAAAAATGGTGCATAATGGTTTAGGATGCAATGTTTTATCATCCTGGAAAAAGACCTCTAGACAGTAAGATCTCCTTTTCCTACAATTTTGTGGCTCTTGGGCTATGTAGAGGGGGCATTCAGGATCAAGTAATCAATCTCCTTTCTGATGAGGCACTGGTATGCCTCAACTGGTATGCCTATTGTTATTTAAATTCCCAACTGGTATGTTGGGAATTTAAATAACAATAGAATAGATTTTTGTTGTACACTACAGCTGTTGCATAAGAATGAAGTTTGTCATAATCTTGTACAGACAGAAGCAAATTAGACTGGAGAGTGATGGAAGTCCTAGCAGAGTCCTTGCAAATTTAAGATGTAGCTTCCTCTCATAAAGACTAATAAAAATATTGTGATACCTCCTTTCCAAGTTTTTTCAACTATGCAGGGGAAAAAAAAAGAGAATGGATACATTATCTAAGGACAAAAGTATGTATGACATGGGAGAAGCTGAGTCACAGAGACTTCTGACACAATAGTCCAGAAAGCAATGGCATAACAAACTTAAACAGAAATTAGTTTGAGGCCCAATTAAGTGTTTGAGAGTCTTAGTTCTGAATATTTTGCCATAGTCATACCTGATTGGCACAACAACCTTTTAGAGGTTTGAGGCAACAAATACTGGTGTGTTGAGCCTTTCATGACTCACCTTTTCCACAGAAAACTGGCTATGAGTGTCACTGTGGTGAGCATCTGATGCCAGCTGACAATTGATCAGTATTGATCTCTGCTTTTCTCCATAGATATCTATACATTGGGAGGAAATGCCTTTGGTGCACCCTGTGTGTTCCCTTTTAAGCACCAGGGGAAATGGTATGCTGAATGCATCCCTCGGAGGGATGACGCAGACTCTCTCTGGTGTGCAACTTCTTCAGATTTTGATAAAGACCAGTTGTTTGGAAACTGCCCACGGAAAGGTAATTTATTTATAAAAATCTCAGGAAAGCTGTTAAGCAAAAGTGTCATCCACTGTCATGGTCAAGATGTTCTTGGGATGTGGAAGTAGCATTGGACAGCAAGCTGAATTCTGGCTTGCCTAGTTTACTGGTGAGCTGTGCAACATGGACTTGAGGCATCTGCTCTGCACTCCCACTGTCCTACAGTGTCCCCAAGACTGGTACTTACAGGGAGTATTCTGAGGGCGGTGACTGGGACTGATGGATAAACAAAGAGGAAACCCTAGGACTGGGTTTCAAGACAAAAGGAAGTGCAGTGGATGAGGAAGGTGAGATTTATCAGGAGACTGTGATGTATTACAGCATGGAGAACAGGAGGGCTTTAGTGAAGGGAAGGGTGCAGGACACACTGAAGGCAGTGACCTTCACCTGCCTTCAGTGCTTCCATTCACAAATTCCCTGCCCCTTCATCCCCACTTCACATGTGATTGTGTGGAAATGGTAATTTCTGTTTTATTGGGTGGTCTGGAAAAGCATAAGAGGGATTTGAAGGTAAGAAATGAGTGTGGAGACCAAAACTTCTATGTGGTGAAGAGAGAATTACTTGTAGAGGTAGACTTTATCAATGAGTGGGTTAATGTGGACTGAAATGTGAGAGAAGTAGATGAGTTACATAAATAAATAGGAACAGGGTCAGTGTAGAAAAATTAGTTGGATAAATAATTCCTTATGTGATTGAAATATTTTTAATACTGAATGGACAAACTATATTTATGTGAGGCAAAAAGTATGAAAAAATTATCAAATCACATGGTTATATCGTTTTAGTCTGCATCAAAGATTTATTTTCTGGGTTACTAAACGTGAGTATCTTGTCAAATTGCTGGTATCATCTTTTATAGACACCACCCACAATAACTTTTGGAAAACAAATCCTGTGACAGAAACACGGTATCAGATAAACTCAGAGTCACTTTTGACATGGCACCAAGCAAGAAAAAGCTGCCAGCAGCAGGATGCAGAATTATTGAGCATCACAGACCTTCGTGAAGAAATGTATTTATTAGGTAAAAATACCCTAAAATAATAATTTATAAAATCCACTGTTTAAAATGTAAGTCAGATCCAAGGTTTTAACATGGTTACTTATATTTATCTCATAAAAATAGGTTTCAGTGACATTCTTATAAGAGTTGTCCTTCTCACAAAACCCTATATTAAAATAATGGAAATAATCTAACTTATGCCAAAAAAATATATCGCTCATGCTTTAAAATATTATTTCCAGTTTTATTGAATGACTTAAAAAAATCAGAGACATTTAAAAACCTGACTGTTTTTAGGGCTCACTAGTGACCTGGGCATCAATGCAAAGCTCTGGATTGGTCTCTACGATGCACTTGACAGTGGCTGGAAGTGGACTGGGGGAAGTCCTTTCAGATACCTCAACTGGGCTCCAGGTAAGTTCACTTTTCTTAAATGATGATCAATATCTGGGTCAAAATTTCCTCCCCTTCTCTCTCCTCCTCTCCCCTCCCCATCACAGTGATGCTCCCTTGTCACACCTCTTGGGATTTATCACTCTAAAGAATAATACTCTAGTGGCTTTGCAGCTACAAAGGTCTTGCACATTCCCTCCTGTGAAGAGGTGACAAGTTTCACTGTTTACAGAGGGATCCTGTTGCTCTTTTTTAAAGGAAATCCCTCTGTGGAATCTGGAAAAATATGTGGGACTTTCCAAGGTAGGAATGGCAAATGGGAAAACCAGCTGTGTGATCGGAAGCTGGGATATATCTGCCAAAAGAGAAACACCTCCTTGGATTCTTTCACCATTGCCTCAGGTATGCTGGTCAAAAGCTAAGGCTAATTTTACAGGCAGTGAGAAATATTGTGAGGATGTCATATATGAAAAGGCAACATATTGCCAAAACAAAAGGCTTACACTTGTTGACCTGGGTCAAATACTGAGAAGACTTTAATTTTTTGGATCATTTTAAAGATGATGTCTAAACGTTGTTCATCATTTGGAAAAGAGCCCAGGGTACTGAAAAAGGCAGGATTAAGTGTTTAGTCATGTTATCCAGACCATGAAATACTGATAAATATCCTCTGCTCTGATATATACTCAAACCTATGTCCTGCTAAAAGATGTGAGCCAGAGTTCATACTCCCCTGCTCTCTGTGACATTTTTTATTCTATTCTGAAAGGAAAAAATCAGAGTATACATCTGGAACCTTTCCCCTGTTTAGTTCCCTTTTTACTTGAGGCAGACTAGCTTCTTAGCTATGTGAAGAAATTGGTGTGCAGTTGCTTAACAGGGAATTCTCAGCATGCAACTAACTTCACAGTACCTCTCTCCCCTAATATATATGAGATATATATATGTATATGAGATTATACAGCTCAGGGGAGCATGCATATCCTGTACTTTCTGGCTGTATCCAGGCAGCTCACTTGGAAAGGTTTCTGACCCTGCTAACCTCCAAACCATGTCTGGATGTTGCTTAGGGGAATGCAATTTGCCCAGGTCCCAACCATGCCCAGGGAGCATGGCCATACTGAATTCATACCAAGAAATCAGTGTTGAACAAAGTGTGTGGCATTTCTGTGCAGCTGGAACGCCTGGTATAACAATTCTGGTATAATGTGGTTGTGTCTGGACTCTCTGATACATGATTTAGGCTGTGTGGGAGCTCCAACCGGCTCCTGAGCACCTGGTATTTGCACAAATAAAAACATTAAAAGCTACGAAATTCACAAAGATAGAGTCCCTGAGTAGGAAAAGAGGCCCTTTTCTGTAGAACCTGGTTGTTCCTAGAACCTCACTGAGAGGGATTTAATGTGGAGTTGTGCCCTGCACATTTGCATGTCAAATTACTCAGTATTTACTTAATCCTGTAAAACAGTTTTTTGGGACCTCCAAGTACAAATAAGAGGATTTTTTTTTTCTTTTTAATCTTTATACACTCAGACTTTGGCTCCTCTTCTCTTTCAGCATGTGCTCCAATATTTCAAATTCATATCAGCACAGGTAATTTTCTTTTTGATGTCTAGAACTGACTAGAACTTCTCATTAATAACATCATTTTTTTTTAGGTGATTCAAAGCATTTTAAATGCCCCAGGGAATGGGTGCCCTATGCAGGTCATTGCTACAGAATTTATAGAACACCAAAAATATGGAAAGAAGCTCAGTCTTCCTGTAGAAAAGAAGATGGGGAGCTGGCAAGCATTCATAATATTGAAGAGTACAGTTTTACAGTGTCACAGCTCGGGTACAGTGAGTATTCCTGAAGATCACTTTCTTTTTTTTTTTTTTTTTTTTTTTTTTTTTCTTTTTTTTTTTTTTTTTTTTTTTCATCTGGGACTATGCTGTTGCTATTATTTATTTAATCACTATAACCATGGTCTTATTTTTTTTAAAGTTCTTCAGTCAAAAGTGGGTGTGAGATGTAATTATTCCATTATATATCCATACCTACAATTAATTTTGTGTTCTCAGAGCCAGATGATGAGCTCTGGATTGGTCTAAATGACTTCAGGATTCAAATGTACTTTGAATGGAGTGATGGCACACCTGTGACTTATACCAAATGGCAGCATGGACAGCCAACCCACACTTGGAATAGGGCAGACTGCATCCTTATGAAGGGACAGGTAAAAAAATCCCTTCCTCACTCTCATACTTTCTTCTGGCCTTTTGCCTCTTAAAATGAAAACATTAATTAAAAAAAAAGCAACAAAAAAAGTAATGCTGATTTTCAAAATATTAAAAATATTTATGAACTTGGTTTAATTTAGGATATCTTAGTGTGGAGGGATTCTTGAGACCAGTTCTAGGAAGCTGTGTGATGCATCAGATGCAGTGCACTGCATGGAGAATTGGTCTTCTCTGAGACAATTCCCATCTGAAATTGGTTGAAACCACTCATCATCCACATGGAACATGACTGATCACAGACAAATAGATTCTTGGAGCACAGATTTTCCAATTTTTCTCTAAAACTACTAAAATATATGGGTTTTAGTGCTACTTTGGAGGCATAAATCCAGATTTTATTTTATTTTCTAATAATAAAATAAAAAGTGTAATATTGGGAAAAAAGACTTACACAAGATATTTTTTAATATTTTATGTTTGGTTTATCCAGCATTTCCTTGCCATAGACATCTGGTTATATGAACATAAGAGATGCTGTGCTGGTGAGAATAGAGAGCCTAATGTTTCTTTCCTGCTCTCATCAGAATCTCATCTGAATCTTTAATAGATATGTTCTCACACTTCTGAAGAAATGGGGCCCTTACTGTATGCATTTGGGAATTTTGGAGAAAGAACCAAGGCAAGGAAGAGAGCTGAAACAGTCTCAGCCACAGGAAGACAGAAGGGCTCTTTCTGAGGATGGATATTCTTTTTGGACCTGATTTGTCTCTAACTTTCACTTATCTTTGTGGTTTCTTCTTACAATACCTAGGATGGATCCTGGGCTGACAGTGCTTGTGAAATGAAATTTGGCTACATCTGTAAAAGGAAACCCTTGGCTGAAGAACCAGGGGAAGCTGAAGTTACTTACCCTGGCTGCCAGAAAGTAAGTGTAAAACAAAAGCAGCAAAAGGCGATTGCTCATTACTTTCACTTCCATGATAATAACTATGACAGAAGTAAATTATTTTGACTGTTCTTGGTGGAGCCTAGAAAACTGTTTATGCATTGATACTTCTTAGACTGATAGGGAAACTTTTGCTTTATTTAACTGAAATGTAGATTGGCTTATATTTTTATTCCCTTACAAGTGTATTTCACTCAGCTCTCTCTTACTGCAGAACTGATCACTGCACCCATAAAAGCCACTCTCTGCTGAGGAGTCTTTTCAGGGTGCAACACACGTGTCAAGGGTTGCATGCCTCCTCAGTTCTATCAGTCTGCCACAGGAATCAGGAATATTTGACCTGACTGTTCTGCAGGTTATAAACTCTTGTAACAGCCACTTATGCAATGAGAAGGCAGAGCAAGCTTTACACAGGGAGCTGCAAAGCGGCTGTGGCTGCCAGCCCCAAGGCATAACCACGGCTCACTGTTTGCAGACCCTTGCTGTGTCCTGTATCAAGGGACAAGACATGTAGTTATGGTCACAACGCTATGTTTGATTATCCTCTTGGTTCCTTTCATGGCCTTTGGGATAAGTTTTGACGTGGGGTGTGGTACTAGTGTGGCTTTTGGAAGTGCACAAAGCCATGCAATCTGACAACCTCTCTGAACACCTCTACACTGACAGGGCTGGATGAAGCATGGCTTTTTCTGTTACTCCTTGGTGCAGTTGCCAACAACATTTTCTGATGCAAAAAAAGTTTGTGAAGAAAACAAAGGTTACCTGGCTACTGTAAGAGACAGGTATGGAAACATAACTCTTGTCCTCTAATGTGTGTAACCAGGATGGAAATGTTAAACAGAAATTTCTTCTTACTTACCAGTTATTCATAATGTCTATCTAATGTGACACCACTCTTTCCCAAGAAAACTTAAGGTAGAGCTGATGAAGTATTGCATAATACATCAGGGGCTTTTAGGTCACCAATACAAACATTCAGGCTATTGTTACTTCACACTTACACTGTTGCCTATGGGAATTAAAAAATTGGGTCACCTGCACAACAACCCCAGATTGACAGATTGTTTTAAGACTTTTTGAACTAAAAATAGACAGATAAACAAGGAACTATTTATTTCTCTTGGATTCAAGCTTTTCAGCCTTTTTTTCTTTCTTTGCAACAGCCAGATCTGGAAAAATTTTAGAATAAAAGTAGATTTTTTCCCCCACAGTAACAAGATTTAAAGATCTAGAACTTATAATAAATCTCAGTAAAACACAGTAGCTCTTATTTATACAGAATGAGAAATATATACACATTAACTTAAGTATTGTTTGTCTTGTGTTCATTGCAGAGTATAAAAGGTGAATAGAATAATCCTAAATTCTAGATATAATTTACATTAGCAAAATGTAAGGGAAAAAATATTTTGTATGATAATTAGAACTGTAGAAGTAAGATAATTACCCTTGCTTCATTTCATACATATTGACAAATCATCTTAACCTGATGAGATTTGCTACCATGAACTGTTTGAAGAAGTGAATAAATTCTGATAAAATGTGATACAAAATGTGATAAAATGTGATACAATGAGTTTGGTGCTTACTCTTCACAGATATGAACAAGCTTTTCTGACCTCCATAATTGGATTCAAACCAGAAAAATACTTCTGGATTGGTCTTTCAGATGTGGAAGAACAGGGGACATTCAGGTGGGCTAATGGAGATCCTGTCACCTTCAGTCACTGGAATGTGGGAATGCCTGGTAAGTGCCATGGGGCCATTGAGTTCCTGCTGCTTGGAATGACAAAGTGAGGATTTGAAAGCTAAAATGTGGTTTAGAAACTCTCTGGCATAAAGCAGCAGAAAGGGTAATGCTGCTTTCTACTTGCCCTAAAGGGATAGATCAGGGATTGTGGTAACTCCTAGAAGATCACTTGGGACTGCACGTGTCTGCTGGTATCATTAGGTTTTTGTTGTTTGATGGGTATTTTGAAGTAACTACTAGCATAATGTAAAGGGAACTTACATAAAAAAAATCTTTAAATTATTTAATAGGAATGCATATGAGCTATTTTGAGCTGGTATACAAACACAGCGGGAACAGGTTACTCCTAAATAAGCAGCAGATATTTTGAGAAGATGTAGTAATCCTTAAGGTTTAAAACTTTATTTTTTATGAAGGAGAGGAGTCAGGCTGTGTGGCCATGGCAACAGGACGTTCAGCTGGATTATGGGATATTTTGAACTGTGAAGAGACAAACACGTTTCTCTGCAAGCAGCTGGTGGAGGGAGTCACCCCCCCACCTCCTCCTCCAACAACATCCCCTCTCCTGTTTTGCCCAGAGGGATGGCAATCTGTTTCTCAGAGCAGCTTCTGCTTCAAAGTAGGTGTTTCATTTCTGAATGCAAATGTTTGCCATTTAAATAAGAATATATTTTGTTCATGCATGGAAGGTGGATTTTACCCTGCCTATTTGACAGACAGTCTGTGGTAACACGTCTCCAGCCATCCCCAAGTGGTATGGCTTGGAAATGTTGGAAAAACTGTATGTGTATGAACTGAAGTTTGGAGCTACAGGAACACTGAGATGACAGGAAAAGCAATAATCAAATTTGATAGACAACCACAGGTTGAATGGTTGAACAATTAGTCAGTAATAGAATGAGACCAGAAAATCAGATGAAAGATAGGAGCCCATATTTGTGTTTTTAAATGTCTGTAATATCCAATACAATATTTAATTGCCCACTTTCTATAGATTTTTCAGGGAGGAAGGGAAAAAATGCAAACGTGGTTTGAAGCAAGAGATTTTTGCAGAACTATTGGAGGAGATCTTGCATGCATCCACAGTGAAGAAGAACAAAATCTGATAGCTAGACTGTAAGTACCTGCAAAGTCCATCATTTAAATAGAAGAAGAAAAAAAAAATTAAAATGCCTGTCTGAAAAACAGGTGATCAATTTCTACTTTACAAAGATGGTGTAAAAAGTGGCAGAAAAAAATGGGTAAAAAGAGGTGAGCAAAAGTTTTCTTGACACACCTCTGGGAAAGTGGTGCTATGCGTGAAGTTGCCTGAACATAAACAAAATTGAGAGAATTATCATCAAAATTGGTTTTAACTGAAGTTAATTCAATGTGATAAAGATCTTTTTACCTCATTTGTAGCTGATCAGTAGATAAAATACTCTTGATTAAAAGAATATTTTGTGACTAAGGAAAGCGTGACCTATTGATATGCTTGTATAAATGTTTAAATCAAGTCCATGAGTGCAGGCAGGTCTGAATTTAAATGCCTAAGCTACTTTGTGGAACCAAGGCCTTTAAATATTTTTTCATTTAACTCAGTTTTTGTGGACTTATGGCATTTGTGATCTTTCCCATACAGTTCTGTGTCTCACTGCTTCCTGGCACATGTACTGCCAGGCTGTTTTTCCTCACATGACAATTGAATGATTTCTTTATATGATTGTCTCAAATTATACTTAGAGTATCAAGTGTGCTGACAATAATATAATGCTATACATTCACCATCTCTGTTTCATGCTGTGTCTGATTCTCTCTATCTGTAATCATTCAGAGACAGAGGTTATATTCACTATTCATACTGGATGGGTTTAAGTGCCTTGGACTCTGATAGTGGATTTACATGGAGTGATGGCTCACCAGTGAGTAAATAATTTGTTATTCCAGCTTTTTGACTCTTTTTTTTATATCTTTCTTGGCAGACAGCTCTCATAACTGCTATATAAAATGCAAGTAAGCTTAAGTCTTTGGTACCTGATTCTTTTGTAGGAATTAGTCTTAAATCTTCTGATAGTTCATAGTTATAGATAAAAATACAGCATTTACAGTGATGAAAGGTGATGGAGTCTAGCTCCTGATTTAAGCAAGTCTGATTGTGCTAATCTCTATATTCCATTTGTTATTTGCTGCAATAAATAATTTTATATATCTACACCATTTGCTGCCCTCGTTGTCTTAAGTAGATCAAGATCTGCCAGGCCCAAGGCCATATGGCAGCACCAATGGATTGTCTTGGGTTGGAACATCTGAGCAGGACAAACAACCCCGAAATCAGAGAACATATTTTTTTAGAGCTTGACAGGAGAACATCAACTCTCCTGGTAACAAATGGGGCAAGAACTTCTTGGTTTATGGCTTATAAACGCACAGATAAATTATTGTTCTATTCAAGTGTCATGCACTTCTCCTTAAAAGGTCCGGCATTAAAGAGCAAGATGGACCATGAAATGAAGTACATTCTTCTTTAACAGAATGATACAAGACAATTGTTTCCTCAAAAAGGAAAATAGTAACAAAGTTGTGTCTCCACTACAGGTAAATTTTGAAAAATGGTCACATGGAGAACCAAACAATTATGATGGTAATGAAAAATGTGGCGTGTTTACTGGCTATCTCAATATGAACTGGAATGATTTGTTTTGTGAACACATGCTGGACTTTGTTTGCCAAATTAAAAAAGGTAAGATATCTTTCTGTCTTTAGTGACTTTTAGAGGTAGATAAGAACATCCTTCCCAGGTCAGACCACACTATCTACATGTGTTGGAGACAGCTGTGTCATCAATCACAAGAAAACAGTTTATATGTATAATTTCAGTAAAGGCAGTTGCAAACTATCAATTAATCCATGAAATACACAGGCAGGTTTGGAAAGTATATGCAGTATGTTGGGGAAGAGAAAACACAACAGCCTAAAGTTGGGCAGTTTCTGTAAGCTTAACTTATGATGAGTTCTAACATGCAGTTTGCTGAATGTAGCCCTTTTTTTCAGATACTCTGAGAAATTCTGTGACAAAAATAAGCATATATTGAGTAACCCTTAAGGTTATTACTTGTAATTAAAATGCTAACTACTGAGTAGATATAATTGAGAAAGAGCTGAGAAACATAATATACTCAAATATTGATTTATATTGCAGGAACCTCACTGAAACCAGAGCCTAATTCCACATTCAGTAAGTCTTGTGCTTCCAATTAAAAAAAAATTAATTAACATGTAATGAAGTTAATTTCTATTATGGCTAATTAATGTTTTAATTTGCAGATTATGAATACGTTGTTGGTGAAGATGACTGGATAACATACAAACACAAGGAATACTACTTTAGCAAAGAAGCAATGTCTATGGAAAGAGCCAGAGGCTTTTGCAAGAAGAATGGTGGTGACCTTGTTGTCATTGAGAGTGAAACTGAAAAAAATTTTCTTTGGAAATATGTAAGAAACACGTTTGCTTGAAAAATGCACCATTTTCTGTGAACTGAGGCACATTTTTTGAGGTGGTTTGTGAAATATAAGAAAGTGGTCCCCTTCATAAAAAAAAAAAAAAAATCAGTTCCACCTTTCATCCTTTCATTGGTTTATCTACTTAAAAGCTTTATTATAATAATTATTTTAATAACTTGCTATACATAGACAAATTCTCAGCCTCCTTTCAGGAATGCTCCCAGGGTTCAACTTTCAAAGACTGCTGTGTTTAGCTGAAAGCTGCAATTACTAATTATGTTTTTTTCTATTTCATTCTTTTCGCAGAATTCAATAAAACTCTTTGTCAAAGTAGATCTCATATTTGAAGCAAAAGGTTTAAGTTAGGATAGTGTCTTATAGGAAAAGAATGGCCTGGTGATGATATACCGTTTTGTAATCAAATAAAATCAAATTTTATTACATTCTTTCCTCCACATGACTAAGTACAACCCCCCACAATTAACTGGCAGCCTTTCAGCAAATTCTCACTGTGTTTTCCTAAAACTCTCAAAAATATTGTTATAAGTCTGCTTAAGAGGTCATTCGTGTCTTCTTAACATAGTTTTTTTCCCCTCCATTTCTTTTTCAGATAATTTGCACCTTTTTTTTTTTGGTTGTTGTTGTTTTTGTTTTTGTGTTAGTTTTTTTCTCTTTCCCCTAGTTATATACTGAAAATTGGAGGAAAATTTTGCATTTTTGCAGTTTGGGCACATAATTCCAGCAACTCCCTGCACATTATATACTATTCAATTGAGCAACAGAAACGACAGTATTTTTGGAACTTTTTTTAAATTTTATTTGAAAACTGTTTTATTACAGCTAAGTAAATTTGTTTGTTTGTTTTAGATTTTCTATAAAGACTGGGGGAACAATTTCTATATTGGCTTAAGTGTGAGCCTTGACAGAACATTCCGGTAAGTAAAAACGCATTAATTTTGTCAGACTCATAATGTATTCATTTCATGTATTCAACTTTGTCAACATTTGACATAGTTGGCTCTAGGAGATACTTGAAATTCAATGACTGATACAACCTATAGACATGTTTATGTCCACATAAAGTTTTAAAATGGGATTCTGCTCCTCAGCAAAGCACTTCTGCCATCATATTTCTACTATCTATTTCTACCTCTTTTGGTTCTTTACCCTGCTTTTGTGTTCTGAGGCTGAGATGTTGGATCACAGTAAGCGAGGCGTCATCCTCTTTTCTTTGTTAGATGAAAGAAAAAGTTGCTTGGAGGTCTCCATGTTGAAATGATCAAAGAAAAAGAGTTCTAGAAACCTGCAGTGAGAGACATCAGAGTGGTTTTTAGAGGTGAAATAGCAATACTGGAGAGCCCTTGTCTGGTTTTCCAGATGGTTGTACTCTAAGGGTTCAGGGCAGGACAGCTTCAGGTGACACGGAGTCGTTGCTCTTCTACAAATGTTTTTGGAAACCAAGTGCCATGCTGGAATTATCTTAAACATCCCCTGGAGCCTTGGATGTGTTGCAGACATGTCTCCTGTAGCATTCTTCTCTCCCACTGTATCTTTTTGTAGTGCACTATTCTGGGATTCAAAGCTTGGTCAGATGAGTCTCAGCCTCTTCATTTTAGTCTTTCTTCTGTTGTCACAGGTTGCCTTTGTTGGCCATAAACCACAGAGACTCTGTAGTCTCAGCTCTTGGAGATTCTGCTTTCTATATCACATTCACTGCTGAGATGATCCTTGTTTTCCCAGTCCTCCCTTGTTCTCTCACTAGTTTCATTCTCTTCCCTGTTGGATGAAGGTGCCACTATTTGCTTTATATTTTTTCTCCTGATTTATTATGTACTGTTTTTTCCAATTTGACTCAGGAGGTTTGCAAGCAGCTAGGCATCCTGATGAACTCCTAATCTGTAATTTACTTCCAAAAACACTCATGTACTTACTCAGTCTCCAAAACTGGAAAAACTTCGGATTGTCCTGGAGGTGTTATTGCCTGAAGATTGTCAGACTTGTCTGATTCATCACTTGACTTCCAGCACACTGAGGCCTTTTCACTTTTTTCTTGGCTACTTTTTGAAAATAAATTTGTAAATCACCAAGCTAGGACACGATTGATGCATAATTGGAGAAAAAATAACAAATAGGTGTATGACATTGAAGATTTTCTATGCTTAACAAGATGGTTCCAAGTGGTTCCCAGTATATGGTTCAAGACTTTCTTACCCTACAAGATCTTATACTATTGCTTTTGACACAGGAAATTGCTAAAATAAGCTCAGGTGTCTGTTTCTGTGCTCCAGAGAAATCCAGGTCCATTGCTAGACTGGTGCATTTCCAGTACAGTATCGGTGTTCAGAGACCAAGAGAAGTTGGGACCACCAGTAACGATGGTTTGTTCAGACCTGGTCTGAATCAACACTGTAGGCAGTTGATGTGAAAATATTTCTCACAAATTCCAAGTAGAAGGTCTTGGTTTCCTTTTAACAGAGAAAAACATGTATCATAGGTTACAAACGTAAGCTATGATACAGGAAACTTAAAATACAAACTCAAACGTATCCTTTGCAAAGAAATATTAACTAATTCAACTTAGAATTATAATACCCTCAAATTACTTCTTTCAGATGGATGGATGGAACAACAGTGAACTATGTTGCCTGGGCTCCAAATGAACCCAATTTTGCAAATAATGATGAAAACTGTGTGGTCATGTATACCCATACAGGTGGGTGCTGTAACAACATTTGATCTGCAGGATGTGCCTTAGGCCTGGGAGGGCTGTGCAGGCAAGGCTGGGTGGGTTATCATAACTAAGCAGGCTGATGTTTCATACTGTTCAAAAAACAAAGGAAAATGAATTGTAGTTTCTTCTTTTATACATATACTTTAAAGAAATGGAACTCTATGTAGCTAACTCATTGAATTACACCTGCAATTTTAAAAGAAAATTTCTAAATGAATAAATCAGGTAACCATCAGGCAATTGGCAGATAGAGTCAGTATTTTTTCTCCTCTAACCTCTGTCCATTTTATGCCCACCTCCCCAGGATATTAGCTATCTGCTTTCATTTGTGCAGTTCCTAAAAACTGAGGGTTTGGCCATGGCTTGGATTATTATTAAGCAATGTTATACAATATTTTAATTAAAATAAAATATAATATTCTTTAATATCCATTAATACAGAGAATTGGAAGCAATTGTGTTTATACTAGCCAAGAACTTAGTCTCTTTTTGGATCAGTAAATCACTTCTACTTTTAAACATTTATAGTCTCAAAATCTATAGTTGAGGTGATCTTCCGAGGCTCTTTTAGAAGTGAATGGAAGGATATGGACACCTTTGGGGAGTAAATATTATGTCCTGTTTTGGAAAGCTTCTTTCAGATAAGATGAGTCATGTCCTTAACTTCTCTGAATTAAAATTACAATACCTCCATTAAACATTAGGTGTGAAAAATTCTGCTATAGGTAGTTACCTGTGAATGTCTGCAGCCAATTAAACATATGTCATTTTCTTATTCATTCCTGATCTGTAAAATGGGGATGATGATGTCAATGTTATCATCTTAAATCACACTCCCACAGGCAGAAAAGATACCAGAAAACTTGAAGACTGTGAGAAGCTCAGGTAGGAAGGTAACTAGGACTGACTGCCTTATATAGATAGAATGATTCAAGAGACTACAGATCTCAGAGATTTAAGCATTTGAACTAAAACTCCCCTTTGTCAATGCAATGATTTTGCAATATTGAAATATCTCTGTTTCTAGACAAATTATTTATATTCTGAATTTTGCTGGAAACGTGCATACTTTTAAGAAACAGGCATACAATAACTTATTGTTCCTGAGGGAGAGAAATACAAATGCTGTAACCAGTTATATTTCCTACAATAGATTTTCTTTAGGAAAGGGCATTTTTTATCTCAGTCTTGGTTGCATTTTGGTGGTGTTTTTTTTTTTTTTTTTTTTTTTTTTTTTTTTTTTTTTCTAATTCTAATTTGCTTTCAGGTACATGGAATGATATCAACTGTGGCAGTGTTGAGTTATTCATCTGTGAAAGGCTTAACAATACTGTTCGTCCAACCGTTGCTCCCACTTCACCACCGCCAAAGGGTGGGTGTATGGAAGACTGGCTCCTCTTTGATAACAAGGTGCAGTATGAAATGCCAATATATTGTATTTTTAAAGGAGCAGAATGAAAATATCTTTGAATCAGTTTTTCAATTGTAGCAGGGTTTTTACTTATCACAAATTGTGTTACATTTGTGTGTGTTTAAAGACCTGAAAATTACAAATCCCGAAACAGAAATTACAGCTTCTGTTGGGACTACAGCAGATATGAGGGAGATCTTGAGACATACAACAAGAAAGCTTGATCTTACAACTCTACACAAGGGAAGTTGCTCATCTATCTTTGACAACACAAAACACTGCAAAAATGTATGTTCTCATTCACTGTGCTGAGCTTATCCAGCTCTCACATGCTGCCCGGACACTTACTCATCCCTTGCCTACTATGCAATGGCTCTTAAGCCTGCAAGGCACCTTCCCTTGGGCAAATATGTCAGTTTTTTTCTATAACCAAACAACTTAAGAATTTTAAATAATCCAGTTATAAGATTTGCTGCACTTTATCATGTACAATCACTCTTAG
This sequence comes from Anomalospiza imberbis, assembly GCF_031753505.1. Taxonomy (NCBI): domain Eukaryota; kingdom Metazoa; phylum Chordata; class Aves; order Passeriformes; family Viduidae; genus Anomalospiza; species Anomalospiza imberbis. Next base: position 132,115,023 of record NC_089681.1, read on the forward strand.
CCTTCTTAAAAGACAAAACTTCAGGATAAGAGACTGTATGTAATAAAAATCCATAGATTTTGATCGATTAAGCTATAAAGGGCATAAAGCAACAGTGTACACTACAATGCTAGTAATTAGAGTACACCTAGTAATGAAGATAATTCTCAATAATGTTGTTTTGTCTAGCTCTCTCTGTCTTCTCTTTGATTGAGCAAAAATATTTCAGTTCAATAGAGATACTTTGTTTGAGATCCACTGGCTGTTGTCTTCCTTGTCCTTCTCTCTCTCACTCCTGAGGAAAAGTCACAAACTCAGTGTCTTCCATTTCATGGTGCTCTCGCAAGCTAAAATCTCTCTCTCTTCCTCACCTCCTGGAAGAGGAGCTTCTAAGTCTTTTCCCTTGACTCTTCCCTAAGTATTTATACACCACTTCTGTCCACCTTTCATTTTCCTCAATTTTTCCACAAATTACCTGCTTAACTTTTCAGTTGCATGCTTTAGGTAGCACATTGGGTTGCTTGACTCTGACAAAGCTGTCTAATGACTTAAACCTCATAAGATCATATTACAAGAAATGATAAATTCATGGCTTTCTTTACATTGCAAGAATAATTTTCTTTCTGTGATTATCCTGTGAGAAACAAATCTGGTTTGACAAATAGGGCAACAGAAGATGAGATATTTTGCTCCAATAACATATCTTATTCTTTTTTGTTTTCTGAGGTCTTCTTCAGCATTTTTCTCACAGTCACATCTCAGAATTATGCTCAGGTTTAATGCAATTTCTGCTGAGATCAATAGACTGACATATCCCTTCTTTTAATTATATGTCAAAATATTGGGCTTTATACTAATTTTCTTGTACAGGTCTTCTCTGTCATTTAAGTCTAAAGACAAGCTAGAAAGTACTGTTAAATTAGCTAACCCTCCCTTTTTACAATAAATATCCAGTTTATTTTGTTTGTTACAAACAGAGATGTTTTCATCAGAAGTTAAAACAGCATCTAGATTCAGATTTGGTACACTTCTCTTTTTCAGTGTTTTAAGGCCTTTGGCTTTAATGAAAATGATACATTGACATGGCATGCTGCACGAAACAACTGCATTGATCTTGGAGGAAATCTGGCTACTATATCAAAAAAGGAAGAGCAAGGTATAATCTGCCAATGGTTTGACAATGATGACACACTATGTAACTCCTGATAAAAAGATTTAAAAATATGTTAGATCTTCTGCCATATATGCAGTTATTTATTCCATATTAATACAAACTTATGCTGAATGAGAAATTGCACCTTTGGAAAAATGTTTGTACAGGTTTTAGTGTCTTGATTAAATATAAGAATCATAGTTTACAGGTTAATATAGGACATACTGCTGAAATATGAAAATTTTTTTGTTAGAGGCTTGTCATATAATTAAATGTCCACTTTTTTTTTAAAAGAAACTAGCTGATCCTTGAGGTGACATCCATCTCTGGTCAATCTATGATTCTATGATTCTATGCCAAAATGGCACACAAAAGGTGTAATATCCAAACCCAAATCACTGGGCACCTAGCTGCTGAGCCAGATGCTGTGGATGCCATTGGAGGACACATCCTCTGGCAGCAGAAGGCTCCAGTGCTGGAGTCCCAGCTTCCCCTTGTTCCCCTTGTTCTGCTGGACCTCAGCACCTGCTGGTCTTGCTGCTCAGCATGTTGCAAATGTTTTAAGAGGCCTCATGTTTTCTGGGGAGATACGCTGCCTCAGGTCCTGAGGGATGCACATGGACCATCTCCTGCCTCACTCCATCAGTGCTAGTGGTTTAAATTTCTTTTTTGCAGCAGAGGAAGGAAATTATTTCAGTGGAAAGTCAGTCTTGGCAGGAACTAAGGAGAGCAGCATCTGGTATTCCACATATTCATAAATACTTTGTTCATACATACTTTTTACTTAATAAGGTTTATTTTGTGTTATGCCTGTTTAAAAATTAAGTCAGGATAAAAAAGAATTA